>NC_041221.1:126607905-126714154 GCF_002837175.3 Physeter macrocephalus | reverse complement strand
ATATGGGGATATATGTATATGTATAACTGATTCACTTTGTTATAAAGCAGAAACTAACACACCATTGTAAAGCAATTATACTCCAATAAAGGTGTTAAAAAAAATAAGATTGAGATTATATGAGGATATTAGGTAACAGAAAATAAATTAAAACATGCATAAATATAATTTTACAGTGACAAGTCTATTCAAGCCTATCTCATTATCTTCTAGTCTTAAATTTTTTATTTCCCAGTCTCCTAAACAATATTCAAATCACTTTAAAATATTCACATTGAAAATGATTCATATTTAGAGATATGCAAATAAATAACTCAGAATTGCCTCAATCCCCAAATACCAATTTTAAAAACCAGAATATTTTTAGGTCTCCTCATTCTTACCCTAACAAAATTTCATATTTTTGTCTCATCGTATCTCTTCCTTGTTCAAGCAGATGTTACTAACAAATAAAAGCAGAAGGAAAAAACAGAGAAATATCTGGGTAACTACAGCTTCTATGGTTTACTTACTTTTCACTTTATCATTTAGTCATTAATAAAGATCAAGTTCCTATTTGCATGTCTACTCTAGAGGATTGAAAATTTTCAAAGTAAATAGAACTATGTCACTGACATTCAAATATAGAAAAATTTTAAATATTGCAAAATACAAGCTTATTTAATGAAACAAGTTGCTCTATTCATTATCTGCCACTCAGTCAACTTCATATCATATGGATCAGTTAAGAAAAAAAATACAGTTTAAGAAAAGTGGTTAAATGGCCATTATATGGAGAATCCAAAGGAAAAAAAAAAACAACAACAAAAAACAAGAGACAAATTCCTTCCTATATCTTAGCATTTCAAGAGTTACAGTGTAAGTAAATTAAAGCAAGCTTAAAGATTGCCATACCCAGACAATGTTCAATTCATCTGGCTTCACATGTTTCAGAACTTATTCCAGGTACAGGCTTCAAATACACAACGTTCTCAAAGGAAATACAACAACAAAACAAAACAAAACGTAACAGCTATCCCATCAAACTTTAAATGAATAAATATCCATGTCACATGAGATATTTCAGGCAATTCTAAAATTTCAATAAATATTGTTGGAAAAACTGGACAGCCACATGCAAAGGAATGAAACTTCTATCTTACACTGCCCACAGAAATCAACTCAAATGCATTAAAAATTTAAATTTAAATTCTAAAACTGTAAAACTCCTAGCAGAAAATATAGAGAGTAAGGTCCTTGACATCAGTCTTGGCAATGATTTTTTTTGGATTTGACACCAAAAGCAGAGGCAACAAAAGAAAAAATAAACAAGTGGCACTGCATAAAACTAAAAAGTTGCACAGCAAAGGAAACCATCAACACAATGAAAAGGCAACCTATGGAATAGGAGAAACTAGTTGCAAATCATATATCTGATACAGCGTTAATATCCAAAATATATAAAGAATTCACACAACATAATAGCAAAAAAAAGACCCCAAACAATCTAATTTTAAAATGGGCAGAGGATTAAATAGACATTTTTCCAAAGAAGACATACACATGGCCAACAGGTACATAAAATGGTGCTCCACATCACTAATCATCAGGAATGTGTAAATCAAAACCACGATGAGGTATGACCTTACACCCCTTAGAATGACTATTCTCAAAAAGACAAGAGATAACAAGTGATAGTGAGGATGTGGAGAAAAAGGAACTTTTGTGCACTGTTGATAAGAATGTAAATTGGTGCAGCCTCTACAGAAAACAGTATGAATGTTCCTCAAAAAATTTTAAAAACTACCATATGATACAGCAATCTGTTCTGGCAATGCATCCAATGGAAATGAAAACAGGATCTTGAAGAGATATCTGCACTCCCATGTTCATTAAAAAGCATTATTCACAATAGCCAAGACATGGAAACAACCTAAGTCTCCACTGATGAATGAGTGGACAAAGAAAATGTGGTATGTATAAAATGGAATATCATTCAGCCAGGAATATTTCTGAATATTAATCAGAAAGGACATCCTGCTATTTGTCATGACATGGATGGAACTTGAGGGCACTATGCTAAGTGAAATAAGTCAGACAGTAAAACACAAATATTGCATAGTATCACTTATATGTGGAATCTAAAAAAAAAAAAAAAAAAAAAAAAAAGTCAAATTCATAGAAACGAAGAGTAGAAAAGTGATTGCCAGGGCTGGAGGACAGGGAAATAAGGAGAGGTTGGTAAAAGGGTACAAACTTTTAGCTATAAGATTAACAAGGTCTGAGGATTTAATGTATTATATGGTGACTCCACCTGATAACACTGTATTGTGTAATTGAAATTTGCTAAGAGAGTAGAACTTAAATGTTCTCACACACACACAAATAAAGATGAATATGTGAGGTGATGGACATGTGAATTATCTAGAGGAGGAAACCCTTTCACAACGTATATGTATATCAGATCATCATGATGCACTTTTTTTCTTTAATGTATTTTTTTAAGTCTTTATTGAATTTGTTACAATATTGCTTCTGTTTTATGTTTTGGTTTTTTTGGCCGTGAGGCATGTGGGATCCTAGCTACCTGACCAGGGTTTGAACCCATACCCCCTGCATTGGAAGGCAAAGTCTTAACCACTGGACCGCCAGGGAACTCCTGATGTACACTTTAAATGTCTTAAAATTTCATTCATCATTTGTACCTCAACCAAGGCTAAACAAAAAGGAAAGTGAACAGCTCTCAGTCACATAAGAAATTTTTCTCTGCAACGTGGACCAAGAATAAGATGTTTATAAAGTGTATTTTAGTTTGCTTAAAGACTTACTGAATTTCCTACTTATCAATTTCACTAAAGGAAAGTTTTTTGAATCTCATATTTCAGCACTAAAATGACGGTAGTAGTTGTCAGCAGTCAGCATCACTCTGAACTGGCCACTTTTCAACAGTGAGCATTACAGTTATATACTGACTGCTGGTAAAACTCTTGCATCCATGTTTTTCTGGGTTAAGTATGAGGTAAATACGAGATTTTATAATAAGTGATCAAAAATACTAATGCTTTAATATTTTCCAACAAGTAAAGGAACAAATCACCCTTAAAAAATAAAAGATACGATATAAATTGATTCATGACATCTCAAAGGATGATAGTTCAAAAAAATAATCTGTGTAGGTCAGAGTTAACCTTTGGGTGCTTTAAGGTGCATAAGCCAGCCTTGCCACAGGATATTTAATTTTCCTCCTTATATAAAGTTCAGATAAAATTGTACTGCAATGTCTCAGATTGCCTACAGAAGAACTTTAAAATTCTTCTCCTTTCATTCTTTGGGATGATTTTTCTGTTCCTTCTTATTTTTTAATAAAATATTGTTTAATCCTGTCTGGCTTATCCCTCTCTGCTTTGCGTCCTTAGCACATGAGCTAAAGACAGAAGGAAATGGAATCTTCCCCCACCTAGCACTTCGCCCAGAAGGGTGACGGCCACCACAGTCTATCCTGAGCCACCACCGTGAGGCCCCTAAGACAAGGCTTCAGGTAATTTTTTTTTTTTTTTCAAATCAATTCTCCATTTAGGTTGATCATCTACCAGATGCAAGTGTGAAAGGGCACTCTGACCACATTAAACCCCACAAGGAACTACAAAATATGGCTCTTTGAAAGACTCCTGTCCATCCAAAGGAAAAAGACATCACACATTCCCTTTACATACCAACAAAGCCGATTACCACATGGCATGTTCCTCATGAAAAACTCATGACCTGAGTAATCATGCTGCTGACCATATTACAGTTTTGAAAACAAGAATCTGGACTGACATGAACATCCTGTCTGGAGTCCTAACAATTCAGTGGGCAACAATCCTAATACAACATTGAAAAGCAGAACATGGTTTCTCACAATACACACAGCTGAACTTCACTTGTTGCAGGACAGCTTAGAACAAATCAGTCTGAGTAGAAAGTTGTCTGAGCCACCCAGATAATACGCCTGTCTGCAAAGGGAGAAGAGGAAACTGGGACTGGACACAGGAGATTTAGAAAAAGGGAAAACAGAAAAGGTAATTCAAAAACAAAGAAATGAAAACATTTATAAAGCTATTTGGGAGCACAACCGTTAGTTTGGAAAGGTGGGCATATAAATTAAAGTAAGAAGAAGGAAGGAAGGAAGGAAGGCACAATACATGTCTCAGGTTCAAACTATTAAAATTTATTTATCTCTTTAGATTTTAATCTTCTCTCAGTGGCTCCTTCATTACAGGATGAGGATCAGGATTTTTTGAAAATGGCTCTGGGAATATTCTGGCTGCCTAGACAATGAGCTGGCTGGGATGGGGGGCTCCCCTGTCTCCCGACAGGAGGGGCCAGGCAGGCTTAGTTTCCCATGACTTGCAGCTACCTACAGAGGAAACTGTAATACCTCAGATGCTCTAAGTTCTGCAATACTGGGCAGCTGGCATTTCCAGGCTTTTAAACAGCTGCCATCCTAAATTCAGGCTCTCTGGCACCCATCAGCCTGGGTGTCCCCCCCTGACAGCATGTCCCCAGAAGCACCCCAGCCTTGACACATTTCTCTATGGAATAACAGGAGGAAGAGGGGGCCCCACGCTTTCTCTTCTCTTGTTGATCCTTGGCTAGGTATATTGTCCCAATAAAGTGTGTTCCTTAACTATGAAGGCTTTACAGAATTTGTCCTGAACCCTGGGCCATAAAAGGCAGAGACCCAGATGGTTCTCATAAGAGACAGCAGAGACACAGAAGGAAGCCACCTTGCCCTACCTTCATATATAGGCAACAGAAAGTCATCCTCCATTGCTAAAGTCATGGGTTAAAAAGAATAAAACAAGGGCATAGAGAGTAATTCAAATGTAAATATAAGCGTTGACTTACATATCAATAATCTAAAGGAAACCAGGCAGAATTTTAACTAACTGCTTTAGCTTTTTTTTTTTTTTTTTTTTTGCCCTTTTTGGTTTACATGGGATTATGTTTGTGGGCTAAATCTCTGAATGTCAGTTGCAGGGATATAGACATTTGTATTCCCCTGACCTAAAAATACAGAAAGCTATTGGTGAGGGCATGTTCAGAAAAAGAGATGCCAATTTTTATAAGCATAAATATAATCTTCTAAAAATAATACGCTATTCATTTTTATGAATTAACTATGGAAAATAGCTAATACACAGGCTTTTAAATTACTCTATACCTATTACCCTACCGTCCTACTAGAAGCAACAATACATCAATTCTCACAGAAGGCTCACTTAGTACTCTTCTTATGGAATAAGGGAAGGATAAAAAGATAAAGAATAAAAGAAGGA
This sequence comes from Physeter macrocephalus, assembly GCF_002837175.3. Taxonomy (NCBI): domain Eukaryota; kingdom Metazoa; phylum Chordata; class Mammalia; order Artiodactyla; family Physeteridae; genus Physeter; species Physeter macrocephalus. Next base: position 126,708,854 of record NC_041221.1, on the reverse strand, counting down.
GGGCAAGCAAGACAACTCAGTGAGGTCCTGTTTAGCTTAGTTCCCATCCCAGGCCCTTCACCGGATCCTGGTACCAATCTCTGAAACAGGCACAAAACAACAATGCCTAATGCGTTATTGTCAGCATATCCATCAGCTGGCAATTTCTTCAGTGGCCCACTTACCAAATGTCTTCAGAAAAAGAAAAAAGGAGAATTTTAAAAAATGAATTCCAGAGAGACGCTAATTCAAAAACTTTTTGAATCATGACTATCTCTCAGATAATATTTTCTTTCTTGTGAGAATAAATTCAACCTCCAAGGAACCTGAAGGCTGAGAGGTGGAGCCCTTTGCCTAAATTTGTGAGCACACACATCAGAAAGAACCCAGGAAGTGTACCTGGCTTTTACTACAGTCTGTATAATAACGGTCAATCTCTAGGTCACCTAGGTGGGGGGCTGGGAGAGAAAGAGAGAGAATGAATATGAATACATAATGAATACAGTGAACACATAATTAAAAGGTAGTAGTCATAATATATCTGAATATAAATCCATGTTAGAAAGATCTTTTAAACTTACAGAAATAATGTGAATTTTTAAAATGAAATGTAAATTTGGGGTGACTTGAAATTTAAAATCAGACATAATTCTAGTCATTAACTCTTGAATTACTGATAGTCGAATAAAGATTATGCACCCTCATTCTATCTTTGTACCTGTTAGCAAAAGTGTTATTTTTATAGTGCAGCCTTTCAAAAATTTACACCAAAATCTTAAGATGCTTTTAAACTAAGAGATGGAAAAAGAGAGTTAGCATACCCTTATCTCTCATAAAAAGCAACAGAATGTAAAATATTTATTATTCTTCATCATTATCTTTGAAAACTAAGTGTCTATTCCTTTACAAAGTCATGAGTTCTTTAAATACAGTGATCATCTTTATGAAAAATGTTTTTTCACCACTGTTCAAAGTTAGCTGTTACTGAGACATAATGATGAAATTCATTACAAGTTTCTTGGCAAGCAAGAGATTTTAGCTTTCTGAATGAACAAAGTGATGCTGTGTAAGAGAGAAATGACAACCAAATAAGCCACAGCCTTAGAAAAACCAGTAGTTCTTACAGCAAATATGAAATGATTTCAAATATAGTCTTCAATGATTTGTACTGACATAAAATGGATTGAGGACCATTTTTTTCCTTTTTAAGATATATTTACATGCCACTGGGACTTGAGGCTGTGATAAATACACACTCTGAACATATATATTTAAAGTTCATGAATTACATCATATTAACTTATTACTTCCCTCCCTTATTCACTCAATAAACATTTCGTAAGAGATTCTTAATAGCAGGTAAGCGCTATGTTTCTGTTGGGCCCATCACAGGGAGCTGCAGAAAGACAGTGCCTGACCTTGTGGAGTTTACAGTCCAGTGAGCAAGACAGAAATTAGATGAATAATCACACACAAAGATGGAATTATATTGTGTTAAGTGCTATTAATGGGTGCCCTGAGAGACCACTGAGAATGAGATCTCAGGGCAGAATCCTTAGAAAAAATTAATAACTACATATTTTTAAAAACCATTCATGAAGAATATGGTAAAAACTTGAGAAAAAGGGCTAAACAACAACCTGCCACCTATGGCAGACAAAGCACCAATATTTGTATTGAATGAGGTGTTCCTTCAAATGAGTAAGGAAAGCCTCTTACATAATTTAAAAATGCAAGTGAAAACAGTTTAAGAAGGACCTGCCACTTCTCACTAGTCAGATTAAGAAAATTCAAAAAGACTGATCATAAACAATATTGGTGAGTAGCTGGCATGAAAGGTGCTTTCATAGACTCATGGAAGGTTTGGCAACTGACCTGGAGTAAACTTTGGCAAGATCTATTATCACTGTGAAAGTACAAGTCCTTTGACCCAACATTTTATTTCAAGAATTCACCCTATAGATATATTTAAACGTGTACATAGAAATATTTTAGTAATATATATTGTAGCATTGTTTTAAAAACAAAGACTGAAAACTATAAATTACCTTAATGTTCATTAATAGAATGATTCAATAAATGAAATTATATCCACACAATGAAACACTGCGCAGTTGTTCTTAAAAAAGAATCGAGGGCTTCCCTGGTGGCGCAGTGGTTGCGCGTCCGCCTGCCGATGCAGGGGAACCGGGTTCTCGCCCCGGTATGGGAGGATCCCACATGCCGCGGAGCGGCTGGGCCCGTGGGCCATGGCCGAAGAATCGAATCCTCAGGCACCAAAAAAAAAAAAATCCTCAGGTACTAATATAGTAAGATCTTAAAGATACATACTTTTAAGTGGGGAAAAGTAACCAATGGTTATAACAGTGAATGTAGTATTCATTCATTCACAAACATTGATGCTGGCATAAGAGTTAAAATGTTTTACTGTTAAGTTACTGCAAATTAAATACTTGATCATTTCTGGGCATGAAGCCAAGGGGTCTGAGGTGGCAAAGAGACTTTCATGTCATTGTACAGTTACTTTTTGCTTGACTTTTTAACTCTATGCATGGATACAAATTTTTCAATGAAAAAAAAAAAACTAGCTTGAGAAAAGTCAATTTAAACAACGAGTAGCATCGCCCCTGGAACTTTATTGTCTGAGAGAAGATGAGGTAGGTGTTATATGTTGGTCATATATACGGCATATATTGTCATATAACTGATTTTATAAAATAAGTGCAGACAGTAGTCTGGTTTTCTTTTAACTTGTTTAAAAAAAAAGTCATCCTCAAGAATGAAACAAAAGAGCTACAAGTTCTTAAATATGCTTTGAGTCATCTGAGAAATTTATCCATTGGTAGACTTCAATCATCAGAAGTTTATGCAAAGATGATTCAAGAAGGAGAAAGAAACTAGCAAACATTTACAGAAGGCACAGTTATGGAGCCAGACACTGGCACTTCACATAGTTTCATTCGTTAGTTCAAAAAATTCAGAAGCTGTGCTGTGCACTAGGGGTACTGAAAACAAGTCATATAAGATCTCTACTTTTATTAGTCTTTGAGTATGGTGGAGAAAACACATCATAAACAAGAAAACAAATAAGATTGTTACAGATAGGATAAATGCTATAAAGAAAAGAAAGTAGAACCAATGTGAGTGTGTGTGTGTATTGGGGATAGCAGACCTTAGGATTGCTACGTGTTTGTCATTAAGATAATAAGAAATTCTTTGAAACATCCAATCTGGTTTAGAAGGCTTCTTCCTCAAAGACTTGACCACACGAAACTTACCTATGATGTTCGTCAAGACAGAACTTGGTTGTGCACTTTTAAAACAAGTTCTAACAATGAACTAGGAAACCAAAAAAAAAAAAAAATCCAGTATACTGATTGGGAGGCAGAAACTGTTGCTAGCATTCAGTTCTACAACATTTTAAAATGTAGGGACTTCCCTGGTGGTCCAGTGGCTAAGAACCTGCCTTCCAGTGCAGGGGACATGGGTTCGATCCCTGGTCGGGGAACTAGATCCCACATGCCATGGGGCAACTAAGCCCGTGCACCACAACCAGAGAGCCGTGTGCTGCAACTAAGACCTGACACAGCCTAAAATAAATCTTTTTTAAAAATTTTTAAATGTAAGAAGATGTTAAAGTAAACACATCCACACATCCAAACAACTCCAGGGTTCCAAGAGTCAAAAACACCACCATGTCCAACTGGGCTTCTACAGTTTGTTAAGACATTCACAGGTGGTGTCTGAAATAACACAGCTTCTCAAAAGATCTTATAAGCTAACTATCCCATCAGCTCTAAAGAGGTGAGAAAGCAACTGGGCTACACTGGCTGAGTGTATCAATGACATCAGCTTTGAAAGTGAGGCTCCAATGTGACCTAAGGTAATAATATGGACAATAATAACAAAATTTAATCATAATAACAGCAGTTACTATTGTTTAGAACTTCTCAGACACAAAATCATTTAAATGGAAATTACTCTGACAAGGGTTATTACCTTTTTTTTAGGATGGGAAAACTGAGCCTCAGGGAAGTTCAGTATCTTTCTCAAAATAAGGTGGTAAACAAAAAGACAGAACCAGACCTTGAAATGAGGTCTGTTTGGTTCTAAGCCCCATGCTCTTTATCTAGAAGTTGAGAGAAGGAAGGGAAGTAAAAGTAGGGAGGGAGAGAAGAGAGTAAAGGAAAAGAAAACAAAATGTCCAAACAAATCCAGAGTTTTCCAACTTGTGAATTGAGAGGGGTTTATTGAATGCAGTGGAAATCTCTTAGTGCACATTCATTGTCTAACAGGAATAAAGGCAACCTCTATGAATGTGCACTATATTTTTTAATGTATGCAGATGCTATGGAACCAGATCATCATAAAAGGTAGAGTATAGTGGATAACAGGTGCTGCTAAAACGAGAACCCTGATTCCACCACATATTAAGTTGCCATATAATCTTGAGCAAGTCACTTCAACTTTCTGAGCTCTATTTTCTCATATACTAGTACCCACTTCTTAGAGTTGGGATGAAAATTAAGTGGTAATATTTATAAAGCATTTAGAACAGTGTTTTGAGTATCAAAGCACTGAAGAAAAGTTTGCTATTCAAAACACTGGAAACACTGAACTCAGAACACTCAAACACTCAAAATACTGCACAAAACTTTGTTGTTATTTTATTTCTAATAATAATAATAAAGAATATGTGTGGGACTTCCCTGGTGGCACAGTGATTAAGAATTCACCTGCCAGTGCAGGGGACATGGATTCGAGCCCTGGTCCAGGAAGATCCCACATGCCGCGGAGCAACTAAGCCTGTGTGCCACGACTACTGAGCCTGCGCTCTAGAGCCTGCGAGCCACAACTACTGAGCCCACGTGCCACAATTACTGAACCCACGTGCCACAACTACTGAAGCCCAAGCACCTAGAACCCGTGCTTCACAACAAGAGAAGCCACAGTAATGAGAAGCCCGCGCACTGCAACGAAGAGTAACCCCTGGTCGCTGCAACTAGAGAAAGCCTGCGTGCAGCAACAAAGACCCAATGCAGCCATAAATAAATAAATAAATATTTTTTAAAAAGAATATGTATAAGAATTTAAACCTAGAACTACAACTTTAGAGCACAATTTGATATAACATGGCATGACTGGGGACTTGCTAGGAAATTGCCTCAAACAGACCAGCATGTTGCAATTAGAAATGGCTTGGTTCTTTTGAACAAAACCTTTAGGCAGATCAGATTTAAAAGCCAAAGCCACAAAAGGTGAGAGTAACTACAAACAGTTGCTCCAGCCATAAAACACAGGATATATTGATGGGACAGGACTCCTGGTTCCAATCCATCTCCTCCGCTTTCAATACTGCCAATAACAGACATCAAGATTGTTCTCCTGCTTTTTTGCCTGGATAACATAAAAATGCATCCCCTTTGAAAATCTAGGGACTATGAAATGTGTTCAAGAACTCAAGACAGCCTTTAAGTTCCAAAGAATACCAATTCGCTCCATTCTGTATCTTATGTTGTATTTGTCATTTACTTCATCGCCTTTTCGCAATTAAAAATAGCAATAACTCGGTGATTTCTGGTTTCTAACTGAAAAGTTTACATAAAATCAAATGTTATTAAAAAAGAAATATGAGTAAGGGAGATATTCTTATTCCTTCTGAAAACCATATTGGCTTAATCAAAGAAATCATTTAGTTGGGAGGCCAAGGTAATGTACTATTGAACTCTAGTCAGATTTTAATTTACTATTATCATTGTTGTACCTGAAAGGTAAAGAAAGTGTATGCCTTAGCAAAAGTGTGTAACACCCTGGAAGAGAATGCTCCCAGGTCTTCAATTTCAGCAAGCTGGCTGACACCGTCACATGGCGGGTTTGAACTGATGAAGGAGCACTCAGAAAAGAAAACTTCAGAGAAAGCTACAAAACAATTAATTAAATAAAAGGTTCTCTCTTCATCCTTGATTGTCTATTTCCAGTGCTTCTTGGACAGAATTAAATGGAGGACAAAGAGTAGTCTGTCCTATAAGATGGGTCTATCTATACACTCTAAACAGAGAGAGGGCGCTCACTACAATGCAGCTACCTGCTGAGCTGCAAGAAGCGACATCATCTCCCCTAAAATCCCTGGGACAACACTGTTCCTTGCATTCTTTTTTTAATCTAAGGGCTAACAGTTATCTGCTTCCCTGATTCCCAGTCCAGAACAAGAATCCTCCTCTTCTTCCTCTTCCCCCTCCTCCCCTTCCTTCTCTTCTTTCTGTTCTTCCTATTCCTTCATCCAGTGACAGACTGCCCATGCAAGCATGTTTTTAATGTATTACCCATGGCTGCTTCCAAGTTACATTACTTACAGAATGTGAACTTCATGGCTGTAACAATGGCAACACAATAGATTTGATTATGGAAGAAACTGGTGAAGACTTGAATTTTTAAAAAACGTAGGGAACTTCCCTGGTGGTCCAGTGGCTAAGACTCCGTGCTGCCAACGCAGGGGGCCTGGGTTCGATCCCTGGTCGGGGAAATAGATCCCACATGCTGCAACTAAGAGTCCGCATGCCACAACTAACAGATTCCCACATGCCTCAACTAAGACCCAAGGCAGCTGAATAAATAAACATACTTTTTTAAAAAGGTGAATTTTCTAAAAAAAATAAAATAAAAAACTCAGAAGCTTGTTGACCGGACCTCAATGCCTTATTGTTTACCTTTATTACTGTTATATTATCCAAGGAACAAAATCTCGAACGTATCAGCACTATCATTATTTTGTAATAAGAACAGAGTAATTAATGTATGATGAAATTTCACACTTGAGATGCCAAGCATAAATTAGTATAAAAGAGAGCCAGAAATCTTGAGGTCATCCCGATTCCATCTACACACTCACTTCCCACTCTGAATCTGTCTTCAAATCTTTTATCTCTACCTCCTAAATTTTCTTCAGCAGTCCAAGCTGGCATCATCTTTCACCTGGATTACCACTAAAAAACTCTCTTGTTTCAACTTCCAGACACATCTTTCTTCCAATTAACTCCCCACCTGCCACTAGATGTTCTTACTAAGGGCAAGTACAATAATGTTATTCCACAACTTAAATACTTTAATCACCCTCCCTGTAATTATATAGACAGAAGACCTGCAACCTCTCAGTGCTTTCTCATGTGACTCACCCCTAATGAGTTTACGTCGTGTCCCCCTGTGATATTTAACCTTGGTGCTCCACCTGTCTGAAATGCCCTTCCCAGCATCCATAAACCTGCTAACAATAACCCCTCCACCAGGTCTTAGTTTAGGTGTCATCTCCTTGGGAAGGCTATAGTATACATTATGGCCCTTCCTCTGCACATTCACAGCCCCCTGATGTCTTGCTATGGTGCCTTTGTCAATCATGATATAGTCATCTTACTGTTTGTCTATTGATCCTATTTTACTGTAAACTTCTTGATTGCTGGGACTATGGGTTTTTTGTTATTCATTTTGTTGTTCTCATATCTTAACCTAGAGAAGGTACTCAGTTAGTTATTACTAAATGAATTCATGAATGAACAAATGAGTCCAGATATAAACGAATATAAGTGAAAACCACTACTGCATAAACAAATGGAGTTTGACTAGATTAATCCAACTTTGATGTAAATGAGATTGGGATAATATTTCTAGTATTAAGTCAGTTATCACCAAACAATGAAGTTTAAGGTCTATAAAATCGAAAGCTTGAGTTAACAATATATTTACCTACTCATCTTCAAATATACACAAATCTTGATATTCAATTTCTGTTTGGCCAAGAGGTAAATATTCTGAATCCAATCATACTTTAGACTGGCTGGTAGAAAGGCCACAGAACCAGAAAGCAGTGGATGAATGCACGTGTGCACATACACACACACACACGCACACACGCACACACCAATTCAGCCCCTATTCCTGCTCTTTCCCAGCTTCTTGACTTGAACCAAATCACTAAGTGTCCCTAAGCCAATTCCATTTATATTTTTTTAAAAAAATTTTCTAATCATTTCCTTCAACTAATTCGAGGATTTCTACCAGAAATTTTCATTCTTTCACATTATAATCATTTTGTATTTTTATTAAAAAATTATATCTTTAAGTATGCTGTTTTCTTTATACATTGGACAACTCTATGTATGTGTCTATGATATGTTAATTGATGAAAAGTCTCATATGATAGAATAAAATAAACATTTTGAAAGTTGATTAAATACTAAGCAATATTTTAGACAAGCGGTCAGCAGACTATGACTCTTGGACTGCCTGTTTTGGTAAATATATTTTTACTGGAACATACCCACATTCATTCATTTATGGATAACGTATGCTGCTTGCACATCACAACAGTGGAGTTGAGGAGTTGCACAAGCCTGAAATATTTGCCATCTGTTCCTTTGCAAGAAAGTTTGCTGAATCCTGTTCTAGGTACTTTACCTATGTTGAGTTATTGAATCACAAAAAAAAAATACTATGAAGTTGGCACTGTGATTATTCCCATTTTATAGATGATAAACTGAGGCACCAACAGGTTAAGTAATCTGTCCAAAGTCACAAAATTAGCAAGTGGCATAGCTAGGATAAAGGCACTTTTTAAACCACTGCCTGTCAAGCTAATTTAATTGAAAGAATCTAAGCAAAGAACTCTATTCAAAATCACTTTTTTGACTGTTTCTTACTCCGTATGTTATTTTTCACTACAACACATCAATTTTACAAAATTTGATGTGAGAGAGAAAAAAGTTTGTATCTGCAAACTCGCAAACCTGGTTGTCACAGTGTTTTTAATCCAAGTTAACCTGATGCACTTTAATGAATAATTTACTAGTTTTAAAATTAACAATGGTTTTCTAAATAGTAATGTATATATACATTACTATAGTAATGTATATATCATAAACAGTAATTATTTATATATAAAAAATATAGTAGTATTCTTCAGAGTCATGCTATATGTTATTAAATCCGGTAAAATCTGCTTGAAAGAATTGCTAATCTTGATGCCTTCTTCCTTCAATGGTATACTTTTTTGGGGTTGCTTCTAAAAGGTGAAGCTTTAAGGCCAAATTATTAGAAAGCATCAGGGTTACCAATTCTTTCAAGTAGATTTTGTTGGATTTCAAAATCTCTTAATGTATACTTCCTTTCATTCTGGAGGCTTCCCTCATTGAAATGCAGCTGTGTGAAGAAGTATGCCAGATGTGAAACTGCATGGAGAAATTTTCCAGGTTGCCCTTCCAGGAGGGCTAATGGGCCCCTCAGATGACAATGGTACAGAAGTTCAGTTTGTAAAGTCCTTCCCTGCTTTAAATTCTATACCATGGGTTTAAATACTTCCACATTTTCTAAAATCTCGAAGAGTATTCAAAATAATGTAAGTATTGCAAAAGATCAGAGCTCTCTTAAGAAGTCAGTAGCTCCAAATGGCTAAATCCTTGACTCGATTAGCCCAATGCTCTCATAAAAGTTAACTGACACACAAGTGGCAATTCTAATAGAATATACATAATGTATTCATTCATTCATTAACATTGAGCATCTACTATGTGCTAGGCTCTGTTCTAGATGCTGGAGATACAGCAGTGAACAAAACTAATAAAAATTCCTGCTGAGTCATCCTTAAAGTTTATCATAATTATACTCCAAATTGGCTGTAAATAAAAAACTCTGCTCTGGATTTTAAAGGAGAATGAAACATATACAGTAAATATGCATTTCTCTCTTTCAAAATCAATATACAAAGAGGAACAGAAAAGTTTTATTATTTGTACAGTTGTTATAAGACGATAACTTCTAATAGGTATGTTTTTCGTTCTAGCTTTATATGCCTTATTTGCTAGATTTTTCCTTTGGAATTTTTATAAATGTTCTTATAATGCTAATATTTAATTTTTTTTACTCTTGTCAGAAAAGGACTTTTTCATATGAAAAGTTATGACTTTGGGGAGTAAAGGGAAAGATGACATAATTTTTGCCCAACACCATGAAAGGAGAGTCAGCCACCAGCCTATTACTTATATGGTGAGGTTATAGACATACTGAGGATAGAGTAGACAAAGCATGAAACATGGCGATATAGGAAATTGGACCCCATGGCAGTCTTTCCTCTTTCTAAAATACAAAATCAACGCCCCCACCCTCCGTATCTGTGGATTCCACATCCACAGATTCAACCAACCACAGATTGAAAATATTGAGGAAGAAAATTCAGAAAGTTCCAAAAAGCAACACTTGAATTTGCTGGCAACTATTTACATAGCATTTACATTGTATTTATAACTATTTATATAACATTTACATTGTATTATGTATCATAAATAATCTAGAGGCAGTTCAAAGTACATGGGAGGATCTACATAGGTTATATACAGATACTATGTACACCATTTTACATAGGGACTTGAACATCCACTGATTTTGGTATCTGCAAGGGTCTTGGAACCAACCCCCTGCACAGATAATAAGGGATGATGGTTTATGAATTCATGTGCTCTGAAATAGCAGAATCCAACAACGACTAACACCAACACAAAAAAGAATACTTCTAGATGATGCTATGAAAGTGAACAGGTCCTCATGGCTATCCTTACCACTGCCTGATTCTCTAATAGTATACAAAAATAGGTCTGCTTCTGAAAGGCATCTTGTAAGGAAGATAGGGGAAAATAATGATAACCTTTTGATGAATGATCAAGGTAAGCCTTTTATCATTAATGTTTTCATCCCGTGTACTCACCTCCTGAGTGAGGGAAAAAGATTAAAAGAATCTAAGAGATCGAGACCCACCCACATGTAAAATGGCTGTGGTATTATTACTCATCCAAAATCAGGGAACAATATTCCATTATCAGGAGAGTACATTTCCCTGAATAATAAGAGTAACCTGCTTTTAAACCCTGAGTCCAAATGTCATTTTGAAGCAAATGTCATCCTGTGTATATAAATGTTTTATAAATTAATTTTATTGCATGCCTTGGTTCACTAAAACACACACACACAGATTATTTCAAAATGTTTTAAAATTTTAACTGCTAATTATAAACTTCATCGCACAATATAAGTATAAAAGGAAGATTTTTGAGGATGATCTGAAACAGGCAGTCATGACATCTTCAGTTGATGTCATGAAAAAAGAAATGACCTCAGAATCACAGGTGCAGCTACTAGAGTTAGCAACTCTTTCCACATATTTAACAACAACTGAAAGAAATGGCCCAAATATAGGATCATTCTTCCCAAAATGTTTATTTTTCTTACTGGCCACCTATCATTTAGGTATAATTTGTGATCAAATCATACATAACACAAATATGCTATGTTACACATATGACCAAGACGGGAAAAAAAAGGAGTTAACATGGCAATCTTCTTTTGAGAGGAACTAAAACCAAGCCAGGAACAGCACTAAATCTCTAATACCTCTAAATGAGATAATTATTTTCCTTGAGAAGTCATTCCTTTAAACATGAGTGACTTGCTTTGCTAGAAATCCAGTATATTTCAATTAAGTGATTACCCCTAAAATACTGTAAAGGAAATGATATCACTTAAGAAACATTTCGTAATCATTAATTGCATAGAATCTATACTAAGGTCCAACTAGTAAAAAAAAAAATTTTTTAAGGCTATTACAGTAAAAGTATTGTATACCCACTTCATATAACAGGGACAGCACTTTGCATTCTGAACATCATTAACTGGGATGCTGTTTGACATTAGCTTTGTATTAAGAGATCCCTCAATTTTTCAAATAGCTCTACTGATCACATAATGTTGAATCCCCTGCATATGATCCAGAGAATTTTATGAACAGACTGATGAACCTAATTCCTTCCACCACAAACTGAATTCTAGTGTAGTGGGAAAATCTTTATGTTTTCTGTATTCTTTATTTTAATATTTTTATTTTGTTAAACATCAAGTTCTAATACAACCAGCAAACTTTGATAAACATGTACCTTTAATAAAAGAAAATTTTTAGCAATTTAAATAATTATAAAATAAATGAAAAATATTGCTTCAGTTTTTATGATATCTATTTTCCAGCTTTTTTTATTTGTCTTTAATCAAAGAAAATTTTTTGAAATGCAGAAAACGGCAGTAAACCAACCATGCTGGTATTTTAAAAAATCAGTAATATATTAAGAATTAAAAGATAATCTCAATCAAAGTGTGAACCCTTGATTGGTAATAATACTTTAAAAATGAGGTTTCTGAGGTACTTTCTAGTTAATCGTCAGGCTGACAACCCTTCTTACTTACTACACTTAATTTTTTTTTTTTAACTAAAGTGCATTGGGATGTTTTGCTTAATATTCAGGAAATTATCATGATCATAAGTGAATCTTTACTGACGACTGAGGGTTTAGTGATAATTCAGAAGGATAATTATGAATATAATTATCATTCTACTTTCTGAAGAGCTGTTTGGGCTGGATTCACTTCCTGGAAGCTAGATTAGGCGCTTTTCTGACACTCTATTCCTCTAGCATTTTATGCATAAGTTGGTCTTTTTCATTTCATAAGCTGCACTGAAATGAGTTTGTATGTACCTGCAATCTTAAGGCAATTTTCATGGTTTTAGTATACAGCTGGTGCTCAATAAATACATGTTGAACTCAATAATTCATAGCCTACATCAGAGAAGAATGAAAAGACTTCATCTTCCAAAGAGATCAAACAAAATTTAAGCTTAATCTAAGCATATACAGGAGAAAAAATGTTGATGTCCTTCTAAAAATTGAGCAAATAATAAACTGATTTCTTTCATAACAACTAATGTATTGCATTGCTTACATTTATAATATTGACATATATGGCTCTAGGAGGACGAAGAATACTAAGCAAAATATAGATTTAATCACACTGTCTCGGTGAGTATAAATTTAAAAGAATTACAATTTACCACAGCATTAAAGGTCTCTTTAGACCTGAAGAAGACACTGAAAACCTAGAGATTTCACCTTTTCATTCAGGAGACAGAGAAGAGAGACAAGGCAAAAGCACAGCTTAAAATATACAAAGGATACACACTATATTTTACTTTTTAATTCAATGGATGTATAACAGTCTTTTTCAAAATATACCTTAAAAGTTAAATTTTTTATTTAAAAAAGGATATGCTTCATTATAGTATAGACACTTACAAACTGGTTAATGATAAAAAAATAAAATTCAAATCCCAATCAGAAAATTAAAATGAACATTAACCATTAATAAAAGCTACCATTTATTGAGCATTTATTGTGTGCCAGGTACTGTGTTAATCTCTTTTCTACATTGGTTAATGTAATTCTTAAAACTGCTTTATGAAGTAGCTATCATTTTCACTTCTGTCAGATAAGGAAGCATTAAGAAGTGAATTAAACTTCACATTTAAATCAAAAGCTAAAAGTATATACTCTTCTATGGGGCTTCCCTGGTGGCGCAGTGGTTGAGAGTCCGCCTGCCGGTGCAGGGGACACGGATTCGTGCCCCGGTCCGGGAGGATCCCACATGCCGCGGAGCGGCTGGGCCCGTGAGCCATGGCCGCTGAGCCTGCGCGTCCAGAGCCTGTACTCTGCAACGGGAGAGGCCACAACAGTGAGAGGCCCATGTACCGCAAAAAAAAAAAAAAAAAAAAAGTATATACTCTTCTAATCAAATTTAACTGTTAGTGTTTATATAACTTCCTGAGCGCTGCTTCTGACACTTACCTTTAATTAGATTAATACAAATTTTCTAAAGCCTAGAAATGGAATGTTTCATTTACATTTGAATTTGATGAGACTACTAAAATACATTGGGAAGAGTGAATGAAAGGTACTCTATTAAATATAGTAACTGTCCCCCAACCCCTTTTCTTAAACCATAGATCTCAATTGTCCAAAAGAAAACTACACATTGGGCTAATAATACAAGATACAAATTTTGATCAAATTATATAACTGCTTTTAAGACATTATTCTACTTTCCAAAGGGGAAAAAAATGATTAAAGGAAAGTGTTCACATCTCTATGTAATAAATGGATGAAAGAAATAAATTCTTTATTTGTCCTATGTTTAAAAATTTTTGTGATTACAAAGAAAACCAAGCCAACTGTTTTAGTGTAGAGTTCATTGGGAGGGGGGATGTTTTTATATCAGAAGAATATAGTTAAATATAGAAATAAATAAAAAGAAGAATCAATGAAGACTGACTTCCTATCACGTAAATGAATTAAACATATAGTACATTATAAAGAATCTAAAAGAGGACTTATAAAAGAAACTAAATTATAGAAGGTTACTAAAAGATAATACTTGTATCAGTAAAATTTTAAATATACATGGCAGCCAAATACTATTAAAAGTCAAGGGCCTTCCCTGATGGCACAGTGGTTGAGAGTCCGCCTGCCGATGCAGGGCACACGGGTTCGTGCCCCGGTCCTAGAAGATCCCACATGCCGCAGAGCGGCTGGGCCCGTGAGTCTTGGCCGCTGCGTCCGGAGCCTGTGCTCCGCAACGGGAGAGGCCACAACAGTGAGAGGCCCGCATACCAAAAAAAAAAAAAGTCAAGCAAGACTCTCACTCTAATTGAACCATCTGCTATGAACTGAAAAGTTGAAATACCACATAATATCACCCAGTGAATGAGTATATGATATGTAAAAACACATATCTAAACCGTAAGTCAATTTTTAAATCTTATTTATGATTTTAACTTTTTAATGTATTATTTTCCACATTACTTTCTGGTTTATATTGCTTACTACTAAACTGATAGCAATTTTTCTAATGAAAGTATGATACTAATGGACATTTCTCTGACCTCTTAGGTCAATAAATATATAAATAAATAAATACAGTTGTAGTTGGGAAGTTAACCATAATTTCAAGCTTAAGAAGATAAATTAGCAAACATACTCACTGTTTTTTCTTTTGTCACATAGATTTTCATATACTTAGATAAACTAAGATAATACATAATCACTGTAGAAAATTCATAAAAGCATTTAAAAAGAGAAAACACTCAGAGCTCACTGGTAAATCCCCATCAACATTATGGGCTTATCTTCAGGATCTGTGTATACACATAACATATTTTTTATAAATAAAATAATTCTAAACATGCTGTTTTACAATTTGCTTTTTTTCTTTTTTCTTTGCTTTTTTTTTTTTTTTTGCGGTACGCGGGCCTCTCACTGTTGTGGCCTCTCCCGTTGCGGGGCACAGGCTCCGGACGCGCAGGCTCAGCGGCCATGGCTCACGGGCCCAGCCGCTCCGCGGCACGTGGGATCTTCCCGGACCGGGGCACGAACCCGTGTCCCCTGCATCGGCAGGCGGACTCTCAACCACTGCGCCACCAGGGAAGCCCTTTGCTTTTTTTCTGTAACATTATCAGGAAGATCTTTCTAAGGATAATGACTATATATGACAGACATACTTTTTAGTGCCTACACCATGTTATATTTCATCAGTACACCATGATTTTTTTTACTTATACCCCAGTAAGTGATATTTAGGCTGTTTCCAGTTTTTTCATTATTACAAACAGTACTTCAAGAAATGCTTTCATTCACATTTTGCCCCAAATTTGCTTAGTTTTCTCCTGAAAATAAATATCAAGGAGCAGAATTGTTGGGTTAAAGAGCGTGCATAAATAGTTTTAAAATATATTGACATTGCACCCAAGAATCTCTTACTACTTTAAACTGCTGTTTAGCACCCTGAGAGAGTACCTATCATAATTTGTCAAAATGCATCATTTGCCTCCAACTTTCTATATCTTCCTTTCCTCTGTTAATGAACAATCCTCTTTTCCTCAATTTAACTCATCATAACCAATGGTTACAATTAACACAGAGATATAATTCTATCCCATTTCTTTCTATGTACATGTATTCTTTCATTCAAATCTATCATATTATAGTCAAAGAAGCCATATCGAAACAGCAAAGAAACTACAAAAGTTAATCCAGCCTTGTCACATATCTCAAAACTATTACTTTTTTTTTTTTAACACTAACTTTGGTCCCAGTGGAGAATGCACTCAGATGAGGAAGACATGAAGCTTAATTCTCCCTGCTTTTGAAAGCTGTAAAAGACAGGGACTACAGTACTGAAAGCAGGCACATTAGAATACACTAAAAAGGTGCTATCAAACCTGTTCTAATTCCTTAAACTGAATTCATACATCCTCACAAAAGAATTCATAAAGAATATATATATATATACACATGTACATTTTAAAAGCTATAAATATACAACTGCCTTGAATACTCTTACAATTAATGTTCAGTTTAACAGACATTTGAAAGCCTGCTGCATTTTAGAAACTGTACTAATTTCTGTGGGGATATAAGGATAAATTACCTCCTAAAGCTCAAGGAGTCTCCAATATATCTAACTTAAGAGAAAAATATGAATGAAGCTATTAAAAAACTCATATTAGCATAATTTCCATTTTATATTAGATATTACAATATGCTTTGGGATCAAAGACATACCATAAATATTACTTAAACTATTTTATTGAAAGCATAACTTTGACCATCTTTCTTCAAAAGCAAAAAACAACAATGAAATCCAACAAAATAATTAGAACCCCAAGCTTGGAATTAAGGAATTTCCTAAAATAAATGACGTTAATGTTCAATTCACAGCACTGTAAACTCCTGTGTAAGTAATTAGCACATTTACTTTCTCGAAAGATAGAAAATTGTGTTTAAAGTGGAAAACAAGTACAACAAAAACTGACAAAGAAAAGAGACTAAGGAAATCTGGTGAAAGAAAGTTCTGATGGATTTCTTTTAGTACTGCCTATCTATAATCCCCATTTAGAAATCTACCTCTGCTTTATTTTTTTTCTTCTAAAATAAGTTATCTGTTTTGTTTTTTACTCATATATATAATGGTAATACTGAGCATGCCAAAATCAAGGTAATGGTGTGACATTTCCATATATGTTGTTAAAATATTTCTTTCAAATTAAAATTGTAGTACAGATCATCTTATCATTATCGATCTTTGACATTTTTATGGTCATAATAAAAATGATACTTTTCAATCTTTTATTTCCCCCCAAAGTAAAAGAATATTTAACTTACTTAAGGGGGATAATTACCATAGAAATGCAGATACCTGCTTCAATGGTATGTTCATTGCATTCTTTTTCTAGATTTTGATGAACCATATTGTATTTATTGTCTGCCTACATCGTTAAAACTGTCTTAAAGATAACTTAAACCAGCTTTGGGTGACATTAGACAAATGTACACTTAATTTATTTAATAAAGACACATTATGTACACAAAGGACTGCTTTGTCTGGAGCTGTCACAGTGGTGAGCAGCAAGGACTCACAAGGGCAGTTAGTCCCAAGTAATCTATGTCCAAATAAGGCACTGTCCTTAAAAGCTTGCTTATACTTTATCATTTTGTTGTTAATCAGTAGTTCAAAATATAATCTATCCTTGAAATTGCTTTTCTGGATTCATTTTGCCCTTGGAGGGTGGTGTGGTACCATGAAAAGTGTGTGATCTTTGGGGCAAAGGGACATGGGGTTTGGATTGCCACAATATCATTTCTTGCATGACCTTTGGAACATCACTTCACTTAAAATTAGCTGAGCTTTGGTTTTTTTGTAAGTAAAGCAGGGTTATAAGTCCTACCTTAAGTAGTTCCTTTGCAGATTAAAGGTGTTTTATATATATATGTGAAATACACCTAGCAAGCAGTACCTTGAATAGTAGTTACTCAAATAAATAACATAAATTAAATGAAAATATTAGACTAACATGTGAAACAAAAAAAGCAAAACTAAAATAAACAAGAAAATGTTACTTATATAGAGTAATATATCTAACTTATCTATATCTAATAAGCAAGGAAGTTGCTTTCTCAACAAATCAAAGGAGAAATTTTTAGATATTTTTTATGAACTGCTCAAGGGAGCTACCCGAAGAGACTGTCATAAGAAAAACAAAGTGACTGATTTTGCTCTTCTTTTTAACAAATCTTTTTCATGTTACTATAGAGAGTTCTTCCTCATGAGGTTAAAATCCCTAGAGTAGCCAGTTCCTAAAACTCTGCTACCGTCTTCCCTCTACAAACCATTATATACATAGCCTGAAATCCCACCATTAAAATCAAAGATCTATGTGTGAAGAGTTTTATGTACATGTAAGTCTTCCAATCAGAAAAATCTTTACTAAATATTTGTAAAGGAATACAATTTCCAAAAAAGGCAAAGTCCTCAGATACTCTTCGTTCAACCATCACCTTTTATAACGTTTGATTCTAATGTTTCAAGAAAATTCACTGTGACTTTTAGTGGACATCTGTTACAGCAAATATTTAAGTACAATCACTGGAATGTTAAATATGAAACCAGGACAGGAATGATTACAGAGCTCAAATCACTATGTATTTGCTTATTTTACTTTTTATAATTTACAGACTTTACCTTTCTTCAAAGTCCCCAATGTTCCTCAAATAGTTCAGAGGGAAACACCATGCTCCATGTTACAAAAAAAAAATCACCCAAAATATTTAGAATTTGTTTACTTTTGCATTATACTCTTACTTACTAAAAGAGAATTATGTTTTAGAATGAGTAAGACAATCCATAAAGACTTTTAAATATCTTTAACCCTAGTTAACCAATATCCCAGCATACTCATATAGAAATATATATATGTAGATATATGTCATCTCATAGTTCTCATAGAAAGTTTAGTGATGACTACACTCCTAAAATAAGTGGAAAATCCATGTATCCTTGAATCTCCCTCTTTCTGGCAGGGTGGCTTTTTTTTTTTTGAAAAATGTTTGTATTTAGGTTCAACTTTAGGAATCCCCGGTTTCCAAGGATGTGAGGCAGTCAGCTAGAATTTGGCCTGCTTGGGCCCTGAAAGCTCTGTAGGTATTTGCTCATTGGACGGTCACCTCAGCTTTATTTTTTCTGTTGTTTTTCCTTTTTTTAACTGGAGTATAGTTGATTTACGGTGTTGTGTTAGTTTCAGGTGTACAGCTTTAATAGTGGAAATACCTGAATTAGTAACAGAACACAGATAAGATCAACCAGTGTGCTGTCATCCAAATGTAATGTGTAAGAATCTGGAAAGTTCATTGAATATGAGATGGTTACTGAATGAAGTTGACTATGAGAACACAATCTGAAACCAAAGGGAAGAGATAAGTTAAAAAGATGCCACATCTGTTGATGGTGGGAGGAAAAATGTTCATTTGGCTCTTCAAACTGCTTAAGGTAGTACTCAGTGCGGCCAAGTTCCAGATTTCTTCCTCGGGAATTTTCTGCCTATCACTACAATTTCCAGTTCATAAAAGACTGATTCTAGCTCTAAATTAATCACATCTTTCTTCTTTGTGACACCTCCAGGGCTCATTTCTAACAGCTGTGGGGTTCCAAGACAGAGACATTTTCAAACCAACTGTTGTACCAAAAAGAGAGAGCAAATAAAACAGCAGGCATTCTTTTTTTTTTTTTTTTGCGGTATGCGGGCCTCTCACTGTTGTGGCCTCTCCCGTTGCGTACCACAGGCTCCGGATGCGCAGGCCCAGCGGCCATGGCTCACGGGCCTAGCCACTCCGCGGCATGTGGGATCTTTCCGGACCGGGGCACGAACCCGTGTCCCCTGCATCAGCAGGCGGACTCTCAACCACTGCGCCACCAGGGAAGCCCAGCAGGCATTCTTGAACAGGAAGAAACTCCAGCCAACTGTTTCAGTCCTGACACAGGTCTCTTCAAGTGCCCTCTTGCCCAAACCAAGGAGAGCTACTGTAAGGGCTTCAGGCATCTGAGCCAGTGAATTCAGCCTCTAAAAAGCCCTTAACTACTGATCAGCCTTATTAAGTGTCTAAGTCAACTCTAAAGGAGAAAGAGATGGCCCTGGTGCACATTAGGTAAATGGACAAATATTTGATAGATGTTGAATTAATAAATGTCTTGTTCCTCACACACACAAGTTGCATTAAAGTAAAACAAAATCTTAGGGCAAATCATGTAGCAGAAACAATGCTTGATTTGCAGCCATGAGGTTCTACTCCTAACTGACTATTGATATGTGACCCAGGGAAAGCACGTGACAGCCACTCAGTCTGTCTCTTCAGCAGTGTCTTAATTTCCAAAACAAAGAGTTTGGACAAGTCTCTCAATTCAAATTATTGAACTGAGCCTACAGATGTTGGAAAGACGCTGTGCAACTGGATCTAGGCTGTGCCCCTAATTTCAATCAGAGAAGCTCTCATTTTATCTTTTTTCATACACAGAACAAATTGGGTCAGACCAGCTGGGATGCAACTCTAATTGCAGCCACTTACTAACCTGGGCCAGTCACTTCAGTTCTCCATGCTTCAGTCCCCTTACCTGTGTGAAGAGGAGAATGATGGCAACCACCTCAGAACCTATCTCATTTAATCCATGTAAGGACCCTACACAAAATCCTTGGAACACTGACTTGCATAAAATGTGAGCTCAAATTTCACACAGTAACTATCTGTTATCATCATCATCATTGTCATCATCCTTATCACCAAAGAGAAATCTCAGAAGGACGATGGTTCAAAAGTAAGTTCTTCATTATACTGATGCCTCACTATGCAGAACACATGGAAAGCTTCAAAGGAAAATATTATTTAAATATTCACAGAATGACACATTGTCTATGCCAAAAATGGTTTATAAAATGAAAAAAAATCATCAAATAATCAGATTAGAGAAAGTGCTTTCTACTTAAAATTTAGATTTGACCATCATGGATACATTTTCAAAGAAATAATTTTGTTACATATGAAGTAATTCATTATTGCATTAAAATACTGTCGTCGCATTAAAATACTGTCGTCACTTTAAAGACCTTGACAATCAGCTTATAATCAATGCTTTGCTTACATTTTTCAACTTGCTGCTTCCTTTAGAAACTTAGGGTCATGGAGAAGTCATTTTGTCATATCATAAATTATGAAGTAACCATTTTAAAGTAATAATTATATATAGTTAGAAAGCTAAAGTTCTGAGTAGATGCTATGATATGAGAAACAATGAAAGCAACAGTCTTACTAGATTTTAAATATCATCATGCCTGACATTACTTCTCTACACTCTATTTTATGCCAAAAACATATTTTCCAGTATAAATTATAAATTTAGATCCTTTCTACAAAAAGAACACAGGCCTCTCTGCAGTGGCATGAATTCTGTAAAAGCAAATTTGATTCTTTCATCGTCTGCTGTGCTGCCCACCTGGATACCCAATGAAGAGAAACCTGCTCAGCTTTCTGTTCCCAGGGCCACCCCTTACAGCAGCACCAGGCAGTTTCTCTAGAATCTCTAGGCAGTGCACCAACTACCCAAATTGACAGCCCTGAAGAACCGTTAAGTACACAGGGGCCTTTGCTTTTTATTCTCAACCATGGTACTTTTATTTCACCAGAGATGACTTAAAAGATTCTGGTGCTTCAGAATCCTAGTTTAAAGATGAGCAAAATAACTATATCAAGAGCACTGGAGGGTAAGAGAGAGCATAAACACATTTTAAACATTTCAATTGGAATTACTGTTCCTCTGACTGGCCCAATCCTTATTAAGAGTAACAGCATCACCAAGCCAGAGTCAGTCCACATAAGGGCTAGTTAGTTTCCCCATTTTGTGGAAATAATCTGAACACCCAGACTGGCACATTCCATCCCTTCTACGTGATTCAGGAGATCCAGGCAGGAGTGAAACCAGATCAGTATAAAACGCATCAACAACTCAAAGGCATCCCTTCAGATTAAGGACTACTAGAAAGAAGCTGTGTGTCAGGAAATCCCATTTGCTCCAAAATATATTTGATGAAATATATTTCTAACATTTCATATCTAGTTACTTGGGCTAATAAGTTATTTTTACAACTACAAAAAGTTCATGGGTGGTCAATCTATTAAGAATGCAGGGCAGATAGGAATTTGCCAAATAGACAAAATAAAAGCGTTCCAGACTGAGGATCCAGCATATAAAAAGTCATAGTGTTGGGCTTCCCTGGTGGCGCAGTGGTTGCGCGTCCGCCTGCCGATGCAGGGGAACCGGGTTCGCGCCCCGGTCTGGGAGGATCCCACATGCCGCGGAGCTGCTGGGTCCGTGAGCCATGGCCGCGGAGCCTGCGCTCCGCAACGGGAGAGGCCGCAGCAGAGGGAGCCCCGCATACCACAAAAAAAAAAAAAAAAAAAAAAAAAAAAGTCATAGTGTTGTGTAACAGCATATCATTCTAAGAGAAAACACAAGTGGTTTGGGTTTTACAGCAAGTAGTGTAATTTTTATTGAGAATGCAAGCAGGGGCAGATCTTGCTGTAAAGTCTGGTTTTTGTCAATAGGGAGACATTGAAGAACCCTAAGCATAAAACACCTTATCCAGAATGACACATTTTAGAAAGATTACTGTACAAGCAATCGTTTGGAGAGGGGATGGGCTGTGAGAATGCAGCTCATCATTCCTCTAGGAGAGGTAATGAGGCCTTTAATCAAAGCACTGCCTGTAAAAATGGAAGAAAGGAGATTTTACAAAATGACAATACAGACTGCTGAAAATTTCTAACAGAAATTATACCAAACAGCCATAGGTATTTGAAAGACAGACAGAGAGAGAAAAAATAGTAATTTTGAAATCCTGAAGAAACTACGTTACATTTTAAATTAACTCAAATATTTAGCAACTATTTAAAAAGAAACATTTTATATTCATTAGAACAGGAACAAGGGCTTCCCTGGTGGCGCAGTGGTTGAGAGTCCGCCTGCCGATGCAGGGGACACGGGTTCGTGCCCCGGTCCGGGAAGATCCCACGTGCCCTGAGCCTGCGAGTCCGGAGCCTGTGCTCCGCGACGGGAGAGGCCACAACAGAGGAGGCCCACATACCAAAAAAAAAAAAAAAAAAAAAAAAAAAAGAACACGAACATGAGTTTTATCTTCAGAAAATAGCTAGTCATACAGGAATATAATTCAGAGACATATAAAAATTGGCAAAATTTGCTCAGTTCATTTGAATGTGCAGTTAGAGAAAGCTAAGCTGGGAGTATGATAGGATTCTAGATTCTCTTTAAACTTCTTCATAAAGGGTGTAATAAAATTAGAAGAAAAAAAACAGGAATAAACTCTTTTTGTAAAGCAGATGATCTTACACTGAGTGATATGATATGAATCAACAATTATGGCTGATAGGGCTGAACTCCTGATAAGGCATGATTGGTAGAGGCAGGATCATAAACACCAGAGCTGAAAAAGAGCTCAGAAGAGAGGCATGTAAGGCAAGAGCCCTCAAAGGGGATGGAGGAGCGGCAGCATCATGTGAGAGACTTAGAACTACAGTGTGAGAGCAACAGAAGGTATGAGACTCATCATAAGATGAGAAAGGATGGGTGACCCCTCACAAGGCCCAGTCAGTGGGCTAAAGGTCATATAAGAAGGAACAGGGTAGTACATGGGACAAAAGGGCAGAGCAGGCTAGACAGGCCTACAAGACAGAGAAGATGAGAAGACACCGGGTACACAACTAAGACAGGCAATTAGGGTACGCAGGCATCCGAGAGCACATAAGATGGCCAAACCTAAGAACCCGACACTGGGAGAAGAACAAAGAGGAGAGTTTCCCTACTTATCTCTTGTCTATTACAGTTCAGGCTTTGAGTGGGGGAAGTGTCCATAAAGGGTCCAATTGTGGGGCATTTTCCCATGTTCATCAAGACACACAGACATACACACACACAACACGACTGCAGAAATAGGCCAGTAGATGCTTTCACGGTGCAGATTTCCCAGGACAGAGCTCCTGAAACAGATGTGAAGAGTTTTAATGAGCTAATAAGGGCTACTACGAATCAAGAATTTTAGGTTATGAAAAAACATCAGGATAACTCCTTCCATATATATATATATATATATATATATATATATATACAAGCTGAGAGGACTAAACTGGGCTTGTTTCAGCACATCCTGGAATACTAGAAATAGAAAGTGGGAAGGGAAGCATTCCAGGGGCAGGGGTTAAGTGTCCTCAAGTCATCCCCTCTCTCTTGCATGATTTTTCATCCTTTTATCTTTCTAGAACCCTGAAGTCTGTTTAGACACTGGGCTTTTCTTAGTTTGTTTTGATATTGGTATGGCTAGAACTTTTAATAAATTCTGAATTTAAATGAAAAAATACATTTTGTTGTTATTTCAAAGGTGAACATGAACTAAAATACTAAACACAAATATAACAAAAAATATGCACAGGAGTTATCTCTCCCTTTTAGGAAGAGGCAATGAATGGACAGTTAGAGGTCACTCCAGTTGAGAGAGAGCGATCATAGGCACATATGAGTAGAACACTGTTCACCTCAGGCACTGAGGAACTCCTCTCCCCATCCCCTATGCAACACTCAGCTTTAGTGGTAATTCCTAAAGCTAAGTATTGGGTTAAATAAAAGGAAGTATTACTCTATGGTATACATATTGTTACTCAGATCATAAAAAGATTGGAAAAATATGAAATACACAAGTTTACAGATGGCACCCTGACAATGGATTATTATGGGTAATTAGACACATTTGAGCTTTATTATCTAGTTAAAGGCAAAAACAAACACAAAAGCATACAGCCCATGATGACACTGTCGGAGAGACAATTTGGCTGAATGGAACAATATGACAGTCCACATGTTGGCAATGATGATGTTATAAGCACATCTTATGTTCAATTAAGCTTTTAATGGATTTCAACATGAGATTTCTCATTTTTAAATGGAAACAATTACACTTTTGTGGACCTTCAAAATTAAAGTATCAAACCAAGTATAATTGCAAATTCTTTCATCGCAGATTCCTTGCAGCTAAAAAAATTTGTGCCCTGGGCCCTTTGTCTCATAGTGATTGACAATGAATGGTAGCAAGTAAAGATTTCTGCTTAGAATTTCCCCCTTGTTCTCAAAGGTAAAATCTTTTCCTACCGAAATGCTAAGTGCTGATGAAATAGTCCTAGTCTAATTAGGTTTCACCTTGAAAGGAGTTAAGTAACTATAGCTGATCATCACTAGAAATTACAAACCCTCACCTAGTAATTGGGTTTATTAATTGAACCCACATGCATTAAATGCCAGTTGTGTCTGAAGTCCCAGCTGGGTGTTACAAAAACAAACAAAATGTATGATATGATCCCTGATCATCAGATGTTTACAACCTATTTGAAAATACAGTCACACACTGAGGATAGAGATGAATGAGCATACAGCAGGTTAGGGAACAAAGAACTGTGAAACAATATGGGCTAAAATAATTCTGGGAAGGGATGATTAATAGGGATGGGAACAGTTGAGAATGCCTTTGCCAAGGAAGTTGACTTGAGCCAGACATGAAATACCAGTAAGATTTGCCAAAGCAGCAAAAACACTCCAAGTACAGAGAGCCCTACAGGAAATGATTAGTGTCAATAACCACCAGGGCAAATTTAGAGAATAAGGAGGTAGGTAACTGGCCTTTTGGATTTGAGGGCTCAGAGTGGTAATCTAGAGACAATTTGCGATGTTTTTACATTTAGAGACTGATGATGTATTTTTAAAGTCAAGCTAACTAATGGAGATGTACTCCATAGGTAGCAGGCAACACTGAAAATCTTTTTGTTCAAATTACCTATTTTAATGCAGTCAAAATTCCAACCTGATTCATAAGGGAAAATCTTGTCTCCTACCAGAATGATTTAGTCATTGTTGGTTAAACAAGGCACACGGAGAGTTGCTCTAGGGGAAGCAGTCCTTCCACAGTTTGAATTAGCTAGAGATGAAGAAATAGTATAGCTAAATTCCCAGTACAGCCCAAGCACGTACAGAAATTTACAGTCACTAGCAACAATCTCACTTTACCAGAATAAGGTCTTTGGGGACAGGTTTCATGCATAATTTTAGACTATTCCTAATTCTCAGTTAAGTGCCTGGTCACTTCTTATAAATGATTGACTAAATGGAAAATATAAACTACACTATCTCTAAATATTATTTTAAATTGCTAAAGCTATTTTCTAGAAACAATGTGATACAGCATAAAGAATCTGGGCTTTGGGCTTCCCTGGTGGCGCAGTGGTTGAGAGTCCGCCTGCCGATGCAGGGGACACGGGTTCGTGCCCCGGTCCGGGAGGATCCCACACGCCGCGGAGCGGCTGGGCCCGTGAGCCATGGCCGCTGAGCCTGCGCGTCCGGAGCCTGTGCTCCGCAACAGGACAGGCCACAACAGTGAGAGGCCCGCGTACCACAAAAAAAAAAAGAATTTGGGCTTTGAAAGAAGATAAACTTGACTCAGCAATTTTTTAGCAATATGGCTTTAGACCAATACCTTCTCTAAGTCACAGTTTTCTCATTTGTAAAACAGAGGTAATAATACTAACTTGCGGAGTTGCTGTATCTATATACATTAAAAAACTTGCCTAGCTCACAGCCTGGTAATATAATGTAACAAACAATTCAACTTACAGTACAGAGTATTCTAATGCTAGTCTTTTATTAATCAATGGTTGAAATTTATAAAGCTAAATGAGTAGCATGTGAAAATAAAATTAAAATTAAGAACCAACCTCATACATTTTATTATTATTTTTGGATATCTTCAAAACAGCATGTCTTAAAACAACTTATTATACTTTGACTAATTAAATAACATATTAAATATCTACTATCTTTCTCTGTAAAATGATGCCAAACCTAAAATGCACAGTTTCTTACCTTATTATTAAAATTAAAATACATGCAGAGTTACTTTCATCTTAGTATAAATTAGAGAAAAGAGTAATTTTGAAAACTTCTCATTTTCAATCTCTTGGACCTGTTCAGTACATTCCCTTTGAATTCTAAATATTCCATTTTCTTCTAAATGTTTTCATGTATTTTTAAAAAGAACACCAAGGAATGTGCTAAGTATACATTTCATAGGTACATACTGCAATAAACTTTAATTTTCTAGCTTCATGGAAAAGAACTGCCAAATTCTTATATTTATCTGGCATAGCAGAGGGATTTACACTGATATTTAACAATAATAATTTAGAGTCCCATACATCAATTCTCTTTTCTTCCCAATGCCACCCTATGTATCATCAAGTTTAGACATTTACCAAGTTCAAATCACAGCATGACTTCTGGCAGTGTGGCTTTACAGCCTAGGGTAGCTGGTGGCATTATTAATCATATTATACCCACAAGTTATATGTCTTTTTTTACAAAAAGGAGAAAAAGTATGTCCACCATTATACAAAGAAAATTATATCTGTAGTATCAACCGAGTCACACTAATAGTGTATGTAAACCACAGCATCTCAGGAAAAATGACACAAGCCACAAAATGCTCCAGTTCGATTAGTCCAATTCCACTCAAATAGCTTAGATAAATATAAAATTACTCTGAGGGGTTCTCTGTTCCTCACCAATGATCAAATATAAGCATTATTTAGCATGCCATCTAAGATCTGATATAAGCATTAGTTAGCATGCCATTTAAGATCTCTCTCTGTAAACATTTTCAACCCAAGAGCACTTATTATTCAGCTACTCATCCATGCATCCATGCATCCATGCATCCATGCATCCATCCATCCAACCCTGAAGTCAAACAAATATATGTACTTCCTGGGTGTCAGTCCTTCTGCTAGGCTCAGATGATACAAATGTTTACAAGACAAGAATTTTCTCTGATCTCAAGCTGCTTACAGCCCAGTGGAAAAGACAGACAAGAAATGGAGTCCACAGACAAAACAATTACAAGCTGTAATAAGTCTTAAGAAAGAAGCAAACAAAAGTTGTAACTGAACATCTACTTTAAATACAGTAGTCAAATGAGGCCAATCTGAGAAGATGACCTCTGAGTAGGAATCTAAAGGATGAGAAGGAGGTAGCTTTGCAAACTTGGGAGCCTCTTCACAGGCAGAGGCACAGTATGTGGCAAGA
Organism: Physeter macrocephalus; assembly: GCF_002837175.3. Taxonomy (NCBI): domain Eukaryota; kingdom Metazoa; phylum Chordata; class Mammalia; order Artiodactyla; family Physeteridae; genus Physeter; species Physeter macrocephalus. Next base: position 126,680,942 of record NC_041221.1, on the reverse strand, counting down.
ACCGAGGGCAGGAAATAGTTTGGAGTGTTGGAGAAACTGAAAGAAGTGCAGCATTCATTTTATTTATTCAGCAAATAAATACATGCATAATGCTTCTCTAGTCATTGGTTGTAAGTTCTTTTTTCCCTCTTGATTCAACCGAAATTGCCTTAATGAATTAAAGTAGAACATTCTGTTCAAGCTTGTATCTCTGGCTGACGGTTAGCTACTGCAGAAAAAGCACTAAGAATACCTTACCAACATGATTCCGCTGCTGAATAAAAGAATTTTAAATTGGGGAGGAGGATATATTTTCTACTCCAAAGAATCTTGCAAATCCACTTACATCATGCTTTGAAATTCTATGTCCTCTGTGTAAAGAGAAATGAATTAAATTATTTAGGATAAAGTTTCTATTCAGGCCTGAGTTCATTCAGAGGTAAAGAAAAATAACTGATAGTTGTTCTTACAGTATTTTAAATTAAATGTCTATAAAGAGCAAGAAAATGTGTTTAGCATGCAATCAGTATACTTAACTACAATTATCTAATGCTTAGTTGAAGAAAATATGCATCATAAAACATGATCCATTTAATTACATTAAGTAATGTTTAAGCATTAAACATTAATGAGTAAATCATTACCTTGAAAACAGAAGTAGTATCTACTAGTTTTAATATAGTGGTATTTATACTGACTCCAAAACTCCAGTCCCAAAGCTGTACCAACTTGTTTAACCCTGGCTATGCCACCTCTTAACTTCATGTGTATGTTTATGTGCGTGTTTGTGTGTACATGTACAAAGTACATTTTTTGAAGTATCATTTTATAAGAAAATAGGAAAAGACCTGTCACAATGGCATCAATTTACTTCCACTGACCCACAGATACCTCTTTTGAAAGATAGAGTAATTCTGTAAAATATATACCAATACATAACAACACTGATTAAACTATAATGTGATATCCATTAAGTATAGACAATTTTCAGAGAAATAAATTGCTCATCACCTCAAATGCTAGAAAGATAACTTAAATCAGTGGTTAAGAATTATCCAATAAGTGGGTTAAATGCAGATTCCCAAGCTCCACTTAGAGATTCGGACTCAAGTCTGGAGTAGGGTCAAGAGATCTGCATTAACAAATATCCCATCTATTTCAGATGCAGATAGACTATTAGCGGCCTGAACTTTGGGGAACACTGCACTTTATAGCCTGGAAAATCTCAAGAAGAGTGTTTAAATACACCCTGGCCCATTTGCTCCAAGATCTTACTGTCACAGAACGTTTACCATTTAATACAATTCTACAATCAAAATTATTGATTCCCCTTTGCTTTTGCTCAAAGTGTGAGAAATATCTGCCATTTACAGACACAGTTACATCTCAACTCTTAAGGAACCAGTGAGAAACCAAACAGTCAGATCAGATGACTAAACACTTCATCCACACCATGAGTGTTGTGGGAAAATCCTCTTCCCTACCCTGCCTTTCCAAGATAAATGTTAATTGTTCCAAGTTTCAACCTCCCATCAACATGATTTAATATATAGCACAATGCATTCTGCACGCAATATTCAATGAAAATTTGCTGAATTACATTAAGGCCTATCATTTTAATATTAGAAATGATGTGAATTTTGCATACAAAAATTAGATGCAAGTGGTTGACTTTAGAAAGAGGTCAAACTTGAGAGCACGTGGCCAAATTTTAAAAACATTACCTGCACAAATAAAACTGAAAACAGAAAGTTCAGAGTTTATTGCACACTCATTTCAATCTATACTTATGATGGGTTTACAAAAATATATTACGAGAAGATGCCACTCTAAGAGAAATGAAAGCAGAAGGCAGATTTCCTGTACAGTCTGTGTTTAACACGACACAATCAACTTGCTGACATCTTAACAACAGGTGTGAAGACTGCCTCTTCTTTTATCTTTATACTAAGGAAACATTTTATTTTAACCTGTAGTAGATTTTAGAAGAGTACACCATCATAATTTATGATAAGGGGAGATGAATTTAGTTCATAAAAACTGATCTGCATTCAAATGGATTAAAGTTAAAAAAAATGATCTGCAGCTTTTAAGGATTTATTCCTATTATATCATATATGCTCCTTTCTTGCCACTTCAACCAAGCATTCATGCAAACTCAAGACAAATGACTTAGCAGTAAATTAAATTAAACGAAAAAAACTTGACATTAATGTTGCTTCTAGATGTGTCCTTTAAAAACCCTTACTCTGAGCTAACACCTATCCTTCTCAAACTCTTCCAAAAGATAGCAGAGGGAGGAACACTCCCAAACTCATTCTATGAGGCCACCATCACCCTGATACCAAAACCAGACAAAGACGTCACAAAGAAAGAAAACTACAGGCCAATATCACTGATGAACATAGATGCAAAAATCCTCAACAAAATACTAGCAAACAGAATCCAACAGCACATTAAAAGGATCATACACCATGATCAAGTGGGGTTTATCCCAGGAATGCAAGGATTCTTCAATATACACAAATCAAACAACTTGATACACCATATAACAAACTGAAGAAGAACAACTATATGATCATCTCAATAGATGCAGAGAAAGCTTTTGACAAAATTCAACACCCATTTATGATAAAAACCCTGCAGAAAGTAGGCATAGAGGGAACTTTCCTCAACATAATAAAGGCCATATATGACAAACCCACAGCCAGCATTGTTCTCAATGGTGAAAAACTGAAACCATTTCCACTAAGATCAGGAACAAGACAAGGTTGCCCACTCTCACCACTCTTATTCAACATAGTTTTGGAAGTACTAGCCACAGCAATCAGAGAAGAAAAAGAAATAAAAGGAATCCAAATAGGAAAAGAAGAAGTAAAGCTGTCACTATTTGCAGATGACATGATATTATACATAGAGAATCCTAAGGATGCTACCAGAAAACTACTAGAGCTAATCAATGAATTTGGCAAAGTAGCAGGATACAAAATTAATGCACAGAAATCTCTGGCATTCTTATACACTAATGATGAAAAATCTGAGAGTGAAATTAAGAAAACACTCCCATTTACCATTGCAACAAAAAGAATAAAATATCTAGGAATAAACCTACCTAAGGAGACAAAAAACTTGTATGCAGAAAACTATAAGACACTGATGAAAGAAATTAAAGATGATACAAATAGGTGGAGAAATATACCATGTTCTTGGATTGGAAGAATCAACATTGTGAAAATGACTCTACTACCCAAAGCAATCTACAGATTCAATGCAATCCCTATCAAACTACCACTAGCATTTTTTACAGAACTAGAAAAAAAAATTTCACAATTTGTATGGAAACACAAAAGACCCCAAATAGCAAAAGCAATCTGGTGAAGCTAAGCAGTGATGTTTGACACGTCAGGTGTATTAAATGCATTTTCAATTTATGATATTTTCAACTTACCATGGGTTTACTGGGACGTAACCCCATGGTAAGTTGAGGAAGATCTGTACAACAGAAGCAGCAGCCAAGGAACCAGTAGGAGAAATAATGGTTTTTATTTAAAGACAGTCACGGCATGGAAGCAACCTAAGTGTCCATCAACAGATGAATGGATAAAGAAGATGTGGCACATATATACAATGGAATATTACTCAGCCATAAAAAGAAATGAAACTGAGTTATTTGTAATGAGGTGGATAGACCTGGAGTCTGTCATACAGAGTGAAGTAAGTCAGAAGGAGAAAAACAAATACCGTATGCTAACACATATATATGGAATCTAAGAAAAAAAAAATGTCATGAAGAGATTAGTGGTAGGACGGGAATAAAACACAGACCTACTAGAGCATGGACTTGAGGACATGGGGAGGGGGAAGGGTAAGCTGTGACGAAGTGAGAGAGTGGCAGGGACATATATGCACTACCAAATGTAAATTAGATAGCTAGTGGGAAGCTGCCGCATAGCACAGGGAGATCACCTCTGTGCTTTGTGACCATGAGAGGGGTGGGATAGGGAGGGTGGGAGGGAGGGAGACGCAAGAGGGAAGAGATATGGGAACATATGTATATGTATAACTGATTCACTTTGTTGTAAAGGAGAAACTAACACACTATTGTAAAACAGTTATACTCCAATAAAGATGTTTAAAAAAAAAAAACCCTTACTCTGGTTGATTCCAAACACTTAGGCAAATTAATCCCTGTCAGATGAAGTGAATAACTGCTTGAGGACACAGTCAGGTTTAAGTATGGTTTGCCTTTGAATGATCCTTTCTATTCACTCATCATCATCTGTATAATTAATAGCCACTCTCCCAAATCACATGCCAGTTAATGAGAGGCAGATAAAGGCTTAAAGGTCTGTACTGCAATTCAGTCTTAATGAAAGTCAATATCCTTTTGCCAAGAAAGCCCAGATCACATTTGGCTTTCTCAGATAATTGGAGGGTTTTATGGAACCAAAGAGTAGCAGTGAGTGGTAAATATTAGACCTTTCAAATAAATGCCATATCTAGCCACAAAAGGAACAGTCAGAAGTTATTTTTAATTTCTATGGAAATACATTTGTTTTATTCTCTTCAAAGGATATTTAAAAGGAAACAAGGTACACATGTACGAGCACATCTATAACTTGTATGTCATATAAATACTTTTTGTCAGGTATGATCATTTAAAAATAGTTTTCATTCATATTACTTGATTCTTCTTGGATCAAATGTTAACTCTTTAGACTGGTATAAAAGGCCCTCCATTTACTGAATACATCTACTTTCAAGTTCCTTTTCTCAGCCTACATAAATGTGGCCTGGGAAGTTATACACTATACTGTATAATCAGCCTCATTCTCATTCTTCTTAAACTCATACTTGCTGAACTACACCTCATGCCCTAAAGTGTTCTTCTCTTCCCTTCCACCAATATACTTTAGAGGACAAGTTTCTGCTTGGAATTCTCTTGGGATTTGCTGTGTTCATTTATCTCCCTGAGCCAGATGTCTAAACACTTGATTACAGTGTTGCCCAGGAACCATTTTCTAGTTCTATCCTAAAACCAAACATTATCCTATTGATTATGTTAAAAGACTTTCAGGACCTAGAGCCACTTCTCTGTCCTCCCCAGGCCACTGGCACCTGAGTCAGGCAGCTTCTTTGCAATCAATTTTATTTTATTTAGTCAATCTCATTTAGATAAATAAAATTATCTGAAGAGACAGATAATATTTTATCATCCCTTTTTTAATGACGAAAATGAAATGAGGGGAATTCTAAGGGGGAAAATACAGATTAAAATAGCTATACCAAAATATCCTGCTTTTATGGCTCGCTCATTTATCTTTTTTTAACTTTTCAATGCCTAAAATGTAATCCCCAATTTTGAGAATTATTATAAGTTGCATTTTTAAAATATTGTGAAGACAAATGTGAAAGACTCTATGACGTTAAATAGTTAAATTTTGAAAAATTTTAACAAAAGAGAATTGTTTTTCAATTCTGAAAAATAAAGAAAATTGAAATAGGTGAATCTAGCTATTTTAAGCTAGATTTAAGCTATTTCCTATCCGCATATACAGAAGAACCATTTTGTTACACAAATGGTGATACACCATGGGTCAGAGCAACACCCAAGTAACCACAATTTCAAATAAGTTTATTAGATTTTTGATATTTCTCCAAACCAGTGTTTGAATCACGCCAAGCTCAAATAATTGGATTAAGTTTCCTATTAACACATAGGGGGTACTTATCGTGTGTGAAGTACATTAAACCAGAGAATCTGTAAGAGAAGTATAATTTTTTATTCTACAGATTAGAACACTGTGGGCAGTGGAGGGCACTGAAGACTGATTTTAAACATAGGTCCTTTGAATATAAGACGAGTGTTTTTTCCATTACAACCTTGTCACTGTAAATTGGTCATATAAATAGAAGATGGTCAGGATCATTCATTACTGCCTTCTTAAACTGCTTTCCACTCAAGTAACACTAGACACGTTGAGACCCTACACAAGGAGTCCTTTGACTTTAAGTATAAAATTACTCACAGTGTGCCCAGTGTGAGACAGGCAACTGGTCACCAAGAGAGAAAATAAAGTCAATAAAGTGAGACGCAGCTTCCTTCTTATTGTTGCTTCTTATTGCCTTTTTTCTTTCCCTTTTCAAGGCCAGAGCAAAACACGTTTCAAGAAAACTGATCCTCAATAGTAAGTTACAGGCTCTCCCTCGAGAAGCCACGGAATAAAACTGGACATTTTTATGGAACTGAAAAGCTCCCATTTAGTAAAGAATTTCTTCTGAATTTGCAAGCTCCATAAACTCCAAACTGATTTGATGGGTATACCTTGGTAGTCTTTCCATTTTGATTTAAAATGTACTAAGCCCCAAATAAAAATATCTATTTACTATTAAAATAATATTATTTTGTTAACATCTTACTACCCAATTTAATGCTTCTAACAGCCCTAAGTTATGGGTTTTATGATTGCCCTGTTTTCCGATGAACACACAGAAGTTTAAGAGAAATAAGGGTTATGGGGCAAGCAGGTTGGAAAGCCAGGATGCAAACCTGTGCAGGGCAGCAAGTTGTACAGAATGCCCTGCCTACCTGTTGAACTATGCACTAAGAAATGAAACCTTGATTACTGTCATTCACCATACATAGCATCCTGTTAGATACAAGACACTGAATAATTTCCAAAGATAAATTTATATGGATGAACAGATTAAATAGAAGAAAAATATTCCACACTAGCTTCTACCATACAAACATTCCTCAAAAAGTCTCTGCAGCTGTTATCCTCCAACCATTTGGCATTTCTAATACTTTAAAGATAATTTTTCTTTAACAGCCTACAATATACTTACAGAATAACATCCGGAATAAGGCATGTTGCCAGCAATGTTAGGGTGATTCCTTACATTTTTACAAGTGTGTAGAGATCTCTCCCCATCAAAATATGCTTCTGATGAATAGAATCCAGAATGCATGAAACATGAGAAGACTTAGTCAACTACTCCTCACTGAATAGCTTTTAAAACAAGAATTTAAGACTCTGATCTCACTAAATGAAATATTTTTCTACCAGCAAGTTTTACAAGTGACAATGGGTGATGAACAAGTATTTTATAATATAAAACAAAGTCTCTGGTGACCCCAAAAGAGGCATCCCTACACTTCTTGTTGCTGCAACAAATACTGATAATTACTGTAGATGAAAACGTTTGGCAAATGTGGAAAAAAATTACCCTTTATCAGTTATATGTTGGAATTAGTAACCTCCCAACTACTCCAGGTTTCTTTTTGAAACCTCTCAATTACCTTGTTTCAATGAAAGAAAGTAGATTGAAAACTTTTCTTCAACTACTCTCAGAAGCAATGTATTAATATATGGTGTGTTTAAATGGAACAACAGCAAGGCCCACTGCAGCACCAAATTAGCATATGATAACTAAAATAAAGGCTTCCACAAAGCAACTACATACAACATTTATTTAACTGTCAGTACTGACAGTTAAAGCAAACTTTAGATGAGCTGCAGGAAATTCTTCAATACAATGAAAGAACATGTGATGGTGTCACAGATTTTAAAGCTGCCTCTTAGGGACTGAATGTTTGTGTCCCTCAAAATCATATGCTGAAGCCTCAATTTATTGGTATTTGGGAGGTAATTAGGTCCTGAGGGTGGAGCCCTCATAATGGAGTTAGTGCCTTTACAGGAATAGACATAGAAAGTGGCTATCTGCACTCCAGGAGTTCTCAGTTGGAACCAAAGTGGCCTGCACCTTGATCTTGGACTTCTAGCTTCCAGAACCGTGAAAAATAAATTTCTATTGTTTAAGCCACACAGCCTAAGGTGCTTTGTTATAGCAGTCCAAGTTGACTAAGATACTGACTGTCAAAGTCCTTGGAATAGATCTAGCCAAATTCTGCTTATTTTAAGATGATAAATTTAAGTATTAAAGCAGTAACATCATTTGCCCAAAGTTAAATGGCAGTGTTTATCAGAAGTTGATCTGAATACCAGATTTCTGACACCCATTACAGAGCTTTTTCTATGATATAACATGCATCCACACCACTGCCCAATCTCTTGCCTCTTACTCCTGAAAAGCAAACTCCTCTTAAATCCAAGTCTTTGCTAACACTCATACCCAGAGAATTCAAACCAATGGTGAAATCTGGAATTAAAAAAATTAAAGGGAGAAATATTTTAAATAAACATGTGCTGAGGGGTTAGAGGTATGGGGAGTGTCATCTGCCTTACCTATAGATCTCTCATTGGCTAGCTGTGATTGTAAGTATATTGTCCTGGGCAAGTACAGCAATATCGCAGACACCAAATGGATACAAGGACGGAGTGGCCTCATTAGCCAATCACCCACAGAGGTGATGGAGAAGATCTTACCCTCTCTTCCTGATGATTCCATTCACTAAGTCATTCAGCAAGCCTTCATTGGCTTCCCAGCTCACTCAAAGAAAAAGCAACATCCTTACAATGAATTCCAAACCTACAATGGTCTGCTTACACCCCAGGATTTCACTGACTCCATACTACCATTCTTAGCCTTGCTCACTCCTCTCGTCTCACTGGCCTGCTTGTTAAGCCCCTGAGTACACCAAGTTTGTTGCCACCAAAAAGCTTCTGTACTTTCTCTGACTAGAACATTCTTTCTTTCGATATTCACAGGGATCACTACTGCACTTCCTTCAGGTCTCTCCTTTCATGTTATCTTAAAGAGAGCTTTTTTAAATTTTTCTTTGTAACACTTGCACAGCACTTAACATAGAATAATTTATTTGTTGGTTTGTTGCCTGTCTTTCTAAACTAAAATGTAAATTCCAAGAGGGCTGGGACTTGGTTTTCTTCATCTTGGAATCTTTAGCACCTAAAACTCTTCTTGGCATATAAGAGGCACTGAAATTTTTGAACAAGTAAGTTTAAAATGCAAAGCTTATGTTAATGCTTGTAATATATTTATAAAAATGTCACACTGAATTAAATTTTAGAAGACAACGACCTACATCAATTTGTGTGCTGGATGCAGTGGGATTAGTTCCAGAGTATTAGTATTTAACTTGTCACTTTAAGACCAGTTCATCCACTCATTCATTCGCTCATTTAAAAGTTATTTATTGACTGCCTACTATGTACCACACAGATACAGATAAAGGCACTGGAGATACAACAGTGAACAAAGCATATTTTTAAAAATCTTCTGTTATGAACTTACATTCTATGAATTGTCAAAAGAATAATCACAATCCCAGTCACCTAAATCTTCAATAAGATCAGAACTATTACTTTTAACTAAAAAGACACAGTTGCAACAGAAATAGGTACAAGCAGAGATGGCTCCTGACATGTGTGACCCAGCAGCCTGACAGTTTCTAGTACCTACAATTCTTCATCCCCTCATCACACATAAACACACACACACACATATCTACACACAGGCACACACACACATGCCCCTCTTGACACTGCACAGCCACCAGCATTGACATGTATCTTTCAAACTGCAGCCAAGAAAATACTCAAAGATAGGGTCCTGAGGGCAAAGTAAAAGCATATCTACAGCCCCTGATGTTGACAAGAGGAACAACCATAGTGCACTGTGTTTAGACTGGTAATAAGGTAGACACCAATACAGCATTCTCGTGAGACATGTAAACTTTTTCTCAATTAAAAAAAAATCAAAAGTTTAAATTGGTAGAAATGAAAGGCTCTAAATGATTCAACCTGTATTTTTTGATAGCAGACTAAACATATTACAAAAAAGAAATACATGTTTGAATGACAGAAAACATATTGGGGGAAAAAAAGGTTAAGTTAAGAATATTTTGTGTTTTCAACTATAGCTCTAAAAGTTAAAAATATCAGAAGAAAATAAATGTTTACACTGTGAGCAGCTTCATAGCTCGAGTTAGAGTTTATGCAGGGAAGAGTAAAGACTCTTCATATTGATTTGAATTTTAAACACACCAGAATTACTAATAACCTGTCTTATGTCAGTAATTAAAAATATTTCTAAAATGATTAAGATTCTGTACATACTATTTGCTATACACAGGGGGAAAAAAATCAGACTGAATAACCCAATCCTAGACTGTTAAATAGTGGCTGTTAAAATAAGGAGAGTTGGAGACCATGCACTGTTTCCAGCTGGGATCCCAAACAGAAAAGAAACACCTGATATTATCAGGGATGGATTAGGAGCTATGGGAATCCCCCAAGCTGTATATGGATGTACACTGGGGCTACAGTAGCCCCTAGCTTCAAGGAAGGTTATAACTATTTCTTTCCTGGACCACTGTCACCTTCTCTTACCTCCTTCTTCCCAAGCAAGGCAAGAGCCTGACTGACTGGACCAGAAAGGTCATGGTGGCAGTACTTACTGGGAATTTCACCTTATCCAAGGACACACCTCTTCTCCTACACAAATATGCACAGAGTCAAATCAGACCTGCAGTCAGTCACTCAGGGATCACATGGCCAGCAGGCACATCAGGTTCTCTTCTCTGGAAGCAAATTCCAGCCCACAAAGAAAGCCTGGTTCCTGAGGAAGAAGCTGAATGATTATCTCATTCCCATCTAGCCTAGACTTCCTTGTTGTCCATGAGGTGGGCCTGATGTGGAGATAACCTACTTTATCTATTCCTGACTGGCACATAGGTTCTGAAAGGTGAGGATGGAGAAACTAAGCTCTACCACAACTCAGAAATTTTTCATCACAAGTGAATTACAGGAGACACACACACATGCAGAATCGCCTATTAGGTTTTTTTTTTACATTCTCAAAAAAATTTAGAAAATCCTAACATTCTATAGGCCTCAAGATCGGCTGAACCAATATTGTAGAAGAAAATGAAAATGTGTATTTCTTGAGTCAGATAACATCAGAGACTCTCAAATGATGACTAACGGCAAGTAACACCAAGCAGAAGGTTATAGACTCTGCTCAGTACTGCTCTGGGCTCCATCCCAAACACAACTAAAAATAGGTCAATTTAACTGCTGAATAGAGGGCTGCATTGTGAAAACCAGCTGAAAATTGACTCCTCAATGTCATCTGCGAGTTATTTTCCCACTACATCACACTTCACTAATATGTTAATAGTACACACTGTGATCAGAATAGTGTTGAATTTTATACCAACCCCACGAGGAGAAGCATAGGAATTAGACGTGGCTGTTCGTTCTGGCTTTGAAACTCGTAGGTCATGTTGAAGTTATAACCTTTCTTTTAGCTTCCTCCTCTATACAAAAAGAATTTGAAAAACGGTTGTTGTGCCTACCTTAAGAGCTAAGATATGAACCAAGTTAGTAGATGAAAATAGTTTCATAAGCAGTAAAATGCTATAGAAATGTAAGGTATTTGCAGTAGCTATAATCCATTTCCCTAGTCTGAGAAATAAAATAAGGTCATATTTTTCTTTAATAATCAATAGTATTTTAATCCTTGGCTCAGCATAGAGGTCATCTCTCTCTATCACACCATAGTTTTACTGGGCTGATTATAAGCAATGGTCAACTCTGGTCATCCTGGCCTCACCACTGAAGCTGGAACCCTGGCAACCAGTTTGAGTTCCTAGAAACCACCTTGAGATTGGCAGGATGCCAGCAACACAACATGTACCACAAACCCCACCTAAACTGGCTGCTCCAGAACGGCTACCAACACCCATGGTACCTATCACCTACTTCACAATCCATGTGCTCTAACCTCTCAGAGTCAATTTACCCTTCTAGATAATTTAGATAATTCTACAGAACTCCTCTTTCTACTGAAGTCTTATTTTGAATGCAATCCTTGAAGCCAGAATTCTGCCACTGAGTTAATATATACAAAAAGCCAGAGTCCAGATACCTGATGTCACCATCGAAGAGGAGGAAACAGGATGCCTTTGCTGGACCAGAGAAAGAAGGCTGGTGTAGCTGGAAAATAGGGAGCAGGGAGAGCAAGGCAGGGCTGCAAATGCAGGCAGGGGCCAGTCCATGTGGGATCTTACAGGCTACAGAAAGGAGTTTGCTTTTTATTTTGTTTGTTATTTGAAGTAACTAAAGAGCTTAAAGCAAAGGAGTGACAGATCATAGTTATAATCAGAAAGGATAAATACAGCTTCATATTGGAGAACAGTCTTGATGAATTAGGAGGCTTTTGTAATCTCTCTGGTAGCAGGTGATGCCAGCCTACATGAGGGTGTTTAGGGTGGGGATATGGAAAGAAATAGATATTCTGGAGACCTTTAGGAGGCAATATCAACAAGACTTGGGGACAGACTGAATTCAGGGAGTGGCAGAAGAAGAGCGCTCATGAATGACTCCTGTTTCTATGTGCAACTGGCTTGGAGTTGTGCTATTTACTGAGATCAGAGGATCAAAGGCAGAGGATGCTGTTGAGAGTGACGCTTTCAGTCATGGAGGTTTGAGTCTGAGTCTTGATTACGGTGATTCCTTTGAGATGAAAAAGTTGGCATGAGAAAGAGAACAGAGTAACTGATAATGGAAATTTTTTGAGAGAGTTGGGGATACAGGAAACAAACCCCAGATGAAGGGATTGGTATAATATGGCCAGAACCCCTCTTATGTAACTAAGGGGAAAGCTGAAAGGATGGCTACAGATATAGGTAGCTTCCTGATCTGGGTTGAGGGAAGCTGCGTTACTCTATGATGACTTTCATTTTCTTTTGCATGGAAGAAACAGGGTCTTCTGTAGAAAATAACATGAGAAATAAGAGAAGGTTTGAAATAGATATTGAAAGTTTGTTTTTGTTTTTTTTTAAGTATGTTGATTACAGAAAATACAGTTGTACAAGTTGACATCAGGTTGTGCTTTTATAAGAAAGTCTGGGCTTAGAGGGAGTTATGATAAAGCAAAGTGTTAGTGAAATTGTAGACTACAGTGTGGAGATAAGTATAAACATATATATATATATATATCATAGGTATGAAAGGATGGAAGGCAAGAAAAGGCCTAGTGGAAAGAAAAGTAGGGAAGAGCTGAATGATTATTCTGAAAGAAAAAAAGTTGTGATCAGAGAAAGGGCTTTCTGAGGTGGTGCTTAAAATTAGGAACACAGGGATGAGTAAAGTCTGGAGCAGTTTAGGGCTTTTGGGTGTCAGGGAAACATCCCAGGGCTAAGTGCATATTGTGTACAGTATGCTCAGATATTAGATGAGGAGGTGATGACAACTGACTATTGTTCCTTAAAAGGGGTAAATTATCTAAAATTTTATTCTCAAATGAAAGGGATCAACTTGGGAATTTCAGACCATTCTGAGGAATAATTTTCTCTATATTGCTATGGTTTCACATGAAAGCACTATAAGAGATAATGGGCCAATGTGAATACATTTGTTATTCTCTCTCAGTTCAAACCCTTTTATCACTATTACATACCTCCCCTGCTTTTACTGACTTTATATGGTACAATTAGGAACGTAAGCATTTTGAGCAACTTTAGCAATGTTAGAAGTACTAAATTTAAAGAGGGAAGGAAGGAAGCAATTACCCCTTTTGGTGTATTCCATGCATTAGCTGTAATTTCCATTGCCCATTTTCTGAAAACTCACGTCTGTACCATTTATGGTGAAAAGCCAGTCAGACTTGCCGCAATCAACCAAACATTCCAATTCAAGTCACTCTGGGAAGAATTTCAGCTCACAACATGCTGCTGAAATTTTCTGCTGGTTTGAGCATATCCTCTGGTAGACACAGTATTCAGAATAGCTTAGAAAATAAATTATAATTTGATAACTCAGAACACTAGACCCCAAGTAAAATTACTACAAAAGCAGTTCTTTCTTACATTCTTCCCTATGCATGCTAACACTGGAAGTAGGGTACATGTAAAATGTTCCATAAAAATCTGCCAAATAGACTTCAGGAAAAGTAAAACCTAGTTTACTTCTTAAACAATGAAACAAATCCATTATTTAAAAAATAATTAGTATATAAAACAATGGATTTACTAAAACAATGCTGATACAAAGTCACACATTTTTCCAAATTATCACAGATGTTACATCCAGAGTTTTAAAACATTTATTAAAACAAATAAATCTAACTAAAACCAGAGCTGGAGTTAAAATTATCGTTTTTATAATTTCCATTTTCTCATGTATTCAAGTAAAATGTCCAAATCCTTGCTCATCTAATTATAGCCATCTTTTAAAATTAAAAATAGGGCTTCCCTGGTGGCGCAGTGGTTGAGAGTCCGCCTGCCGATGCAGGGGACACGGGTTCATGTCCTGGTCCAGGAAGATCCCACATGCCGCGGAGCGGCTGGGCCCGTGAGCCATGGCCGCTGAGCCTGCACATCCGGAGCCTGTGCTCCGCAACGGGAGAGGCCACAACAGTGAGAGGCCCGCGTACCGCAAAAAAAAAAATAAAAATTTTTAAAAATTTTTTTAAAAAATTAAAAATAAATTTACTTGAGCCATTCCATGAAAAAAAGATCAATCTTTGAATTTTTTTTATTTATTAAACAGTGGATCCAGTAATAAAATCCCAAGATCAATGGCATTTTTTAAAGTATCAGAAAATAAATATTTTGGAGACACATTTTTACCATGTTACTTCCGGTCAAAAACCTTCTGAGGTCCTCCAGTGTTCAGGAAATCAAGTTTCATTCATTTATTCAATAGTTTTAGTGAGTATCTCTCTGCTGGATGCCAAACCCTAACCATCCTCCTGTGGACAAAGCCAAGTAGATAAAAAGGCCTGTAAAACCAACCAAGGCAACATAATGACCCTGTTGGAAAGATGCGCTGAGAGCTTTGGGAACAGAAGAAAGCTGGGTATTAATGGGGTCCAGGAAAAGCCATTTTAACTTTATAAAATGGTCGCCTATTGTCATGAAACCAATTCTATTCAGAGTTCTCAGGATTAGGGATTTTCTAAGGTTTGTTTAAACAGTATTACCAGCACCAGAAATGCTTAACCATTCAACAAAACTGTGGCAATGAAATAATCAAGATACCAGAGAAGTTTTAAGGTGCTGTTAAGAAGTTAAAAAAGAAAGATCTACATCAATTATAATAAAGGAAAAACAATACCTTAAACTGTAACAAAAAGTACATGAAAAGTAAAACCGTGATTGAAGACAATTTCCAAATTTATTATAGCTCTCAGCATCTCTCCCATGCTGGTGACATAGAAATCCTAATGCAAATAAACCTAAAAATGCTATCTATGGAAACCACTTATATTTAAAACCTTGCCTCTTTAAGCTGCACATTCAACCTGAATAACAATGAGCTCAACTATTCCAGATCATAAATATGTTTATTGTTACTTTTCTCTAACCATATTGAAAATGATACATTTCATATTCTTTTACATGCAAATTAGGAGTTTCTTTGCTCTACTAAGTTATAATAAATATGAATGTAAGAAGAAAGAGAAGTAATTTTGTTCAAATTTTTTATTCATAACATCCATATTTCAAGATGTAAACCATAAATCAAAATACAAACTATAATCCCAGAGATAAAGTTAGGAAACATGAAGGAAGAGCATCAAAAGGCAGCAATATTCTGCAGACATGGGCAATGTTTTTTGCTTAGAAAAAAGTAACAAATTATTATTGGAAAATGATGAGCTTGGAGTAGTTCCAATCACTTAACCAATATTACTTACATGTCCACTAGGCAAAAAATCTAGGAAATATACAAAGATAATTAAAATCTTGTTCACAACAAGATTGACATTCAACACTAACTATAATAATAGCACACACATCCAAATATGAAGCAAAATATGGTAAGTCTCACAAGAGAGGGAAACCAAGATGTGAGAATGTAAATGGACTAAAGAGAACACATGCAGTTGGGGTTTATCCAGGAAGATTTCATTAAAAGGGGCAAGATTCAAGCTGACCTCTGAATGATAAATTGGACTTTGCT
Source organism: Physeter macrocephalus (assembly GCF_002837175.3). Lineage (NCBI taxonomy): Eukaryota > Metazoa > Chordata > Mammalia > Artiodactyla > Physeteridae > Physeter > Physeter macrocephalus. The sequence goes on along the minus strand of NC_041221.1, from coordinate 126,665,070 downwards.
ATATTTGACAAACAAACTAGGGTAACAACTCACTTATTTAGACTAGTAGGGAAATATCAAGTTCTGTCTTTTATTCTTTCAGGGATTAATCTTTATATGCTTCTTTGGCCATTCAAAAATAATCTCTCTCTAGAAGAAATTACTTCTCTATTTTCTTAAAAAAGAAGGCATTGAAAACAATTTAACTTGGAGATTATATGACTTATTATTTAAATTCTATGGTTCCATCCTCTATTTACTTCTGGTATCCAGCAGGGCACCTACTTCTAACTATACCTCTTTTCTTTTTCTTTTTTTTCTTCTTCTTTTTTTCTATGGGTAAAGAAACAAGAAAGCAATCTTGTTAGAAAAATAGGGAAACACAAAAATCAATGAAGTCCTATATGGAGGATAAGAAATAAAGTTCCTGATTTTTCTCTAAGGTTTTTGTGACAGGTATTTTGAAATCATATACTTTGTTTTCTTTCAACTCTGCTTTGCAGGTTAAAAATAATTGACTCTTAACTTGTTAATAAGTAGGATTTCCCTGAATGTAGAACCTGCAATAAGATGAAATTTAATGGATAACAAAAGTGATTCAACAAAAGCACTTAAGTTCCAAAAATTTTGAAGTAACCTGGAGGACAGCTTTCTAACGCAGGCCTGGAGGTAATCCACTTGTCAGCTGCTTGCCTGCCCACTCCCTCTGAGCAATACTCATCCATCAGCTCATCTCTCTCATACATACACACATGGTTTCCAGGCAGATGCCCTACTCCAGAGAAAGGCCCAGCAGGAAAGAGACCCGGTTAGACAACATTAGAAGAAATCCACATTGCCTAATGAGAATAATCAACCAAAATTTTCACTCAAATATGGCAGACAACCAAAAATTGACTGATTTCCAAGGAAAGTCAAGAACATAAGCAAGAAAGAACAGAAAAAAGGGCTATTTCAAGCTATAAAGGAAAAACACACAAACTAGTAACACCCAAATGCTCACGAAGGATATCATACCCATAAAAATAACTGGATGATCTGAAAAGAAGCCATGAGAACATTAAAAACACTTAGAAAGGGCTTCCCTGGTGGCGCAGTGGTTGAGAGTCTGCCTGCCAGCACAGGCGACACGGGTTCGAGCCCTGGTCCGGGGGGATCCTCAGTGCTGCAGAGCAGCTGGGCCCGAACGTCACAGCTGCTGAGCCTGCGCTCTGGAGGCCCCAGGCCGCAACTCCTGAAGCCCACGCACTTGGAGCCCATGCTCCGCAACGGGAGAGGCCACCGCAGTGAGAAGCCCCTGAACCACAGCGAAGACCCAACGCAGCCAAAAATAAATAAATAAAATAAATTTAAAAAAAAAAACATTTAGAAAGTTACACGACTTCATTTTAAAGATCAAGAGTAGGTCTGGAACAAAAATTTGAATATATTGCCCAGGATGTAAATCTGAGAAAGAGGAAAACATAAAAGAAAGATAAAACAGAGAATCAATTCAGCAGGCAAAAGATCTGACTAACAAACATTAACTTCAGGGAAAAGTGGGGGGAAAAAATGGAGAGGAGGAATGCATCAAAGAAACAATAGTGGAAAAAAATCCCAAATCGGAAGGGCTCAAGTATTTATATTGAAATGAACAGGAACCTAGACACCTCGACCCATTATAATTGCATCCTGCCAGGCAGCATGAGCATATTTACATCCATGTTTACCCCTTCACTGGAACCAAATAGGATTCTTCTCATGATCATGAGTTAAGGGTAGCAGAAGACAGTCAGATTCAATATGGACATAATACATTAGCACCAAGACGAAGGTTAAAATAGCATCGGTGCCCACTAGGAGAAAGGTTTTTTAGTAGTTCAGAGAGAAGAATGACATTGCTTAGCTGTTATCTGTTGAAGATTACACAAAACTACTAGATTTGGTAAAAGAAAATTGATAGGGTTAAAATATATTCTCAGAACACCTGTGTTATGTGTACTAGTTTGACCATTCTTGAATGAAGGTATATTCTAAACATTATTCTCAAACTTTCCATGGTATTCTGAAATATCTATTAATTAAAGCAGTATAGATTTCCCTGCTTTTATTTATACCCTTCCAATTGTTTTTCCAAAATATTAATCACATTGAAAACCTTATATGTCATTTCATGCACTAACATTGCATATTTGAATTTATAGGAGATTGGACAAAAACCTGAGAATTCATATTAATTCTCAAAATGTTGAAATGGAATGAGAAAAAACAAAATATTATATTAATTCTCATACTAACTTTTCTACCGGATCACGTTTATTTATATAGACATGTATTGCTTAAATAAAATTACTCATTTTGATACCAATTATTAAATAATAAAAAGCAAATGACACCAAGATACTATGATATTTACTGTACTGTAACTCACATTAATATCAAATAGAAAATTTCATATATTTTGCTTAAATACACCTATTTAAATTAAAAGTGGTTAAGTATAGATTAATGCAAAATTATCTATGAACAATTATACAATTTCAACATAAAAAAATTCACATAAATTTATAATTGTGTTTAGATTATTAGATTTAAAACATACACTTTTTCACTTTTAACCCTATAACCTTATATTTTATTTTGACCTAACTTTGGATAATAATTTCCTCAATCTGGAGAAATCCCTTCTAGAAATATGCTTACTTCCAAAATCCTGTAACCTGTCTTAAAAATCATTCTTTAGGAAGCAGCTATGAAATGAGAAATAAAAATTTCTAGAGACGTCAACTTTTTTTTTTCTAAAACAAACAAATTACTTCAATCATGTTACTTAACATCAGTCAACATCCTTAAAGACAGACACAGTTAAAGACAAAAGAAATAGCTGGTGAATAATATAGGGATATTCATAAAGGTGAAGTCCTCTCATAGTACTTCACTGAGTCAAGCTGGGCTTGTCTGTTGCTATTCAAGTTACTGCTAAGTGTGGGAAGACTGTTAAAAATAACTTTTGTGGCTCCAATAATATTTTTATAGTTTCACTTCTCTCAAAGTCTTATTATTTTTTTTCTCAGAGAAAGTCAGAGCCTCTCAAATCCACAGGATTAAAAAAAAAAGGAAAAGTAACAGCCAGTTGAAGAGTTTTAAAGAAAACCTACTGGCAAAGTTTGGGAGCTGGTGCTCAATACCAGCATCATTGTTCCTTAATAAGAAGAGGAACTAAATTTAAAAACCCACAAGCATTTTTACATGCCCTACCATCTGCAAGGTATTTTATTACATACTGTGAGAAATCCTCAGTTTCTATCTACCCATCTCTTCTCCCATACTACCCAAAGTGAAAAATCCATGAGTCCCTTCTCTCTTTCTCTACGTCCTCATCATATAGCAGAGTTTCTCAAATTTTCCCAAACAGAAGTATCCTTAAGGGCAGAGAAGACAGGATACATACCCTCAGGGATTAACAGTGTAAGCTCAATGCTTAAAAAGAATTTCTCCTCTTTTATGCTAAAATTTTAAAATTCCTACAAATTAGGCATTTAATTTTATTCCTTAACACAACCTTATTTATTTCATTATAACTTTTTGCCCTCAAAACTTGAAGCGGAGTTGATACTTCAGGAAGCTGTGCCATATTTCTCCTGTGGCTTTTCTTGGGGTGCCCAGGACAATTTGAAAAGAACAGACCAGTAATTTTGTTTTTTGTTTTCTCCCAGTAGGTGCATGTGCCATGTTCCACATTCCTCCTGTCCCACAGAGTCTCTGAATGCCCATCTTTACCTACTAAACCCAAGGCAGAAGCGCACAGAAGGCTTCAGAATGATTCAGGGACTTTGAATAGTGGAGTAGCATGGGTATTTAAACAGACATATGTTTTTATTGAAGCACAAGGGGTCCAACCCATGGGTTCATTTCATGTTAATTTCCAATCCAGTTAATTTGGGTAGACAAATTTAAAGAAATTTTTCCAAGCTAACAGATGTTGTACCAAGAAATATTCTAGTGTACTAAAATTATCATTTGGCATTAGCATTTTATAAGAAAATGACAAAATATCCTTGCTGTGACATTTTTTTCAATCCAAAATCCATTGTTTAAAATATGAATGCATATGGTGAAACATACAGAGAAAGGAGACTTTTACTTTGTTCCCCTTAGCTGTTAGTAATGTTACTTTATAAGAAGCATGCAATACTTTTGTAATTTAAAAAAAGAAGAAAAACTACAGAATTTGGAATTTTCATCTATAAGCGGTATAAATTTGTGTTCGTGTTAACACTTTCACAAGTGTATTGATCTCAAAAATTAGATCAAATAGTTATAAATATATGTTCTAGTCAACAGTTCAAAATACTAAATCTATTTCATTGTCCCAAATGAGTGACCTGAAGGTCCTTTAACCATAGGTGATTTATAAGTCCAACTTCACACAGTTTATCATTCTATTTAAGCAAATTAAAATGGAGCTTTTCCTTGTTATCTTACATTACCAGCCTAGAACGACCAGTCTTCTCTCTCCTTCCCACTGCCACCAGCAAACTATTCAGATGGGCCACTTATCTTAGTCCAAGAAAGGAGACCTCTAGGCTAGAGGTGCTGACTCTTCCTCAGATTAATTTCAGCTGGCCCCTTTCCAAGCACCATAGAAGGGGATGCTGTAGTTGAAGCACAGGGGAAACATGATAGTTTTTTGACTATCACTTTCTAACTGGGAACTCTAAGTTTGATAAGAATCCTGGCAGAGCTATCACTAGAAAAGAGAGGAAGAACTGAATAGCAGAAAGATATCCACAGAAAGCAACTTTACTACAATTCTCATACATGTGTGTTCCCCAGCTCTGTGCAACTTGCCTAGCATTCATCTAATTCGTGAGATTTCCAGTTCATGTCTTCCAAATTTTATGATGATGTTTCATAGTTAACCCCCAAAACCTTATATGCTTATTATTATAGTGTTCTATGTTCTATGTGCATGATGACCTGTGTCTCCTTAATAGTACATTTTATATATATAAAAAACACAGCTTAATTCTTCACAAATTTATTGAAAGCATCTATTCTCTAGAGCTCTGAATAAGACCTGGTCCCTGTCTTCAAGGCATTTGGAGTATCCTAATCAACTCCATCAAATTTTACATATAAAACACTTTGAAAGGAAAAAAATTCTGAAGAATCATGACTGTTGACTTTAACTGCTTATTACTACAGTACCTAAACATGTACAAACATACCACTAAGTATAAAATCTATAGACATATCCTGCATAATAACATCCTTTAAGACTCAGTTATAAAGTATCATCCAAACCATCCAGAATCTGTTCATGTTTCACTACATATTTTTAATTATAATCAAAATAAAAACACAGAATAACTTCTGTGAAGAACTTTCAGACTCATAAGAATGCAACTCTTGATTCCCTGAGGTCCAAAAATAACACCTCAATGAAACCTTTCCATTGGAAGCAAGATAAATATAAAGATCAAACTAAGCTAATCTCATAAACTGTTATCAACACAATTTGCAACATGCCATAAGTGAAGGAAGGAAGTCTTAGACATAAGTTCTACCTCCCAAATCCATCATCAAATAAAAGATACTTTTAAAAATTCAAAACAAAATGTGCATTTTCTCCCCAATCTGGTGAGGTAGAATGCTAAGAGCACAGGTCTTGAAGTCAGATAGATTTTAGAAAGATTATTTAACCTCATCTAAGCATCAGTTTTGTTCATCTGTAAAATGGAGATAAAAATACATACACTTAGGGTTACTATAAAAGCTAAACAAGATAATTTAGATCATTCTAGGCATGGTGTCTAGGTAAATAAATGTGAATTCTTTTCTTTATTCTAGCTAATCAGGATGACCTCTGTTGGGGAAAAAATTTAAATAATAATTATTTGATTTTATTTTTGTACCAGAATAAAATTTACATTCAAGAATATGGAGTAAACTTATTTAACTTTATGAAAGTGATAGAAACCTGACAAATGTAATTTTGCAAATAACAATAGAAATTTTAGAGACTAACATTTATAAGAGAATAATAGACTCATTTAAATAAAATAAAGTAACAGTGTTCTTACAGTTTCAGTGAATGTTATTCTCTGGTAATATTCACATGTTAGATGGGTTTTATGACCTAGTATTCACATTATTAGAATTTAAATGGGCCTTGCTGTATCAAAAGTGATGCATTCAAAAGTTTGGGAACGCTTCACTAAGAAACAAGGTATAAAAATCGTAATCAAGGCACTGGTACAAATCTGTCTACTACTAAAGCTGTGTGTTTGTGTATATGTGTAGGGGGGACAAATATACAATTACAGACATATTGTATACTGATATATATATATCTATAATTACTATTTAGGTAAATGAATATATGTGTAATAGATATAACGTATGTAATATACATATATATGTCATCCATACAAATATACTCACATTGAACTGTAAATTGTATATAATAAATATATATCAAATACATATATACATATACACATAAGGATATGTCCTGCAGCGTTTTTTTATAAAAGTGAAATTTTAAAGCAGAGTTTATACAAAGAGAAACAAGGTCAACTTCATGTAATTCCACCCCCCCAAGCATATTTTTCCATTTTTAAGAATCTACATAGAATTACTTATGTATGGATTTGTTCTCAGTGTATTTTGATAAAGGTTAACATAGTATCTAAAGATTACACTCCTAAAAATAAAATTTTTACAAAAGTCTAATGACATACTTTAGACAACTACTTCCTCTGAAAAACTTCAATTTCTGATTCACATATAAATTATCACCAAAAGTGCTAAAAATGAGTTCAGTTAGCAAGAGTCAAAAAAAGATTCCTCACATCTTAAATATTCAATGATCAGAAATGCATCTTACATCTGTAGTAAACAAAGAGTTCGTTTTCTTTTTTAAAAAGCAAGCAACATACTACTCTCACATTCCTTTAGATCTAGAAAATGGGTTTACAGCTCTCATACCTTGTCCAGAGACAATGTGTGGTGCTGTAGGTAGTGAGAATATATTCCCCCATGTCCTCAAGGACTAAAGTAACCCCAACTGGCAAAAGGAATTTAGAACATTTCTATTTAATGTTGAGCCTTTAAAGGACCCTTTCAATGGTATTATAATTTGATTAGCATAAACTACTTAGAATCTAAGATAATGTATCAAGAGCATACTTTCTTTAATAGTTCTATAAATCAAGTAACAGAAAAAGGTCCCCAGTGAATGAGAATAATATCTGCCACTATGATAGGAAATAGAATAAACAAAACTTCAGATATGCTTGATCTTTAAGTCTTCATATCCTCAGGCTTTATCATCTCATTTTGAGACAGTACTTATAAAAAGATTTTCCATGTTAATTGATATTACGGGCTCTGCATTAAAAACCTATGAGCACCTTGATTTTCAGCCTATAATTTTCAATACCAGTGAAGATTATTCATGTCTCAAATGTAAGTCCACAATCACTGTAATAATAAATCACTCAAATGTAAGTCCACTCACTACATGGAATAAGTTCAAAGCATCATTCAGATAGAGTAAGACTTTCCATATTCCAAGTCTCCATTTACCAATATTCTAGGTTTGTGTTTTATCTTTTATTTTTAATCTGAAAAATTCTTTATATGATAGCCTGCCAATATCACTGAACCTACATTTAAACAAGCAGGTAGGCAGACTTGGTTTTTAATACAAAGCAAGTTGTCTTAACAGTATACATTATTATTTGGAGAGAAAAATTCAAAGTATGTTAACTTCTAGGTTTGTTTTATTTTTCAAATTATATGTAGAGATAATACCTGAAGCTGTATGCAAAACAGTGTTTGGAGAAATAAGTAAAATTGTAAATTCTTATTCAAATATTACAAAATTAAGGTCTTAAAGAGTCGCATTAACAACTCTTTTGACTAGAGTTAAAAGAATGTACCAGTGAATACAGCCTATTGATCAGTATGACTTGAAGCTCCACAAAATGACTGAAACGTGGCACCTCATGCCGAAGAACTTTCCACTCAAGGGAATGAGACAGAAACCAAAAAGAGAATAAGAGTGAAAGCAAGAGAGAGAACTCAAAATGAAGGATGATATTTCTTCCTAGGGACAAAAAGGAAGATTTTGTGAAATCAAAAAATTTAATTTTTTTTTTCAGTGTCAGAAAATTTTAAGGGATGCTGAAGAGTCTATGGCCAGAAGGCAGGGTATATGGGTGAACCTAAGGGTGGAACAGAGTAAGCTATGACGCTGATAGTTGAGGACCTTGCATGCCATATACATTTTAATTTTTTCCTGGACTCCCATCATCTATATTGCATTCTAATGTTTGAGGAATCCTCTATGTTAGTCTGTCCAAGAAGCAAGAAATGGAACATAGCCACCTTCACAAGCTTCCTTAGAGCGAGGGTACAGAAATCTGCCCAGGGATTTTCCCATCAGCCCCACCTGATCCAGTAATCTAGTGACACGAAGAAGCATAAGCAGTGCAGGTTGCTTCCCTGCAAGAGTGGTGGCTGCAAGGCAGCTACACTAGTTTCTTCTGGCTCCAGGGGCAGTGTCTGGAGAGTGAGGTCTGGTGTATGCTCAGCCACAGCGGCATCTGACATCACACCAGAGAGGGCCTGGAGTGTAATTCCGGGCCTGTCCCTGGCAGCCTAGCCTCAACCTGAATCTCAGGCTCTGCCAGAATTTTCTGAAATGCCCAAGGTCCTTTAATAAGTCTGCTTCTGTATAAACTATCCAGAGGTGGTACTTCTGCCTTCAACCAAGAATCCCGACTGATATGCCATGCAAAAGTGCTTGACCTTTTGTATGGTATATAGAACCAAAAGTCAACCATTTCCTCCAAATGTGGGTTTGATTTAGAATTGTTATATCTTTTTATCCTTTAAAGAATTTTATAAAGTTGATCAAGTTTTCCCAAATTTTACATAAGGACATATGTATTATTTAATTGATGGTTAAAAAGAATATGGATATAGATTATCTTTTTTTGAATACAGATTATTTTTTAATTAATAGTACTTTACTAGAGCTTTGAAATCCTGATTTTTTTAAACCTTCAAGTTACTGTTTTCCCAAAAATTGTCTTCTGAATCAACAAATAAGAAGTTGTCTCCTATTCCCAGATCTGTGTAGTCAGAAACTTCTTTGCAGGAATCTGCTTTTAAAAAGTATTGAACAGGACACTTTCCTGCACCAACTTTGCAGATGAATACTGTCTGAACAGCAGCCGGCGATTTATAAGCTACGTTAAGTCAGTACCTGAATGTGGCCACTTCAGTTTACAATTTGAGAGCTGCAAATGTTGTGTTATAACATTTACTTTAAAAATGCAATATTTCCACGTGATCAACTCAGAATTTAGCCAAAAAATCAATCAATCAATCAAGAGCATCCCCATCTCATTTCTAAGCCGAATAATTTTAGGTTTTCTTTTCCATCTATTCTTCCTTTTTATTCAAGCAATTCTGCTTGTGGAGAATTGCCCTTATGCAGCTATTTGTTATTGACGTTGTACATGAATGAACTCTGAAAATGCAAACTGTGTCAAATGAATATTTTGTCCAAATGATAGGTTGTTAAGAACCAACCTTTTAATTGGATGAATGACAGAGTGGCCCCAAGAGTAATGCCTGTCCTTATTTATTTGGCACAAAATATGAGTGCTCTGAGGTATGGCTATGCAATGAGTCTAATTTAGGGACACAGAATAAAGATACAGACTGCCAAAAATATACAAAAATCTTCTTTGATTTTCTTATCGCATATATCACATAGGACTATACGCGACTACAAGGAGGAAAAAATGACACATAATAAGACAACATCTTTCATGGCTGTGATCAGAAAGAGATTATGTAAACATTAAAGGGACTGCTCAAAACATTTTAGAAAGTCTACCTCAGAAAAATGAATTTGAATATTTACATTAAAATTTTCTCACAATAAAAAAGAAGTAACTGCACAAGAAAAAAACATGTTGCAACCAAGGAAATTTTATCTTTACTAGAAATGTACTTCTTAGCACAGTAATTAAAATAGCTCTTTTTAGTAGTTTGTCTTCTTTTTATAGCCCAGCCCTGTATGATTCATGTAATGTGAGGGTCTAATTCTTATTATGAGTAAGAATTTCTTCTGTATTTCTAAGCACCACCTTTAAATTACACGCTCCTAAGTTTGTACAATTATGTTCCCGAGTAGCTTGTTAACGGCGAAGCTCTTTCCAGTTGTCAAAGCTAAGCCTCTTAAAGCAACCTGTTTTCCTATCGCTTCTCTTCTCTCAGCTCTTATTTATATCAGACCTTTATTGGAAATAAAAAGATGTCAGTATTATTTTTTTGAAAAAAAGGTAAAATATCTAAGTTTAATTTTATGTTTCCAAGAACTAACACTGAGCCTTTTTTCACACTCGAAGTACCAGTGAACAGCTCATTCTGGATGACAAACAAAAGCTTCTTATCCACCTTTTCAAATCCAGTTACTCCTCTAGAATTTTCCCTATAGTGTGCTTCATGAAGTTATCTTCCTAAAAGACTATTGTAATCATGGAACTTCATTACTGAATAACGTATGATAGTGCCTATTGTATTAAGTTCAAATAAATTCTTTTATGTTGACTATATGCGCATTACCTAGCAATAAACCCATCATGTTTGCTTGTTTTCTCATTTCCCCACATGAAGCACTCTGAATTTCATTAAGCAGAGTATCCACAGTATTTTACATATTAATATATCCTTATGAGGAATAACAGAGTGCAATGTATTGTCCCTAAAGTCCTAATTATACTGCAGTATATAATTTATGTGTTGAATTGAGGTAATGATTTATCCTCCGTTTTTAGCCCATTCTTTTCACATAGCATTATGTCATAAGTATTTTCCAGTTTCATGTACAGTGAATGTAAAAAATCATTTTTGATGGCTGTCTATAATTGTCATAGGGTGCACAGTAGTTTAACCATTCTCTCTATCCCTTATGTTGTCTCACACATTAAATATCACTCACAAGTCTAAAGTCATCTCTGCTTTCCTTAGGATAAATGGCTAAAAGTGAAATTACCAGGACAATGGATATATTACAAATAACCAACACTGAAAACTTGAAACCAACCTTGAATTTTTTTTTTTTTTTTTTTTTTTTTTGTTGTATGTGTGTGTGTTGCACGGGCCTCTCACTGTTGTGGCCTCTCCCGTTGCGGAGCACAGGCTCCAGACGCACAGGCTCAGCGGCCATGGCTCACGGGCCTAGCCGCTCTGCAGCATGTGGGATGTGGGATCTTCCTGGACCGGGGCACGAACCGGTGTCCCCTGCATCGGCAGGCAGACTCTCAACCACTGCGCCACTAAGGAAGCCCCAACCTTGGTATTTTAAGTGTCCATTTCATATGAACATCAAGATAACGTGTTAAAAGCTACTGTTTAAGAGTTTCGAAATCAATATTTTTTAGAGGAATTAAACTGCTAGGTACACATTCCTAAGTCTCATAAATAAGTTGATATCATATATAAACACATTCAAAATCATTCTCCCAAAGACATTTAAAATTAAATGAAAGAAGTCAGAGATTAATGATAAATGTAGTTAGAGTTATAGAAATCCCATTCCATGGGTAGATTTATTATCACCTATTTTTGGAAGTTTACTTGATTTTGATATGCTTGAAATGATGGCTCACCAAATTAAGAAATCATCAATGACTTTTAGTTGTGCCTAATTATTCTACATACAAGAAAAATTAACTTAAGTAACATCACTCAAGACTAAAGGCTATTCTTATTAAAGACAACATTAGGTAAACTCTTCTGTTACTCCCTTCTCTATTTAGTTTTTTTTTTTAATTAATATTTAGCTGTAGAATTTTGTTCTTAAAATGAAATATTTCTTAAATTATATTTTTCTAGGATTAGTTGAATAATTGTTGTGCATTTCCGAAGGAGAGATTTGAAGAAGCATGGATTGAAACAGCTGTCATGCTACCAAATCCAACATCCTGATGTTAATTTCAAAACATTCCTCATTCTGCCAGGGAATGGCTTCCTATTGCTTTCCACAGAATCAAATCTCATGGAATGGATGTTCCTTTGAGGTCCTCTAGGCTGAAGCTTATTCTATCAGCTGGGACCAGATCATTTCTGACTCTGCATTCAGCCCTAACCTCCATTTGACAGCCCATAAGCCATGTCATCCTCCAATCACAGAGGAGGTTGTTATGAGACATTTATCTTTATATTTTAGTGTCTCTTTATATATTTTTATCACTCTATGGTTCATAAAGCATTTTTAGATCCATTATCTCGTGTAACTGTCACAATCCAATAGGAAAGGTACAAAATCTGTTATTAGTCCTCTTTTATAGATGACTCAGAAAGGCAAGGTGATAAAGTAATTAATGTCAGAGATAATATAAATACCTAGGTCTCTTCATTTACAACCCAGTCAACATTCTACTATCCCTCCTAACATCCTCTGGTCATTTAGGTAAAAGTAATCTTACTGCTTAAAATGACATGTCATTTACCACCTTAGAACTACATAAGAGCCTAAAAAATCTCAATAGATCTTTTTTTAAGATTCCTCTTTAAATTAATATTAGTCTTTTAAATCCATTTCAGAATTAGCATAGAGAATTTCCTGGAATACACAGAAAAACTATTGCATTTAATATACACAAACTACAACATGAAAGATGTCAACCCACTGAAGCTGAGGCAGGACTTGCATTGCAAAGGTTCTAAACCATTGGATATTATCAAACCTTAGTAAATTATGTAGATATGATCGTTAATTTTATGTGTCAACTTGGCTAGGCTATGATGCCCAGCTGTTTGGTCAAACAACAGTCTATAATATTGTTATGAAGGTATTTTTTTAGATGTGATTAACATTTAAATCAGCAAACTCTGAGTAAAGCAAATTACCCTTCACAGTGTGGGTGGGCCTCATCCAATCAGTTGAAGGCTCTCAGAGACAAGAATGAGGTCCCCCAAAGAGCCAAAGAGAAAGGAATCCTGCCTCCAGACTGCTTTCAGATTTGAGCTGCAACATCAACCCCTTCCAGAATTTCCAGCCTGCCAGTGTTCCCTGTAGATTTTGGACTTATTGGCCTCCACATCTGTGAACCAATTCCTTAAAATCTCTCTCCTCTCTCTCTCTCTCTCTCTCTCCAGAGAGATGAATAGATAGACAGGTAGATAGACATATATCCTATTGGTTCTGTTTCCCTGGAGAACCCTAATATAGTGTTACATTCATTAACACCTATTCCCAAGCTCCTTCTCCTTTTCTTTCTTCTGGCTATGGAAGCTGGATGTACTCAATTTACCCACCTCTCCTGCAGTCATAGATGGCTGTATGACATAATTCGAGCCAGGGATATGTAGGCAGAGATCTATGGGGAAGACTTCCATCCTTGAAAAAAGGACTAAACTCATGTCAGTAGAAAGTCTTCCCCCTTCCTACCTGGAACTAGGATTAGTTTCTTCAAAATGCTTGAAATCTATACGCATGAGAACAGATTCAACACTCTAAGGAAAAGCAGACCAAAAAGCGAGGAGAAGCATGGGACCATGATGCATCATTCAGTATCAACTTAGTCAGGGTCGACTCACACATTCTGGAAAATAGACAAACAAAAGCCACTGTGGCCAAGTTTTCTGTCTTTAGTTAAACACATTCTTAACTGACACAATAACTTGTAAAATAGCTTTTACAGATCTACTCCAATGTTTATAGCACTAAACTGGTAAGTGTTTCCTTAGAGAAAAGTTAGTAGAAAATAATTTTAAAAAGTAAAAATATTAAGAGCCCAGGTACAATTTATTAAGCACTTAATGACTGCCTTAATTAAAAGTTGAGACAACAATTAATGAGTATCTTTTTTTAAAAGGCCTCATTTACAGCTAGGCTGGAAGAAATCAGCCCTGCCAATCAGATGATACCCACAAAGCAAGACTAAGAAGTCAGTTTGCCCACAAATAGTTGTAGAACAACATTAATAAATAAGAATATAGCCACAATTTCAGGCTAGATATACTCCTCACAAATATACATGTTTTAAATTATTTTAAATTATTAGTCAAAATGAAAAAAAAATTTATTTTCAGTTAGCATGATATATGAGCCTAAAAATAGCATTACAGGCAGGTTTTAATAATATCATGGAGGCTCAGATAGAGGCATTTCAAAATGAACTGGATTGGTAAGACTGAGGCACATTGCACAGGAATTTGAATAAAGCTGTTTTCAGAGTACATTAAGTTAACCTAGTGGCATAAGGGTTTCCAGAATTCCAAGACCTTACTCTAACTGAGAGGCCAGAAGAGATCCTCTATACCCAGCAGTAAAAGAGGACGGTCATTCATCTTTTCAGGGTCCATCTGTCATCTCTTGTCTGTAGTCTTTCTGGCAACAGTTCGGCTCTTAGGTAGACACCAACACAGTCAAAATCTCTGTTTCCTTCTTTTGTGTTGTGACCCCCTCCTCTACAGCTTTGACCTAGGGGAGGCCAGCCTGCCCACACCATGCCCTCAGGGTATAATGCACAGCGCATCTTGGCTCAACCCTTCCCTATGCATGAAGAACTGACCTACCTACTCTTTAAAGTTAAGGTCAACTTCTCCATGAAGCCTTCCTGCCTAGACTTTATAGCCCCCAACGATGCTCTGTACAAACATTTACAGTGCTTGTCTACATACAATTCATCAATTCCATGCTCACTTCCACACTATTAACATTCTCATTTCGCTCTTTCTTTTCCCACTACACTCTAAACTCTTCATGGGAAGAACAATACATGGAATCTTACAATTGGTAAGTGCTTCAGATACACTCATTCTGATATGATCTAATATCCTGATATTTCTACTGTATAACTTTACATTTTGTTTAAACTCAAGGAGTAGCTGTATCTTTCTAAAGCTGTTATCTGAAGCACCATCTTTATTTTCATATTCTGTCTACAACTAAGCATACGGCTGGCACTCAACGCAAGACCGCTTACTGTGATAATTCTAATAAGTATGGTAATAACCCCATATACCTGTAGGGATTTTCAGGAGGATTTTATTAACAATGTAAGTCCATGTAAAAGTCACTCCTAGAAATTAATAACTATGAAACACATTAAAAATCTCTGAAACAGTAAGGGTTTCTACCAGTTTTAGCTCTTTTTGAAAAAATGTATTTCACTATTTCTAAGAAATTACCTCTGCGTGTTTTTCTGAGAAGTAAATGAGAAATCTTCATTCTAACATAAACTAATTATCAGAACAAGAAATATTCTTAAGATAAAATGAGCTCTCAGAATATACCCCAATAATTGAAATTCTAGTGTGATATATACACCCATGTGTACTTCGTTTCTAAATAGTATAGCTAGAAAACAATTTAGATAAAACTGACAGCCTACATTTTTAATCTTGCCCTGAGGTAGAGTAAAATATACGATATTCTGTTTCTATTGAAAATGAAAACTTTAACGTTAGATATTTTTCTTGTAAACATAAATGCTAAGGACTGGAATAACTCTAACAATTTTGGTCCCTTTAATTTACTCTTCACAGATCTCTTCCAGAAAGATTAAGAGACTCTAACAGGTAAGCACGTCTAGTGGAGAGAATGCTAAAACTAAAGGCAGTACCTCTCCATTCTGGGTCTTTACTGTCTGACCTTTGTAGCCTACCTCTTTTCTTTCCAATTTCCTTATATTGAATATATTTGAACTTGTCAGTTCCACTCTGACATCACAGATTTAAAATAAAAATGAAATGTCATTCTTTGAATCCTCAGGCAGAAAGTGAATGTAACAGTTCAAAAAAAATATGGTCTTTGGAATCAAATAAACCAGAGTTTGAAGCTAAACTCTGACAGCTCTCTAGCTGTGTGACCTTGGGCAAGTTACTAAACTGCTCTGAGCCTGTTGTCCACTTCTAGCATAAGATAAAGGAAATTTCATCTCACTCATTCTCCCTTACAGCCCAGTACAGTGCTTGCTACGTAACTAATGATCAATTGTTTATTCTTACAGCTATATATAAATATAAATCAATTTGATGCTTAATTTGATTATATTATATACCCAGAGAAGTTTAAAAGCTTAGATTATTTATCATAAACATCATAAAATACTAAACATTTCAGACTTTTCCTAGCACATTTATTCATAACGAGATGGAGTAGAAATTAATAAAACCACACCAGGCTTCAGATCAGCATTTGATCAGGTTGTCTACACTGCTTTTTACACTACGATAAGTTCTTGTTTTGGCTTCCATTTTCTCCACAAGCTATATACCTTAATTATTAAAATGATCCAGAGACACATCCAAATTTACTTCAATAGTTAAGTATAGCATTAAGAAAAAATCTGATCAAAACAGCTGTATAAAATGATGCCAGCACTACCAACCAATTTTTAAAATAAGAGAAAATCTATTCAATCCAGATCTAGATTAATTTGGCCAAGCCACATTAGTAGTTCTATTCTACAGAAAAAAAATAACATGGCAAATATGCTAACAAAAAATGTATTCACAATTTTCTAATACTCCAAAATCTGTGACTGTAAGTGTATATAAATTGGCCATAAGAATCATATGCCACTAATGTCACTCTTGATTCAACTTACCCAGGAATTGTGGAGGATGGCTGTGTTTATTTCCCATCAACACATGCATATAAACTCAAATTTAAAAATAGGATGGTGAAACAGAAAACCAAAAAAGGAATTCATCACTCAAATCTCCAAAAATATTTTTTTCACATAGTGTTTTCAATCACAAATCTACCTTTGGACAAAGAATAAGATGAAAGCAGGGGCTCTTTAAAAACTAAAAGCACAAATGTTTTACATAAGCAGGAATTGTCAGTATTATTACTTACAGACTTTACACAAAACTAGTAAGTGCTATACAGTAACACCTGGAAAGCAATGGAACAGATCTTCCAGTATTTTCAGACACATTTTACAACTGTCTTGCCAAATTTGGTAAAATCAATTACACTCATTATCAACTGTTTCAAGCAATTCTTCAAAATGATGTATTTGACAAAATGGAACTTTGGTCTAATTCAAATGAGATTTAAGTTTTTTAAGCCTTGACTATTTTGAGAGTGTTTGCTAGGTTTCTATTCGCATCTACGAACACAAAACCTACTTCATGTGACACTTTGTTAAAAGTGTCAAAACGGAAATAAGATGTCATATTTTCTCTCTTAACCTAGCAATTTAGTTTTCCAAGAAAAGTGTAATGAAGCTTCATAATGTGTCCAGAATATTAGGTCATTGTGGTTGTATTTTGTAAGATAAGGAATCAATCTAAAAATGGACTGAGGCGGAATAAAATCTGATAATACCATCTGAACACTATGAACTCTAGAAAATAAAGAAATATTAGGGAAATAAAGGACAGAAAATTTAAATTTAGTTAAGATTAAGAAAATTAGAAGTTAGATAGAAAAAAGGACGGAAAAATAAAATTTATTTAAATTATGGACTTACAGGACCTCATTGAAAATGCCTACGTTTATAGGGTCTGATTCAAGAATTTTGTTTTATTATAGAACTATCATAATTATATTATAATGATTATGTGTTTCAATTAATACAATGCCATTCATTATATTGCTTAGGTTTCAAAAAATTAATTTATGGTATACTGTTAAATGTTCTTTAAATGAAAAAACAAATCAATTATAATGGACTTGAAATTATTTTTACAATTGATTGTTAGACAATCCATATGTAGAATTTACTCGATTGAATATATAAATATGGTAATGCATATGTAACAAATGTGTATACTAGCAAAAGTAATCATCAGTTACACACTTACAACCAATGAAAATAAACATTCACAAACACTACTATAAAATATATTGTCAGAAGAACAAATACTGATTAACAAAGATTATTTGACTGTGGTGGGTCTCTATACAGACTTTCCAAAGTTAGGAGTTATTCTTTCTGTAATTTGACCACAACTTTGTAAATCTTTAAGACTATTTAATTTAAAAGAGGGAAACCAAGACAAGATATAGGTTAAATAAGAGAAATGCAGAATTTTAAACAACCATAAGGTAAACACATGAATCTTACTGTAAGCAATTATAAGGGGATGATGGATTTATATGCTATGTAATTAATCTAAAATTATCCGGCTATAAATCTACTTGTAGCAGAAGCACCTACACTGCAATTAATTAAGACACAAAACAGAATTATATGTTCATAAATCTGAAACTCCAGTTTGACAAAGGAAGACGTATCCTAAGAGATGTGGAACATTGATCTAAAACCATTTCAGATAGAAATGTTATAAAATGATTCTATAAGAATAACCTCCAGGTATAACAAATGATGTCATGTAAATATGCAATAAACTGCTATCTAAAATTATCAACTAAATTTTCAAGGAAAAGAACTTGTTCCACTGCCAAATAATACTATACGATAAAGTTCCATGCCATATGCTTTAATGACCCAAAATTTGTTTTGCAGTCTTATTGCAAAAATCTACACAATGACATAAAATATTGCATAAAAGATCTGGTAAGTCACACAATAAATGGAAGTCCAAATTCATAACTTAACATTTATTATGCTTTATGCTCATTATCCACTTACTGGCCTTTGAGTAATAAAGCACCCCTGTGACTCCCCATTAAATGTCTTCGCAAGCTCATACATTAAGAAATGTTTTATGTATACAGATATACATTTATACTAAATATGATATAATACACATAATTGGTATGTATATAATCAACATGCAGTCTGATAATACACAGAGCAATACTCCTGCCTATATAATCTGGGAAAGTTGTTCAAGCTATGTGGGCCTCACTTTTCAAGTATTTACAAAGGGCTACAAAGCCGTATATGATACCTGACCCATCATCTCTCACCCCTTTTCCTCTCTGATCTCACATTTTACTACTCTCGCAGCACCTTCTCAACTCTAGTTTCTCTTGCCTTCTGGCTAGTTCTTGACCTGCCAAATACATTTTCCTGGGGACTTGTCCACCTACTGTTTTTGGCTGGAAGCCTTCTCCCTCAGATATCTGCATGGCTCAAATATCATCTTCTCAGTGAGGCCCACCAAACAATCCTATTTAAAACTGCACACCCATCATCCTGCATCCCTTAGCCCCTCCCTTGCTTATTGATTGTCTTTCCCCTCTAGAAAATAAGGCAAGGACTTTTGTCTATTTATTCTTTCATTTTGACTGCTATAACTCCTGCTCCTAGAAAAGTGCCTGGAGTATCAGGTGCTCAGTAAGTATCTGCTGAATACATGAATGATAAGTGAGACTCAATGTACCCAAAATAGAAGTCATTTCTTCTCTGCCCATGCCTCAAATACACCAATCACCAAAAACTACTCTTCTTCCATTACTCCCTATTGCTAGGAATATTATAATACCATCACCTGAGTCCAAAACCTAGGAGTCACCTTAAACTTTCCCCCATTCCACCCATACATCTCACCAATCACCAACTTTGGTCAATTCTCACTCCTCACTACCTCTCAATTCCTTCTCCTCACCTC
Organism: Physeter macrocephalus; assembly: GCF_002837175.3. Lineage (NCBI taxonomy): Eukaryota > Metazoa > Chordata > Mammalia > Artiodactyla > Physeteridae > Physeter > Physeter macrocephalus. The sequence continues at coordinate 126,645,543 of NC_041221.1, read as the reverse complement.
CACTTCCACCTTGACTCTTCGACGAAGACTCACCTCTCATTTGGTCTGGGGCAATAACCTCCTAACTGTCTTGTATCACTATCTCTAGGCACAAGAGCATCCAATCCATCCTTCCCTGCTCCAGCCACTAAAGGGTAATCTGATCATGGTTACCTATGAAGAATTCTTCAAAGCTCCCCATTATGGAACAGATTTTTCACTCTGACTGCTCATTAGAATCACCCAGAAAGGTTTTTAACATACTATTCATGGGCTCCATAATAAGTGGATCTAAACCAATTACATCACCCCCACTAATTCTAAGAATCACTGATCTACAAGGTATACTCTAAACCTTTGAGGATGACATACAGGGCCTTTCACAATCAAGGTCTACCAACAGCTTTTGAGCCTCATGTCTCCTGCCACCAGATATGCTTGAATCAAACACACTATTTGCTATCATGCTATTCTTCCACCTTTGCCTTCCCATGTATCCCCACTCACCTGGCAATGACCCTGTGCATTACTTCTAGTTTGGAGGAAGCACTGCATTTTCCTGTTTTCCTTGGGAACTTCTTCCCTTACATTCCTGTGTATCTTATACTTCCCTCCATTATAGCAGTCAGCTACAGCAGTGGACAAGGAAATATCTGAGAATAACTGGCTGAAATCAAAGTTATTCATTTAAGTTTTTAAGTAAGTTTTGGTTTCTGTACTCAATGAAATGGATCACTGATACTATTTTTCCTTTTGAGCTCCAATTCAAAAAGTCATTGTTAAAGGAATAAGTCAATGAAAACATTCCACCTATATTTTAAGAGCTCTATTACTATATAGTTATTCAAATGTAATAAATAAAACCATCAGTAACACCTTAAGCCTTTCATGAATAAACAATGTATTTTTTTCTAAAAATGTTTTAAAATCAATCTTGTATTTTTCTAAAACAAAAAAGTAATATATGAACCATGAAAATCAGACCATGAGAAAACATACAATTGTGAGTGATGGCTTTATATTCATTGTCTTTAAATCCAGTGACTAACTCTTTGGAACAGATGAGTAATAGACATAGAAAGAAATGCAGAAGTGCTGATTCCTTTCCTATAATTTTTCCCAAAAGGAAACTATAACATTTATGGAATAGTTAAGAATGGATTGCGGGCTTCCCTGGTGGCGCAGTGGTTGAGAGTCCGCCTGCCAATGCAGGGGACACGGGTTCGTGCCCCGGTCCGGGAAGATTCCACGGGAAGATCCCACGTGCCGCGGAGCGGCTGGGCCCGTGAGCCATGGCCGCTGAGCCTGCGCGTCCGGAGCCTGCGCTCCGCAACGGGAGAGGCCACAACAGTGAGAGGCCCGCGTACCGCAAAAAAAAAAAAAAAAAAGAATGGATTGGATATTTGAAAACAGAAAATTAATAAAAAATAATTTATACAAAGGTCTAAACCCTAGAGCCACATTAGAATCACCTGGGAAGTTTTTAACACTACCCATGCTACAGGCCTCACCTGTAAAAGACTGCTATAATGAGTCAGGGATGGGTTCCATCACCAGAATTTTTTCAAAGTCCCCCAGGGGACTCCATTGCGCAGTCAGGGCAGAGAACCACCGAATCAGCACCCTCCCTACTACAGCAAAGCCCAGCTTTCAGAAGGCAGTTGCAATAAACACTTTCCAGTCAACATTATTTCTTTCCCATGAGAGGAAAAAAAGAATATGAACATTGTAAATTGGAAAATATTAATAATAGTTAACAGTTATATAGGAATTAGTACATGTCAAGCATTATTCTAAGGGCTTCTAACACATTGACCTTTTTATTCCTCGCAATGGCTCTGTAAAGTTGGCACTATTTTATGCCATTCTGCTTCTACAAAAATAGCTAACAGTTACAGAATGCTTAACACTGCTGGGTATTATTCTGAGTGCTGCTACATACATTAACTCATTTAATCTTCACAACAGTGTTGTGAGGAAAGTACTGTTGTTATATCCATTCAACAGATAAGGAAACTAAGGCACTGAGAAGTTAAGTAACTTGACTAAGGCCATTCAGCTAGTGAATGGCAGAGCTGGGATTTGAAGCCAGGTAGTATAGTTCCAGACTTAATTAAAAAACAAAATCCTAAAAAAATAAAATAAAATAAAATAAATTTTTTTAAAAATCCTGGTGTTCTGTGCTATATAACAGGCACAAAATATATTAATATGCCATAAAATTACTAAACACGTCTTTGGTTTTCTCCTCTTCAGGAGACAGTAATACAAACAAGAGGAAGATGCTCACTTAAGAAAATTAAAATAAGAATCATTTGATCCTAGTTCTAAGACAGGTACCAATGTTAGACCCAACTGGAGCTTTCATGACTTAGAAGGAAAAAGATTGAGAAGGATGACAGAAATGGGAGACCCAACTCTGTATCAGATGTGAAAGCAGAGACTGGTTAGAAGCCTGAGTTCTCTCCCCTGGGGGCTCCATGAGGAAAAGGAAGGTCTGTGTGTCCACTGCTTATAGGACGTGCTCAATAAATGTATTTGAGCAAATGAAATCAACTGGCTTTTAAGATGTGAGATGACTGAATTCTAAAGCAGAATACTTAAATTTATTTTCACCCTATATTTTTTTTCACATTTTAAGATACTCATCATGAATATTAAATAACCTTATTTCATTTAAAATTTATTTTTGTATAATAGACTATTAGATCATTAAAACATTGTTTCATCATTAAAATGTTGATCTTTAAATATTTTAATCTGTGCATGCAAAATTTACATTAAAATTAAATTATATAGTAAATTTATTAATAAATTATTAATAAATTAATAAATATATAATTATTTATATAACTTATATAATAAGTATAATTATTAAATTTATGGAAAAAAGACACTTCTAATAATTAGTTCAAAAGCTAGGTAACCACACTGATAACTCAAGGTCGAGTTGTTAGGAATTCTCTTGGGCCTGACTCAGGGCTCCTCGGGTGGGGTCACCATCTGGTCCATGATCTATCTGGTTTGATTTCTCCATTTGTAGCTGGTGTCTCTACCTTCCTCTTGCTGAGCAAAGCACAACCACAGATCTTCCCTTAATCAAGGACACAATGGCTACACTCTGGGTTTTCACCAGAGAATATGCATAATTCAAATTTCCTGTTGCCAACCTAATATAAAACATTTGCCTGAGAAGTAATACCCATAGACGGCTCTCTAAAAAGTATTCTGAATTTTAAAATACAATCATGGAAGTTATCCAACAATGGTGTACCTGACCATAATTGCATTGTCTTCAAGTAGAATTCCTCCTGAAGAACTGCCCTTCTGCATTACAGTCTTGGTTTATATTGAGGGAATTTATTAGAAACAGCCAAGCAAATCATGCTATTCTACTTACCAAAGAAGCGGTGCTGAGTACGTGATCCCTCAGAACCCCTGTCTGCTCCACGGGGAAGATTTCTCCCAGGTCTTAGTATCAAGTCAAGCTAGGTTCTCTTTAATGCCAGGAAAAAAGGAACTCAACATGTATTTTCCCTTTTTTTTTTTTTTTCTTATTTTTCTATACATGTCTTCCTTTTTCCTTATTTCTTCACATTTTAATTTTATTTTATTGTATGTTACTTTTATTAATCTGTATATTTCTTTAAACCATCTACTCTATAAATAAATAGCTCTACAATAAAAATAAATGAAACAGAAAGGGATAATGAAGAGTTCAACTACCACTGACTGTGAAGAATGAGGGACACAGCTTTCAAAATTATAAATGGTGAGTGAAGATTTTAAAATCTCAGAATATTAAGAAATCCATTTCATTCATTAGTTCCCAAAACAATGCCAGTTGAATTTTTTAAATAAATATATTATTTTGATTTTCATTTAGAAACTTGTAACATGCTTTTTGTACTATAAATGTCCAACACCTTTGCAAGACAGGCTAACATTAAATGTATGTCATGACTCAGACTGATTTATTTGTGGTTAAGCCTTAACTAGAGTATTGTTTAATAGGACAGTAAATGAAAAGAGCATGAGAATTCTGACGAACTGCAACCCCTCAATTTTTCAGTTTACATGTTTTCCTATTGCTCAATAATATCAAATAATGACTCATATGATTCAAGACACTGATTTTATTTTAATGAAGTTTATGTTTAGCTTAAACACCTTCTTAAAAGTTACTTTTAATATATTTTGTGCAAAAGAAGTAACATGCTATAGTCAAAGTAAAATGCAGTATAGTTATATGAAGATTACATTTTTTTGTATGTTGAGCACTAATTCATTAATTCACTAGCTAGAAAAGAGATTGAAATGAATGTTTCTCACATAGCTTTTTGGAAACCAAGACAAAGGAAGTGGAAGTAGAAAACTGACTTGGAATTTTTTCAGGAAATTAGAATATTTTTGATCAATTAAGGAGGAAGAGTCTTCAAAGTTTTTAACTAATATGAGTGTTTATGTTATCATGGAACTCATTTCAAATTGCATGGAAGCATCTTCCAAACTTTGCATTTTTCACAACTGTTGGAAAACACACATTGTCAGAATTCAGGTGGTAAGGCATTAGTTAACAATGAAAACAGACTAGCTAAGACTACAAAACATGGAGAAACTGTACCAAGTTTGTCCATCAACTCACAATGCAATTTTATTTTGTACAATGAAGGAAGCAGTGTGGCAGAAAAGAGATTTCAAAAAATCAATGCGGGATGATTTCATCTGACAAGTGGAATGGGGGTGGGAAGAGTAGGTGTGTGAAGCTCACTGCTTTTAGTTAAGTTAAAAATTAAATGTGACTGAATTAGAACCAAGAAAAGACTGAATTTTTGAAGGGCTTAATTTTAGGTAAAAATCCCAGCCTTATACTTTTTCCATAGATTTTTTTTTTTTTTTTTTTTTTTTGCGGTACGCGGGCCTCTCACTGCTATGGCCTCTCCCGTTGCGGAGCACAGGCTCAGCGGCCACGGCTCACGGGCCCAGCCTCTCCGCGGCATGTGGGATCTTCCCAGACCGGGGCACGAACCCGTGTCCCCTGCATCGGCAGGCGGATTCTCAACCACTGCGCCACCAGGGAAGCCCTTCCATAGATATTAATATACTTTAGGGGCATAAACTATGTTCATGATACAGTAAAATTAGCATTACAGAAAAGGGAAGCTCATAAGTAACAGAAAGAAGCTAAGAAGGATGTGTAACAGCCCTATAAGAATGGGACAGATATTTTAACCTTAATGGTTATGTTACAAAGAATTTATATGTAGTCACATTTTTTATGGTATAGTTCTCTGGTATTACAAGCCTAGGGAAACACTACCAGAATATATCCTTTTGTGAAATAATGGAATTTTCTAGGGTTTTTATAGCCTTCAGGGGGCCAAGATTAGACATAAGACATTCTGGTGTGAAATTAACTCTTTAAGAAATCTATTAAAAATCTGTTTAGTCATAAGAAATGATTTTTTAAACCACAGAGAAATATTTCCATCAACATGGAACTCTGTTTTCTTTGAAACAACATTTAATTAGACAAAATAAAGATACATATTTTTTGGCTCCATTTAACTGCTAACATTAAAAAGATAAATACACACTATTCTGAAAATGACTCTTAGATGGAAGAAATGCAAAACTCCCTCACAGGGAGAAGAAGAATCATTGAAATTATTTTAATGCTTTAATGTAAGTGATCTCATTAAAACAAAAACCAAAGAAAAGGAACTTCCAATTCTGCTAAGACGGAATGAAAAGGAATTGTACAAATAATTTTTCAACAGTGAGAACTTTCTATCCCTCACTGGTCTAGTAATTTACTAAAAAATACCTATAACAAAGAAAGTGTAGTAACTGTATTATACGATTTACAACTCTAAACTGCCAAGTTTGAAAAAATTAATTCTCTGTAAACTATTTAAAATACACATCTCATTCTCACTAGAAAATTACTTCATTTCCTAGAGAACCTTTTAATGAAATTTGCAACACGTGGATTATCTGACTCAAAATATCAACACTCTTATGCCTACCTGGTCCAGGCAGTTAAGCTAAACGTTCAAGGAGAGGCTGGTGCACAACAATAGGTCATGAAGGGACTCAAGACTGCCTGCCTCTGCTAATGGCATCAAAAAACAAAATCAAGAAAACCTTAAAACACCCCACGTGCCAAACAACATTTAAGAGCCATATGCAGCCTCCCAAACTGCCAGACTGCAGCTCAGATAACTAGAAAAGCAGTAACCAAGATAGAGCTCAACCAAAAATGTGAACTTAGCCAACAGTAGGTGCCAATAATTTCTAACACTCACAGAGTGTAAAGCATAGAATAATTTTTCATGATCATGCTTCAGTTAGTCATCTACATTTATACAATTGAGATATAAATGAGTGTAACAGCAACCCACAAAGTCTGATGATTATGAACATCTGCCATATGTCCTTGAAAACCAGATGTTTCTACCTCTAGGTGGGGAAGGAAGAATCTCAATTCTGACTCTCCAATGGTCTCAGGTACAGAGAGAACCAGTCTGTCTGAGACCCATCAGCAAACAAAGCCCTCTTTATTCAGAAGAAGTCAAGCCATTCCTGGGCCCTATGTGTCATGTTTTGGAATATCAAGGTTGGCCTGTCATGAGCATTTAATTTACTGAGAAGGTGATGAGAAACAATGCATATCAAAATGCATTTGTAATGTATTTTATTGCTCGTTAATGACAGAAGAAAGGAAAAGTAGGTAGAGATGACAGAGGAAGAAACAGAGCAAGGGGCCAACAAGCAAGACATATTTTCCCAGACCACCAGGACCTTATCGTGAGGAAGAACCGAAGCTACTGATATATATCACTTCCTGAAACACCTGGGAAACATCAGGAGGGGGTTCCAGCTGCCTTGAGAGACAAGTTCCAGGGTGGTCCTGTGAACTGACTGCAGAATGAGATACTACTGACTTCCTTTCCTACCGGAAATTCCAATGAAATTCAGAAAAGGGGGCTAACCTAGAAATCCACACAGTAATTTTTTTTAATGTACATAGAGTCTGATCTGTTTGAGATTCCTTCAATACATATATTAAATAATCACTTGTTAAATAATATTTTCCACAGTCTCAAGATCAGTTATTTAATATGATACTCAAAGACTGAAGCAAATATTTGTAGTTCATGTCTGAAAGTCATCCATGTTTTATGTTTTACCAATATTGGATTCCTCATAGCTCTAAAACACTGAAACATACTCATTTCTTGTTCTTTGCCAAAAAAACCTTACACTTGTATTCTTCATTGGAAAAAATTTTATTTCATCTGAATTTTTGATATAGATGAATCACTCATTAATAATAATTAGTAAATGAATAAAATTGATGAAACCATGTTATATGTAATATCATACATGATCTATTCAGTATTATGACAATAACAGCTAACACCTATTGACAATTTACTACGTGCCAGATACTACGTAGAACTTTACATGGATCATTTCACCGTTTCACTTAATCTTCTACAAAATCTATGAGGCAGACACCATTACAATCTCTGCTTTCAATTGAATTAAACAAGGCTCAGAGAAGTAATTTTAAAAAGACAATGAAACTAATGAGTGGTAGGCTGGTGACTCAAACCCAAATTCAAGTTTATACCTCTCTCTATCTCTCTCTGTCTCTCTATCTCTCTGTCTCTGTCTCTCTCTCTCTCTCTCCCCCTCCTTCCCTCTCCTCCCTCTTGCCAATATTATGCTTAATTGTATATATACACAGAGAAAGCAGACTTTAATTCAGCAGTAAAGAATACTAGAAGATTCCTAGATTTTCAAATAATGTAATTCATAGTCAAGAATAGCTACACACTATACAATCTATAATTGTAATATTTTTGTCCAATTCTCTTCCTACAAGATCTGCAAGCCTGTTTATCATTTTTAAAAGATAACATTCCATCATGATGCTTCACTTATTCAAACTCAAAAATTGTGAACATGTTTCTGTAACAGCGCTGTTAACTCTGCAAGAACTTTTATTAGGAGGAAAAGTCAAACAAAATCCTAAAAGCTATGGAAAGTTTAGCAAAGAAAATTCAAAATTTTAAGAAAATTCTGTTGTAGACGGTTCTTATAAAAGAAATATGGAAACAAAATTACTGATGGGTTTCATAGTTTATTCTATGACCAGATGTGAAATCTCACCTTTATGTGAATGCCAACCCAGAGTGGAATAGATTAATTTTTCCATATAATGTGAACAGTAGCATAGTTGGACATTTCAAGTAACCTAAAACCCGACCTGGAAAGCCCTAGTTTGGCTGTGCCCCAATCTACCTACTTAGTGTCCAGGAAGTGTAGAACACACCCTAATGTTAAAATGCTTAGATATAATCTAATTGTATACTTATCTTTACTAAATTTATTAACAGATACTATTTAATATATTCCCTGGTAAAGAAATTTTCCATTATTCCTTTAAATAAGACTCAGGGTTAGGGTTAGGTTTAGGGTCAGGGTTAGGATTAAATCAATGCCACCTCTAAAATAAATGTTGTTTAAATAGCTCCTTTAAAGATTGAAATTCCAAAATAAAGTAAATTCTATGTAATTGCTTAGCAAAATATAAAGTCAACATTCTGAAACAGTATTGCTTTAGAAGATACCATTTTCTAATGCTAGGAAAAAATGTAGAAATTATTTTTTTCATACAGATTCTGAAGTTAGTGATGGGAAACTGTCAGTCTAAAATCCAAATGTATTGCCAAAAGTTAATGTAAATATGGTGATCATAAAGTTATATCCTACAAGACTTGGAGTTCCCTTTGTTTGTCTCTTCTTTTATGGCAATTAATGAAAAGATCTAAGATTCCACTTATTCTAACAGAGAGAGTGCAGATCTACTATCAACTCCCCTTTAACCAGAACAAATGCCTATATTATAAATAAAATATTAAATCAATTCTTGAGCATGTAGGTCACCTGAGCATATTTTACTGTCTTGGATCAGGAATGGGCAGGCTGCTATGTGAGGACTGTACCTTCACAGCAGAATCAATGAAAACTTGAATGGAAGGACATAAAAGGTTTGTTAAAACTTTCTATGTGATGTTAAGGCAATAAAGTATCAGATAAAATATAATAATTTTCCATCTTTATTTAAAATATGATTTTTTTTACTCATCCATACAGAGACAATGTCTGAAAAATAATATTTTCATGTAAGCAAATATCAACTGACTATATTTTCCATATAAAGTATTTTTTTAGCCTTCCAATTAGTTTTATATTAACTGGAGAGACAAATCTTTTTCATTGAGTTTATTAAATTACCTATTTTTAAACTATAATGTGCTTATCTACATTTTTATTCTAAGGGTATATGTAAGTTGGTTTTATAAAAGAAAATTAGTTTCTATCAATAAAAGGAATAAGGTATGTAATAATTTTAAATTTGCATAGCACATATTCCAAGTAACTAGTTATATTAATACTTACTTTCTGTAATAAATATAAATACTTCCCCATAGTATAAATATCATGATGCATAAAAAAGAAAGCTAAATTAAGGAAAGTGGGATTACATTTCTAAAAGAAAAATGAATGGGACTGTGTAATCTTGAGGTATAATGACTTCACAGGGAACAAGTTTTCATAAAATGTTTCTTTGATACTGAGAAAGCATTTAACTCCAACCACTTGAAAACCAAACTGTAGTGAAAACTGTAATATATTATTTAAGTGTTAAGTAACTTATACTAAGATTAACTTTCACGAAAACTGTTTTAAACGCAATTGCTTTTCATTTCAAAACCAATTTCTGAAGGAAAAAAGCCTCAGATTATTTCATAAAATGAATTACTACAATAAAACAACAGTTCATAACTCAGATTATTTAAATAATGGGTGCGGTTGAGAAAATGGAATGAGGGCAGACACAAAACAAAATTTTAGAGAACCAGTCATAATATTAAGCAGTTACTTAACATCTTCAGAACTTCTGTTTTTCCACATAATCATGCCTTTTAAAGTTTTGTGAATAAGTCTATTATAAGTGATATAACATTATGAGTTAATTTTTCCTGTGCTTTAAAAATGTATGTTAAATTTCCACATAAGAATCTTCCAAGAAACTACAGAGTTTAACTATTTGAAAACAAAGAGATGCGATTATATACCTAACCAAAATAACAACAAACAAAGGACGAAATGCTAAAAGCTACAGCCCAAGAGAACAGAATTAATCCTCTTGTTAGAGACAGGAAACGGATACACATGTATATAAACACCAATAAAGGAAATAAAGCGGAAGTAGCATCTTCCAGAGATGTGACTATATACATAAGCTGCTGCTTAAAGTTACGGGTTACGCTAATAAGAAAGCCTCGGACAGGCCTCAGCTCTGATAAGAAAGGCATCTCCCACAATCGCCCTTGTGTCCATCACTGGCTGTTGCTATCATTTTCAAGCAAATACAAAGATACAGAGAGAATAAATAGAATCACTGCCCCAGACTGTAAATTGTCACCCACCTGTAATATGAGAACATTTTCATCACAGCGCAAGTCTTACCTCATAAGACCAGACACACTGAGTCCCACCAAAACGTCGAACACATCTTCCTACTTCCACGTCCTCGTGAGTCGTGTACATTTCTCTGAGGCATTCACCAATATGTGGCACCATCCTCCTGAGAACCTCGCGACTGAAGATCATTCCAGGTCCTCCCATGCAGAAGTTCTCCCCAGGCTCCAGCCCCAGCTTTCCGAGTTCTTCAATATTCCCCAGGCCAGTCTGGCCCAGGTAGAGGGGCTTGCTGCTATTCAGTGATCTAAGAAACTCTTCCAACTTATCACCTACAAAGAGAAAGGCAACAATCACTCCTTTTCCTAATTTCATAATCATTTATAACACACCAAGCAAGGGAAGGAACTTCCAATATTGTGCATAAACTCCCCACAAGTCTTACACAATTGAAAAGAAGGAAAACCTCTTTGAATATTCCATTATTTTAAAAATACTAATTTTTAAATTATAATAAAATTTTCATCACATATACCTGTCTATCCACCTATAAGATATTGCATTCACCAGGAATGCAATCTTTTTTAAATGTTTGTATCAAATTACCCAATTCATTATTTTCATATCTAATTATCAATATTTCCTCTGCCAACCATCTCTAAGGATTTCACTCCTCTCAACCCAAACCCAAGAAATCTCTAGTTATTAACTCTACACTCAGTTCTTGTTAAATTATAATAAAATTTAATCAACCTTCTAGTCAATGAAAAACCTTCAGTCTGATGACAGTCATCAGATATTTTCTAAAGGTGAAATAATGACAAGGAGAATAAAGACAGGTTTCTTAGCATGTATGAGGTAGTGAAAAAATTCTCAGAGATATAATATTAATATTCAGACCTCATTGGCAGACCACTGATACCCTGATAATTGATTTAGTTTAGTGTTTTGTCCATAACTAAACTCAAGTCATATACAACCCAAAAGGTGTGTGTATACATATAAGTATGTGTGTGTATATACATACATACAGAGAGAGAGAGAGAGAGAGAGAGTGAGAATATCAAACTTGCCTTGAAATATAACACTTTGGAACTTTGGAAAGTACCCTTTTAGGACAAAATTAACATTTGTTAAAATTTATATAATTGGTTTATAGTTTGTAAGTTCATCAGAAAAAACAATTTTAAAATAAAGTTCTGTAGCTAAAACAGTTCCAAAGCATTTCGTACTCTACCAAGTGACATACTGGAATAAGTAGTCACCCTCTTTACATTCCCAGTCAGCATTTCTACTATCATTTTTCATGAGCACAGCGTCTGCAGTCATTATCTTGATCCTATGCCATGCCCCTTCGATTTCAGTGAGTTTCAGCTGACTATTATTGGGTTCTTAATACAAAATGCCTTTCATTCTTAATAGAAACGGAAAGAATATGGCATTTCAATGTTCTGAAGGACAATCTTTCAAAGCACTAAAAGATATGACAGAAGTGGATGCTGTTAATGCATTTTGGAAATTGTCTGCAAAGTGTGGCAAACTTCTGCCAGGAAACCTTTGTGATTTTAAAGAGACACAGAAGACAGGGGGACTATAAGACAGTGGATCTATCAATTATAGATATCTACATAACTTATACCTACCTATAAGATACTGCAATCACCAGGAATGCAATCTTTTTTAAATGTTTGTATCAACTTATCCAATTCATTATTTTCATATCTAATTATCAGTATTTTCTCTGCCAACAATCTCTAAGGATTTCACTCCTCTCAACCCAAACCCAAGAAATCTCTAGTTATTAACTCTATACACTCAGTCATTACCAAAATGGGACAGTTTTTTTTGCGGGGGGGGTCTTATTTATTTATTTGTTTTTCCTTGAGTATGTAAAAGACACTACCTGAATCAGGAGAAAGCAATGAGGCTACAATTAGAGGGGTGTAAACTAAGTAAGGGCTGCCCCCCTTTGACCAAGAAGCCAGGAAATGTGGAAAGAAACACAGGGAGGGGCTTCCATGGTGGCTCAGTGGTTAGGAATCCGCCCGCCAATGCAGGAGACACGGGTTCGAGCCCCCCGTCCTGGAGGCTCCCACATGCGGTGGAGCAACTAGGCCCCTGCGCCACAGCTGCTGAGCGGGAGTGCTACAACTACTGAATCCCACGTGCCTAGAGCCCGGGCTCCGCAACAAGAGAAGCCATCGCAATGAGAAGCCGGCGCTCGCAATGAAGAGTAGCCCCCGCTCGCCACTAGAGAAAGCCCGCACAGCAAAGAAGACCCAAGCCAGGCAAAAAAAAAAAAAAATAATACACACACACACACACACACACACACACACACACACACACACACACAGGGAGCCCTCCTTCAATACGACCTAGCTACTTCCCTTGTGTTCCTCTCCGCAAAGAGCAAGACTGTAAAGATTTCCTCCCGCTCTAAGGAACATTCCTCTGCTCAGTTTAGCAATCTCTGGCCAGAGCCACTCACACGCAGGGTGAAGGACCGCGCCTCTTTTAAAACGGACAAAGTTTTCTCGTGCTAGGGCTGCGTGTGGTTTGGGGAAGGACTTCCCAGCCCCTGCTTAACGCCGCAACTACCAAGATGGACTGGAAAGGATCCAGCCTAGTGCGTGCTAGTACAGCTTGGAGCTCCTAGGGCCTGGATAATTCGCGGGCGCTGTCCCCTTTTCCCCCACCACCAATTCCTGTCAATACAGCCATCCCCTCAGGGTTTTACTGAGTTGTTGCCGGGGGCGTAAGGAACTGCTTGAGGCTGCACTGCGGTGGCTGGAAGGAGCTGTGCGCGGAAGCGGCTGGGATGCTCAAGGACTCCCATTGAGCGGCGGGTGGTGCAGAAGGAAAGGAAACGCACAGAGAAGGGTGTGGGACAGCGAAGATGATTCCTCAATCTCACCAGTTCCAAAACTAAGCTTGATCCAGTAAAAACAAAAGGATAGGGGGATAATCGAGATCACCTATCTCCAAACTGGCTCCCGCCTGCATCCTCCACCCTCCCTTTCTCCACCGAGGACACGCCCCTCTGGACCGATTAGGGAAACTACCACCACCTGGGGCTTTCAGAGCAGTGTAAAGTGGGAACAGCCTCAGGCTTAACCCCGAGGTCCCTTTCCTCGCCTTCCAACACGGTAAAGAGTAGTAGCAAGAGATGGGCGGAAACCAGAGCAGCAAGAGTGAGGAAGGCGAAAAAAAGCTGGGCAGGTGCGAGGAGGGTCCAGGCCGCAGGAGAGGAGGAGGAGCGGACTAGGAATGGTGGGCGGAGGCGAGCGGGTGTGGGGGAGCGACCGGCTGGGGGTTGCAGGAGCCCGGAGCACGTGCTGGCAGAAAAGCAGAGAGGGGCTGGCCAGGGATAGGGGCTGGCCAGGGATTGGGGCTGGCTGCAGAGAAAGGAGTCGGGGAGGCGGGGAGACGGGACAGCAGGGGCTGGGAGGTCACCTTTAATGTAGACATCGTCGTCGGCGCGCATGAACCACTCATACTTGTCCAGGTAGTGGTCGTGCATGTACTTGATCATCATGAAGGACTTTTTCTGGGGAGGGTAGGAGTCGTCCACCCCAGGCAGCGCGATGACAGGCAGGGGTGGCGGGGGGTGGCCAAGCCCAGCGTTGGGGGGCTGCTGGCTGGAAAAGAACTCCACACGGCCAGGGATAAATCGCGCCCAGGTCCGTTGCACTGCCAGCGCGCGGCTGCCCAGGTACTTCTGCGCGGTCATCACCCCCACGTACAGGAAATCCCGGGGTCGGGAGCTCCGGGCGGCGGCGCCCCCGTCCCCGCTGCCGTTGTGGCTACTCCCCGGCCGACCGCCTCTCCGCTTCCCAGCCGCGCCTCCATCCTCCTCCTCAGGTTCCCCTTCGGCCACAGGGGCTCCGGGGAGCCCCGTCGCGCCTTCAGGCTCGCGTCCCCGCCGCCGCTGCTGCAGCGGAGGTGGCTGCTGCCAGGGGCTGCTGCGAAAACTGGTTACCCCCGGCGCTGCTTCAGGCAGCTGCGGCCCCTGGAGCTCCTGGCGCGCTGGGGGCGGCGACTGCTCCGGCCACTGCCGGGCAGAAGGCTGGGGGAGCGGCTGCTGCGCGCCGGCGCCAGCGGCCGAGCGGCCGTAGTAGGAGCAGAGGCTGGAACCGCGTCTCTTCCTCTCGCTCAGCTCGGCCACTCTGGGGGCGATGAGCCAGGACGCGGCAGTGAAGCCCAGCACCAGCCCCAAAGCCACGCTCATCCACGGGCGGCGGGAGCGCACGGCCATCGCGGCTGCCCCGGGCGCTGACGCTGGCTGAGCGGCTGCGGCGCTGCGCAAGGGTCTGCCGCTTCACACCCGCCCCTCCTCCGCCTCAACGCCCCCAGCCCCGGCCGCCGCCCGCAGCCCAGGCTCTGACGCCGCCTCCGGGTCGGAGCGCTCCGTGCGCCTAGCCGGCGGCGCGTTGCAGCTGCCGGCCGAGCTTCCCGCTCCGAGCGAGGGTCGGGAGTGAAACTTCTCCCGGCGGCGGCAGCGAGAGGAGCTGCAGGAGGAGGAGGTGGAGCGGCGGCGGCAAGGCGTCCGCTCCTAGGCTGCCACCCTGTCACTGGCGCGCCTGGTCCCTCCCTCCTCCCTCCTTCCCGAGCCCCCGCCCTCGCTCCCCCCGCCGCCGAGCTCCGGACTGGCCCGGAGGAGGAGCCACGAGCACCACCGAGGCCAGGCGGGGGAAGCGCGGGCCGCGGTATTTCCCGGCCATCCGCCCTTGGACGCCCCCCACCCGCGCCTAGGTCCAGAGCCGGCCTCCTCTCCGGAAGGAAACGATCCCTGTCGGGCCGCCTCCGGCTTCCAGCGCCGACGCCCCCTCGTTCCTCCTCCCCCGGTCCTAGTTCTCCGTCCCATTTCCCGTCCCGTCCCGCCCCTCCGCCAGCCTCGCAACACCCGCGTCCGGGGACTCCGCCGCCCTCCTCCCAGCGCGTAGGCTTCACTGACCTCATCAGCGGAGCTCGGGTCTCAGAGCCCCCGACGAGCGCCCGCAACTCCCTTCTCGCTCGCCTCCCCCAGCCCTCAGCCGGTTACGTCCCGGCGTTGACCCTTCCCCATTCTGCCCCGCCCAGGTCCGCCCAGGCTCCTGTCTTCGCGTTTTCGGTCCTTTTCGCGTTTGTCTCGCGGCTGCCACTTCGGGTCTACTCTCTCTACTCCTTATCTCGCTCACTGTTCAGGAAACCATCTGTCCCACCCTAGCACCTCTCCATCCAGCCTTACCAACTCCCCAGTCCCTATCTGCATCCTTCACCACTTTCACCACTGCTTCCCAGTTGTACACAGAAAGCACCATTGTCACTCGGTGTCTCTCCTAAGAAAATCTCCGGAGGGATTGGAAATACCTACCCTGAAAGGCTAGGGGAAGTCACGGTGAGTGGGGGGCTTCATCCCCAAAGAAAATAAAAATTCCATGTTCCCCACCTGTTGAGTTGGGGCCTGTGGGGCTGCCTAGTGGTCCCCTCCTCAGCTCTCCGTTGGTTTCATGTCCAGAAGTGAGAACCATGAACTGTTTGCAGCCTTGGTAGAGACTAGCTCAGTAGGATTGGCAAATGATGGAGAAATGTGAACAAATAATAGAGCCAATAACCAGAAGGTTCAAGCTAAGAAAATTCTTATCCCCCCTGGAACTTAACCAGAAAATAAAAGAGAATATAATTTTTATTCTTGTCTATAAAGCATTTTCTTTTCTAAGGCAATGACAGGAAATGTTTTACCTCGACAATTCGGCAAGAAAAATCTCCAGCAGCAGAATCTCAAAAAAGGTTAACTTGTATTGGCCAAAATCATTGAAAGTTATATTGTGAAGAAACTACCTGAAGATATGTGAAGTTTTGAAGAAGGGAACATTTAAAAGCTTTCTCTCCAGATGTTGTGAATCTAACTACAGTCTGAGGTGCATTTGGCATCCCAAGCCCTTTCCTCTTCCTCAGATTTCAGTCTTCTGTTTTGTACATCAAACGCAAAGGGATGGTATTGAATGGCATGAGACATAGGGCTCCATCCAGCAAGGTGCTGGCAGCATCCTTGGAACAGTAGGCCTGCCTGGAACCCTTGGAGGGGTGGTTCTTTCCACACCAGTAACTGGCTGTGCATGAGCACGTCTGACTAAATGTTTCATCTGCTGGACAATGAAGCTCCTTTTCCATGGCTAGGTCTTGCCCAGAAACACTTGGGAATACAGATTACTGAACTCTTTCTCAAAGTTTAATTTTAGTTAGAATACAAAACTAATCAAACAAACAGGCGCCTTCTGATTTAAAAATAAATCTTCCCAAGGACATTTTAAACTTTCTAGAATAGTGCTGTTCAATAGAACTTTCTGTATAATGGAAATTTTCTTGCACAAGCCACAAATGATTACTGAGCAATTGAGATTTGACTAAAATGGTTGAGGAAAGGAATTTTCAATTTTATTTAATATTAACTAATTTTGATTTAAATAGCCCCATGTAGCTAGGGGGTTACCATGTTGGACAGCACATTTCCAGAGGAAATTCATAACATAGCCCATTACCTGTGGTCCATTGTGAAGAACAAATAGTCCACTGACACACCAGCATACTCTCCCCTGGAATATCCAGCCGGTCATCGTTCCACTTGATGCAGTTCATGTAGCTGATCTACAAAATCATTAATTCTTAGCAGGTACGAATAACCTACTCATTAATTACAATATTTTGGGATAAAGTTTACTTCATTCATTTATTCAATATATATGTGTGAGAAATTAAGCACTAGACAAGGAAGGTGGAAGGTTCTAGACATAAATGTCAACAACGTATTCAATTGCCACCTATCTGAAGTTTAAAGTGCAGACATTTAAACTTCTTTGAAGTTTAAAGAAGACAGACATTAAATACCACACTACAAAATGAATTACCGTGGTGACAAATGATATGAAGGGAAAATGGAGGGTACTCAGAGAGTATTTACAAGAGCACCTAATTTAGTCTGGGAGCCAGAGAAGGAACTTGAAGACATGGAAATAAAATGAAAAGTATTGAAATGATGTTCCATACTGGCTAAGTGACTTTAGGAAAGTTATTTAAATTATCTGAGCTTTAGATTTCTCATCTGTAAGTACATTTCTATGAAGATTTATTAAGATATTATATGTAAGTGCTTAGCACAGTGTCTAGTTCATTGTAGGCACTCAGAAAATGTTAGTTCTCATTTGCCAACGCTTCCTTCATGATAAAATCTCTTCGATGTCACCTTTATTTTAAATGATGTCCCATCTTTTCATTTATTTAACAAATACTTGTTTAGTATCTACCTTAAGCTAGTCACTATTCTAGAGAAACAGTAAACAAAACAAAGCCCTTGATTTTATGGGGGTTATATTCTACTAAGTAGAGATTATACACACACACACACGCACCTACATATAATATGCCAGGTATAAGTATTTTGAAAAAAGAGAGATGGTGGGTGTGTACTTGTGTTGGATGAGGCCATTTTAAATTTGTTGGTCAGAGAAGTTCTTTCTGATAAGTTTAACAGAGAACAGAAGAAAGTGAGGAAACT
This sequence comes from Physeter macrocephalus, assembly GCF_002837175.3. Classification (NCBI taxonomy): domain Eukaryota; kingdom Metazoa; phylum Chordata; class Mammalia; order Artiodactyla; family Physeteridae; genus Physeter; species Physeter macrocephalus. The sequence continues at coordinate 126,627,527 of NC_041221.1, read as the reverse complement.
AACCATCAGGATATCCAAGAGAGGATCTTCCAGGAAGAGGGAATAGTCAACACATCGGCTTGACATAGCCAAGGTAAATTGAGGAACAGCAAAGAGACCAATATGGGTTGAAAATGGAAGGGAGCAGGTGACTTCCTGATTATTTAAGCCAGTGTTATTGAGTAGAATAATAATGTAAGCCATAAATGCAAGACATGTAATTTAAATTTTTCTTGTAGCCACATTTTTTAAAGTGAAATTAATTTTAATAATACATTTCATTCAACTTAATATATTCAACAGATTATCATGGCAACAGGTAATCAATATAAAGTTATTACTGTGAAAATTATTTTTATCACTAATAACTTTTCCAAATCCATTGTGTATTTTATACTTATAGCACATCTCAATTCAAACTAGCTACACTTCAAATGTTCAATAGACACATGTAACTAGTGTCTACCATATTGGGCAGTGTATATTCTGAGCCTGGAAGTCATTTGGAAAGAATTTTTTAAATTCTGAGTGACAATGAAGGTGTTGAGTGGTGATATGGTTTTTATTTATGTTTTACAAGGATGACTCTAGCTCCCGTGGGGGAAAATATTAGAGGAGGAACAAAGGTAGAATCAGGGAAAGCATTTAAAACATTATTGAAATCACCCCATCACTTTGAAACAGAAGAAAAAGACTTGTCTTTCCACAGTGTTTGCACCTCTTTCTCATTTGTAATAAGTAGAAGCAGTGGGTAAGTTTGTTATATGAGTTTAATTTCATGTTTATTGAGGTTCCTCTAGATGTTTATTTGTTATGTCCCAAAGTCAGTGAAGTAATTTTCTTATACTCACTTTAATTTTGAAGATACATAATTTTGAGGGTAGATAATTTTCTGAGAAATCTCTACCAAGGACTAAGGTTTTATTAAAACAAAGAATAAAGTAATATGTTCTAGGAAGAATTTAAGAAAAAAATTTTATTTGGATAAGAGGGGTGGTTAAGGGACAAATTTGTATGGAAACTCACTATCATTGAAGAAAGATAAACATAATAAATGCATACTAAACTATAGCCAGATCTATGCATTATATTGGAAGAAAGAATACAGAAATGTAGGTAATTTCCAATATTGCTGGCTAAAAATGTCTGACAGGATTGCTATTCTGATATAAACAAGAATGTTTCAATATATGTACTTGTGAAACACCTGATAAAATCTCTGTGAAGCACCTCAATAGTAGATTTTGAGAAAAAATAATAAAACTTCATAAATTATAATAGTTTCCAGAAAAATTACAAAACTAATTCCCTCTCTTCTCCAAATCCTTTAACAATTTCAAGCATGTCCATATTTGTCTATTGTAACACATGAATCAATTGCCTCCTTCTCTGAGCTGAAGATATTAGAACATAAGGGATCATCTGGATTCACATTGAAGCAGAGCTCTCACAGGGGTTGTGGCCCTGGCTTTAGAATGACATGAATGTTAACTACCCTGAAACCAAGTCTGGTACACTTAGAGAAAGCCCTTCAGCAGACTGGTCTGAAGGTACTACACTGAGTGTTTAAATTTTTTTTTTTTTTTTTTTTGGCTGCGTTGGGTCTTCTTTACTGCGCAGGCTTTCTCCAGTTGCAGTGAGAGGGGGCTACCTTCGTTGTGGTGCGCGGGTTTATCATTGCGGTGGCTTCTCTTGTTGCAGAGCGCGGGCTCTAGGCGCATGGGCTTCAGTAGTTGTGGTGAATGGGCTCAGTAGTTGTGGCGCACGGGCTCAGTAGTTGTGGCTCACGGGCTCAGTAGTTGTGGCTCACGGGCTCTAGAGCACAAGCTCAGCAGCTGTGGTGCACGGGCCACAGCTGTGGCACATGATCCCACGTGCTCTGCGGCATGTGGGATCTTCCCAGACCAGGACTCGAACCCGTGTCCCCTGCATTGGCAGGCGGATTCTTCCACTGAGCCACCAGGGAAGTCCCAGGAGTCCCTGTTTAAATTGATTGGAAAGAATTAACAAGAACTTTAAAATCACAGACAAGGTACAAGTGAATTTAAAAGGAGGATATGATAGTTTGATTAGTTATGAAAGTTAAAGGTAGATATTTAAATATATGGTTCAGCATATGCTTCTCTTACAAGGTGTAAGCAAAGACCCTTTGATTTAGTATTTTACTGTGATATTTAGAATATTATCATTTTTTCTTGACAGATCAAGACTGAGTTGATTTCATTTGCGTGAAGCAACTCTGGCATCTAGTGGTTAATGATCATAATGTAATTCAGTTTGTTTCTGAGGGATAAATTGTGTTATAAAATATTTTTGACATTGCCAAGGAAGATTATAATCATAGAGACATAATAAGATAACCACTTAATTATATTTTTATTCCCTCAGAAATCAGGGATGATAGACGTTCATATACTGAAATATGAAAAGGTAATTACTTAGAGCACACTATAAGACTGTGTAACTTTTAAAGCTATACTAATCTGCATTTAGCTAATCAACATGAAAACGCTGTAGTCAATTTTTTTTACACTGACAATATTTGATGCTACTAAGGAATTATTAATTCCTTTTTAGGTATGATAATTGTATTGTGACTATGTTTTTTTAAGAGAAGTTCTCATTTTTCAGAAATATATACTGAAATGTTTATAGGTGAACTGGTATAATGTCTGGAATTCAAATAATATGGGATTGAGGGTGGTGCTAAGTGGATGGCAATGTGAGGGGTGTGAAGGGGGATTGATTGACCAAGTATTGATGACTGTTGGGACTGTGTGATTACCTCTGGGTAGATTTGACATTCTCTATAATAAAAAGTTTAAAGAAAATATTTTATTTGTTTAAGATCAGCATACATTTAATTTTTATTTCCTATAGCTTTGTCTAAGAGATAATCCACTTGTCTAAACCATCAATGTACTTTGAGAAGAAGACAATGAAACTACTGCTGTCACTTATGAAAGGGTCAAGAGGTGACCATATCAGAATTAAAACTTCTATATCTTCCATCCTTCCTGGGCTCCAATGACAGTCTCTTAGACATAAGCAAAACACCCAATCAAGCTTTTACAAATAAAGAAGCACTATTTATGATGTGTGGTTTTTTTAACTTTTAAGAAATAGTAGTCTATGATTAGGCAGTAAGCTTCAAAATCTTCAGAGAGCTCCTAATCACCAATCTGAATTTATTCTAAAAAGATTTTTATTTTAATTTTATCCTTTCACTACTCACCTAAAATATTAATAAACTCCAATTTAATATTTTCTATCTTAGAAAAGTTAAAATGCACATGCCACCTTTCTTCCTGTTTCTTTAATTTTCAACCCCTGTTAATTACTTGGTCTCTTTCCCCGTCCTACAGATCACTGCTGTTAAAAAAATATATAATATTATCCACATATGTAATTTAAATTTTTCTAGTAGCCACATTTAAAAAAATAAGAACAGGTGAAATTAATCTTAAGAATATATTTTATTTTCCCCAGTATATGTAGCTCTGACTAGAAAGTCTTAAAGCCCACTTTTGGATAACAAAATGACAAATGGATTTCAGATGATTTATGGGATTTATTATGCTGCTTTCTTAAGTATCAATATACAAATATTGTGCATACTAATCCATATAAATATGATCTCTATATATGTATGTTATACACATATATATAGTGCATATATGTAAAATGTTTTTCTTTATAGTCACACTATCATTACAAAATAAGCATAAGAGGAGAGATTAGGGGGTCTTTTCTCTTATACCTATTTTTATTAAATTTCAGGATATTTTACAAGATGCAAGAGAAGTTAGATATCACATTTCTCAACCCATTGTCATAGGATCTTGAGTGAGAGGCAGGTACAGTTTATAATCCATTTTAAGGCTGCTGCAAGTACATAGTGAATTAATAAATGACACAGTCTTTCAATAGTCTTGAAAGTCTGGTTTGATGGATTTCAATAAAGTGTCAGCATGGGGAGGGCAGAACTTTTATTTTCTGCTACTCTTTATGATTTTTATTTGTTTTAGAAAATATATTTATGTTCATAAAATATTTTGTTTCTTCATGTTAATATATAATAGGTTTGTTATTTATATGAGTTGTTTAAATTAAAATTTAATACTTCTAATTTTTAATTTCTCATACAATAAATATTTGGGATTCTCATTAAATTTTAAGACTATAAAGAGGTCCCAAGAACACTGGTCTAAGGCAATTCCTTCATTCATTCTTTTCAACTCCTGAAAGTAGCACAATTTTTTTAAAGAGGAGTAATTGAATTAGAATGCCTTGCTCCTGATGGAACATTGACTCTAATAGTTTGCAATGACATGAGAGTGACTGTCTGTGAATTTGCACGTTTGAAGCTTTGACATGTTTGTAACTATATTATTGCCTCCATGGTTTTTGATTCACACCTATGGCATTCCAGGAATCCAATAGCTTAACATTTTGTTTGTTTGTTTTTGCATGTGCTGCTATTAGAAGGGAAGGGCAGGAATGAATCTTCTGAGACAGAGTTTAAATCATTTAGACATTTCTGATTCTAATTTGTATCTAGTAACAAATTGGTATCTTTAACAAGTTTAGGGGTATACTTTTAATTTCCACAAAAACAAACTGTAGAACGATACATTATTCTAAGGCTCCAACCATTTTGTAACATTGGACCAAAGAAAGAATGTCTCAATAAGTTAAATCTAGAGTTACAGAGTCATAAAATTTAGTGAAGGAAGAAGATAATACTGCCATACCAATAAAATTGAAAGGGCAACTATTTGCCTTTTGAAGCCCATTGGAACTCTAGGAATAGACAGAATGTGAAATCTAAATAAAATCTGGTGAACTAATTAAAAAAGGTAAATTGGCTCTCATAAATGAAATAAGTGATCATCATTTGGAAATTACTATAAGGATATTGTTCAAGATGCCGGGCTTCCCGGGTGGCGCAGTGGTTGAGAGTCCGCCTTCCGATGCAGGGGACACGGGTTCGTGCCCCGGCCTGGGAGGACCCCACATGCCACGGAGCAGCTGGGCCCATGAGCCATGGCCGCTGAGCCTGTGTGTCCGGAGCCTGTGCTCCGCAACGGGAGAGAGCACAACAGTGAGAGGCCCGCGTACCGCAAAAAAAAAAAAAAAAAAAAGATCCAAAATGAGTGTGTGGGTAGAGTGGGGGAGGGGGGCAATGATACTTTCCCTCCTTGGGCCCCTGTGGCCTTAGCTCTGCATCTTCATTGGGCAGAAAGAGGACTAGAAGAACAGCCTTAAGAGAGAAATAAGAGCAAATGCTAGCCTCATAGCTAAGTGATTTCTCAGCAGTGCTTTCTGCTTTCATCTCCCAACTGGGCACAAAAAGATTCAAAAGGAGGCAGGACTGAGGCACACCCAAGAAATAAGTGAGGGGTGGAGCACTGCATTTTTAAGACCTTTGGTAGAGTTATGCTTACCACACCCTCCATACCACGCCACACTTTATTTTTTTCCAGACTGCACTTCCCATGTCTACCTTTACGGAAAGCAGAGCAGCAATAGCAACAGAGCCATCTGAACCAGAGTAAAATTAAATTTAGGCTTTAGTATTAGCACAGAATTGGAACTCCGGGACATGATAAAGCCATCAGATCAAACCGTCTTACAGACATATAGAATCCAACTGGCCATGAAACCTTACAAGTAATGAAAACTTTGGCACTTAGGTCAGTGTTTCTCAAAGTGGGACTCTCAGAACGCCTATGTAAGTCTTTCTAATGTTTTAATGTGCATAACTATTACTAGTAAATCTGGAGTACTTCTGAATCAGAATCCCTGAAGGTGGAAGAATCCACATTTATAACAAGACAACTTAGCAATTCTTAAACATACTGAAGTTTGTAACTTACTATTCTAATCTTCCTTGATAATTGGGATAATTCAAAGTCCTAAGATCATCCGTTAAATAAACAAATTAACATAAAAAACCAAAACTATGATATCCTTCTACTGACATTTACCACCCTCAAAAAGCGTGGATAGCTAGCTAAAATTCTAGGTTCCCCAACACCAAATGATAAAAGAACCCTCATTCACTTGCTATTTGCAAATCAAGTGTATTTACATTTCTCTATGTCTTGGTTTGGGTTCCTCAAGAAGTAGACTCAGAAGAATTTGGGAGCACATAATTTATTTGAAAGGGATTACAGGGAATAATGGGAGGAGAGAGGAGAAGTGAAAAAAACAAGGTAAGGGGAGGAATCCAATAAAGGGTGAATTCTGAAGTCAGTTACCATTGAAGATAGCTGGAATTTAATCCCACTTGGGAAACTCTTGTAGTCAATATAGACCATGGCCTCAGATTTATCCCATCGGAAGAGTAAAGAAGTTGGCTGTATTTATGCTTAACTTCTGTCGGTCATTGATTATGGGCTATTCCCAGGGTACACTAGTTCATTTAACATGTTTCTCTGTCTTCTGTATGTTCTGTGAACTGGTAAATTGGTATGAGGATCTAGAGAATTGACAGATACAAGTTCAATTTTTCTTTTTGAACAGAAGTACTTAATAGATAATACTGTGTTCTTTCAGTAGGAGGCACACAATGTCCATCTCTGTTTCTGATGTACTGTTGATAATGAATTCCTAGATTCATTAATTCATTAGAAGTTGCAAATGGTAATAATTTTAATCCTATCATTGTCTCTCCCTTTATTAACTGGAATATTCTTACAAAAAGTTACTAGTAATTTATTTACTGGTACAATCTGCATAGTAAAGACAACATCAATGATTCTTTTTTACACTTTATTTCTGATGATCCAGAGATTTTAAAAGATGGTTGAGCAGTAAAGATGTCTACACTCAGTTCCTTATAAGGCCTTGTTAGGTAAAATTAATTGAAATAATCCAAAAGCAGGACCTCTGTTGCTACCAGAAATAATCTCAGTTTCTGCTGTTAATCCCCAGTCACATCACTGATATTCTAACCTACAAATCTGGACTAAAAGCTGTGCCTGTGAGAAGAATAAGATGCTATATTTTCTATTTTTACTTTTTTATTCATTAAGTTGCATTTATAGAACTTCTAAAATTTGGAAACAGGCTGTAAATGTAAAGTGGAAAGTTGTTATTTATTTATGTATTTATTTCCTAGCCCTCTGGAATTTCTGGTTTATTATATATAAAATTATATATGAATTATAGGAAAATTTCCTCTCATAGCTTTACAGGCAAATTCTATCAAACATTTAGAGAAGAGTTAACACGTATCCTTCTGAAACTATTGCAAAAAATTGCAGCAGAAGGAACACTCCCAAACTCATTCTATGAGGCCACCATCACCCTGATACCAAAACCAGACACAGATACCACAAAAAGAGAAAATTACAGGCCAATATCACTGATGGACATAGACACAAAAATCCTCAACAAAAATACTAGCAAACCAAATCCAACAGCACATTAAAAGGATTATACACCATGATAAAGTGGGATTTATCCCAGGGATGCAAAGATTTTTCAATATCCACAAGTCAGTCAGTGTGAAACACCACATCAACAAATTGAAGACTAAAAACCATACGATCATCTCAACAGATGCAGAAAAACTTTTGACAAAATTCAACATCCATTTATGATAAAAACTCTCCAGAAAGTAGTCATAGAGGGAACATACCTTAACACAGTAAAAGCCATATACGACAAACCTACAGCTAACATCACACTCAATGGTGAAAAGCTGAAAGCATTTCCTTTCAATCAGGAACAAGACAAGGATGTCCACTCTCACCACTTTTATTCAACATAGTTTTGGAAGGCTAGCCACAGCAATCAGAGAAGAAAATGAAATAAAAGAAATCCAAATTGGAAAAGAAGAAGTAAAACTGTCACTGTTTGCACTAGGAATAAACCTACCTAAGGAGGCAAAAACCTGTACTCCAAAAACTATAAGACACTGATGAAAGAAATCAAAGATGACACAAACAGATAGAGAGATATACCATGTTCTTGGATTGGAAGAATCAATATTGTGGAAATGACTATACTACCCAAGGAAATCTACAGATTCAGTGCAATCCCTATTAATTTACCAATGGCATTTTTCATAGAAGTTGAACAAAAAATCTTAAAATTTGTTTGCAGAGGGACTTCCCTGGTGATCCAGTGGTTAAGCCTGCACACTTCCACTGCAGGGGGCACGGGTTCGATCCCTGGTCAGGGAACTGAGATCCTGCATGCTGCATGGTGCGGCCAAAAATTTTTCAAAATTAAAAAAACATGTAAAAATTTTGTATGGAGACACAAAAGACCCCAAATAGCCAAAGCAATCTTGAGAAAGAAAAATGGGGCTGGAGGAATCAGGTTCCCTGACTTCAGATTATACTACAAAGCTACAGTCATCAAAACAGTTTGGTACTGGTGCAAAAACAGAACTATAGACCAATGGAACAGGATAGAAAGCCCAGAAACGAACCCATGCACCTACAGTCAATTAATCTACAACAAAAGAGGCAAGACTATACAATGGAGAAAAGACAGTCTCTTCAATAAATCATGCTAGGAAAACTGGACAGCTCCATGTAAAAAAATGAAATTAGAACATTTTTTAACAACATATACAAAAATAAACTTAAAATGGATTAAAGATCTAAATGTAAAACCAGATACTATAAAACTCTTAGAGGAAAACATAGGCAGAACACTCTTTGACATAAATCACAGCAATATCTTTTTCAAACTGTCTCCTAGAGCAATGGAATAAAAATAAAAATAAACAAATGGGACCTAATTAAACTAAAAGCTTTTGCACAGCAAAGGAAACCATAAACAAAATGAAAAGACAACCCACAGAATAGGGGAAAATACTTGCTAACGATGCAACTGACAAGGGATTAATCTCCAAAATTTACAAACAGCTCATATGGCTCAATATCAAAAAGAGAAATAACCCAATCTAAAAATGGGCAGAAGGCCTAAGTAGACATTTCTCCAAAGAAGACATACAGATGGCCAAGAGGCACATGAAAAGATGCTCAACATTGCTAATTAGTAGAGAAATGCAAATCAAAACTGCAGTGAGATATCACCTCACACCAGTCAGAATGGCCATCACCAAAATGTCTACAAACCATAAATGCTGGAGAGAGTGGGGAGAAAAGGGAACCCTCTTGCACTGTTGGTGGGAATATAAATTGGAACAGCCACTATGGAGAACAGTATGGAGGTTCCTTAAGAAACTAAAAATAGAGCTACCATATGATCCAGCAATCCCACTCCTGGGCATATATTGGGAGAAAAACATGGTTCAAAAGGATACATGCACCCCAATATTCATTGCAGTGCTGTTTAAAATAGCCAGGACATGGAAGCAACCTAAACGTCCATCGACAGATCAATGGATAAAGAAGATGTGGTACATATATACAATGGAATACTACTCAGCCATTAAAAGAATGAAATAATGCCATTTGCAGCAACATGGATGGATCTGGAGATTATCATACTAAGTGAAGTAAGTCAGACAGAGAAAGACAAATATCATATGATATCAATTATATGTGGAATCTAAAAAAAAATAATACAAGTGAACTTATTTACAAAACAGAAACAGAATCACAGACTAGAGAAGGAACTTATGGTTACTGGGGGGAAGGTGGGGGGAGGGATAGATTGAGAGTTTGGGATTGACATGTACACAATGTTATAATTTAAAATAGATAACCAACAAGGACCTACTGTATAGCACAGGCAACTCTGTTCAATATTCTGTAATAACCTAAATAGGAAAAGAATTTGAAAAAGAATAGATACATGTGTATGGATAGGTATAACTAAATCATTTTGCTGTACACCTGAAACTAACACAACATTGTTAATCAACTATAGTCCAATATAAAATAAAAATTTAAAAAAAACAGTTTAGTGGGGTTGAATATGGGAAATACAAAAACCTGCTAAACGTGGTTCTTTTATACAGTGAGTGTTTATGCAGTCATTTTCTATGTGGTTTTGGGTTCACCCATGGTTTGGGGTCTTTTGATGTTTGTATCTGGGCTTCTTTTATTCTTAAGTTTTCATTAACAATCCAGCAATGTCAGATATCAAGAGATTTACAATGCAGCTCATGCTCCTCTCTCAGTGTTACCACAACATCTCTAAACCTTCCCAAAGAAGTTCAGTTCTGCTAAGCATTTCTTCTCCACTAAAATGAAGGGTATTGGGCTAGAGCAGAAGTTGGCAAACTCTGGCCCACAGGCCAAATCCAGCCCACTAACCTTTTTTTGGTGACCTCCATTTGAGAATGACTTCTCTATATTGAAATGGTTTTCATTTAAAAACTGTTATTTTTAAATATTATGTAAATACCTATATAATATCCTCAATTTTGCCTCTTGGCTTGCAAAGCCTAAAACAGTGAGTATTTGGCTCTTTCAGAAAAAGTTCAACTCCTGGGCTACAGCAATGATTTTCAAACTATTTTCAGGAGCAGAACTTTTAAAAAAGAGAAAAAAAAAATCTTATTCTAAACCCCTTTGCTTAAAACAAACAAATGGGGTTTCCCTGGTGGCACAGTGGTTGGGAGTCCGCCTGCCGATGCAGGGGACGCGGGTTCGTGCCCAGGTCCGGGAAGATCCCACATGCCGCGGAACGGCTGGGTCCGTGAGCCATGGACGCTGGGCCTGCGCGTCCGGAGCCTGTGCTCCGCAACGGGAGAGGCCACAACAGTGAGGGGCCCGCGCAAAAACAAACAAATGTGTAATGAAATTGCATTAAGAATTTAAAATATTTTAAATAATTGCTCTCTTAAAAATTCAAAGAAAAAAAATCTTATTCTAAACCCCTTTGCTTAAAACAAACAAATGGGGTTTCCCTGGTGGCACAGTGGTTGAGAGTCCGCCTGCCGATGCAGGGGACGCGGGTTCGTGCCCAGGTCCGGGAAGATCCCACATGCCGCGGAACGGCTGGGTCCGTGAGCCATGGACGCTGGGCCTGCGCGTCCGGAGCCTGTGCTCCGCAACGGGAGAGGCCACAACAGTGAGGGGCCCGCGCAAAAACAAACAAATGTGTAATTAAATTGCATTAAGAATTTAAAATATTTTAAATAATTGCTCTCTTAAAAATTCAAACAGGAACAATGGGGCTGCTTTGATGAAGATGATAGACTAAAAGAAGGAACAACAATTTTGACATTGAGGACTGCAGATGACAATTACAGTCTTAGAGGAGATTCAACCTACAATTTATTCCTGCGTATTTTTTTCTCGTTGGATGATTTCAAAAATAAAATCCTGTTTCAAGAAGATAAGTGGTTATAAATAGTAGCAATTTTTTAACAGCTCACCTTGCAATCTAAGGACACTCTGAAATTAAACTAATCCAAACTTTAAAAGAGAGGTAAAAAATTTTGATTTTACTTAACAACATCAAAAAAAAAAAGCTCTCATAATCAAAATATAGCAATCAGACAAGAAGCACCAACAATTTGGAAAAGGAGATAAAATTGTCTGTGTATTTTAACACTTTCGGTGCTTTCTTGTCATTGCACCGCTGACAACTGTGCTGAGGAGCCGGCACAGAGCAGACGAGTTTGCTGCTGCAGTTTGATGTGAGTGGACCTAAGCAAGCTTGAATTTTAAAGAGCGTGGTGAAGGACAGCAGCCTTCTTGTTTCAGCGTTCCTCAACACAATGTTGAAACATGTGCACAAATATGACAGTTGAAGTTTTTTCTGAAGTTCAAGCAGAAACAAGGTGTTTTGAAATCACAAGGAGGTTATAAAGTTAATGTAAATTGAAGTTACATTTTAAGATATTAGAAAGATATTATAAGATATTATAAGATTAGAAAATAAACTGAAAATTGGGTTGAGTAGAAATTACTCTTGAAAATCCCTTACTTGCCCATATAGTAGATTATACTGGTCTTGGATATGTATCCACGTGTGGTATATTTTATGCCATTTAAGTTTGAGGACTGCTGAACTAGACTAAGAAAAAGAATACATTCAGATGTGTGGACATTGTGCCTTTAAGAAAACCAATCAAACACTTAGAGTGATTAAAAGGTGGGTGGAGAATGCTAAGATGCCCCTTGCTTTCAGTGTCTAACTGCTATTGACATACCTTAAGAGTTTTGCATGCTGTTGTGTGGATCAAATGAGTTAAACAAGATGAACAGTCCAAGAATATGGTCTGGAACACAGAAGGTACTTAATAAAGATTTTATATATTTTATTATGATTCTTTATACATTCTTTAAATACATATGCATATATATATTTAAGCAAAGGATAAAATATTTCTTCATACATTTATGTGTGTGTATACAGAAGCTGCAACAACAATTTGGAATAAGAAATAAAGCTGTCTATATTCTAACACTTTCTGTGTTAAAACATACACAAACACAGACACACATGAATCTATAAAGAAAAATTTGATCGCTTGCTCTCGTCTGTCTGAGGTGGCATTTGATCTTTTTTCCACTGATCATCTAGCCCCCTATTCATTTATTCAACAATAATTTACTAAGTACCTTCCATGTGGCACTGTTCTAAGTGCTGGGGTTTCATCATTAAATAAAGCAGATCATGTTCCCTTGCCCTTATCTTGGGGAGCTCACACACTAGTTGAAGGTGGCAGACAAATGAAATGCAACAGCAAATTGTATAGTATGTAAGATGGTGAGAAAATCTATGAAAACAAATCAGGCACTTTTGGATCTTAGATGTAGGTAGAGTGACTTAGGTCGAAATGATCCTGATCCTGTTTTGGTTTTCTTTGGGGAGCTGAACTGATTTGCTGAAAATTTTGATAAATCCTTAGTAGAGTCTCTTTCACTTACTCTTTCTTACGCTTTCTTATGCACGTGTTAAGTATATGTTAACTACTATTGACATTCTTGACAATGTCCAAATTCAAGAACACCATGACAAGAAAATTTACGAAGAGCAAGGAGCAAGTTGAAAATAATGTCTCATTCCAGTATCTGTGTGTATGTATGACTGAGACCACTCACTAGTTAAGTGATTTACTCCCTTATACAAACAATGAAGGGCTAATATAATTTGAATTTGTACAGAGTAAAGTTACAAAATATTCCCTGTTGTAGACCATCAGGTGTTTGGAAAATGGCTGAACTCTTAAATGATATTTATTCTTATATAATTAGTCATCTGCAGAACAATCTTTTTAAGATAATAATTTGTGTTTATCTTCTGTTTCTCCCTCTTTCTCCTGTTTCAAGCTGGTAGCCAGGCCATTTGTATTTCCTTGCTCCTGGAGTTCTTGCAGAGCTGGAAGTAAAATCTTCTTGAGGACAGTAGCCATTCCTATCTTTTGTAAAAGTATTAGCTCCTTTTGGCTGTCCCAGCAGATGAGGAGAGAAGGCAGAAAAGACTAAGGCGTTTGAGGCCAAATAGTGAGAGATGTGACATTTCTAGAAACTGTGAAGGGGACCAAGATTTGTGGGTCCCCGTGGGCCCCCCCTAGGTAGCAGCCTCCAGGGAGCTTGGACCCTAAGACACAGTGGTTTCAGCCTCTACAAGGACCTAGGGCACCCAGTGGAGGAGAAGCAGAGAGCCACTAGACCTGAAGGAACCATCCTTAGAGGAGTGATGGATGTATCACCAGATACCACTGCAGATCCAAAATTTCAGGGGCATCCCGCATACTTGATGTTGCACACAACCCTAGGATTTTAGACAGCTGTGGGTGGGGTGCATATCCCAGCAATGTCTTAGATTTAATGTCTTCCTTTTCACTCCAAATGAAGGCCTGGAGATGGACTTAAGATGACTTAGAAAAATAACGTGACATGGCGTGCGTATTGAATATATAGATTAAGATTCATATCGTACATAGTCTACCCATCCCTAGGCAATAACAACCTTTAAAAATATTAAAAAATAAGTTTCTTTCTGCAATGACACTTCTGTTTTACAAAGAATATTAAGGAAGTACTTGCTGTCACTTCAAGTTCTTGTAACTTCTGAACTTATTTTGTTAAACATGGTTCTTAGCAATCACAATTATTCAACTAAAGAATGTGAATAAAACTGACATCCATCCAACAGAAATTTTCCTTTCTTTGATTTTATACCCTCAGGAAATAGCAAGTAAAAGTTAAGATGCATAGGACATTAGAGTAGTTTTTAAAGATTATCACCAAACACCGAAGGAGTAAATCAGACTAGTGTCTAATTTCATTCACTTATGTACACTTAGTCTTTAAAAAATTGATACTTAGGTTTGATGCCATCCCATTTAGGTCTAGGTATGTGAATTTTGTACATTATTCCTCTAGTAGCAGTGCAGTTGGGTACATAATTTATCTTTAAAAGATTCGATGGAAAAAAAAAAAAAAAAAAAAAAAAGATTCGATGACTTACAGACTTACACATTGTGTGAACTTGGGCAAGTTGTATCAGTCTTTGTTTCTGTTACCTGAAAAAATAAAGATAAAATCTACCTCACAATATTTTTGTAAAGTTTTATGTGGTGTTTTTGTATACGTTTAGTATTCACAAGGTCTAATGTCGGTGTGCATTAATGAACATTTAACGGACTTTTTTTTTTTTTTTGGCCTGTTCAATATCCTTCTTTTAAGGGATCATCTCACCTCTCTTCTGCAGTAACCTTGTTCAGTCTTTATGGTTTGGGTAGGGCTACTATTGTCTGTAGCTGCCTTAAAATCCTTGACCACAATTCCTCTTTACGCCTGTGATCCAAACAAGGCTAATCATAGCCCTCCCTGGGATTACTGCCAGAGGTGGCAGGAAAAATGCTGTCACTCTCCATGATTTTTGGCTTCAAGGACCTTATGAGCCTACAGCTGCTGGTGACTGTCATTCTAGTCATGTGGAGGTGGTCTGAGAATGAAGCCACAATGATGGCAACAGATAGACCTTGCTCTTATTGACATATCTGAATCCAGCAACACTTGGAAGCCCACTCCCAGATTTCTCAGCTATGTGAGGCATTTTATGCCACATCTCATAAGCAAGTTGTTGATAAATTTCTGTCACTCATGACTAATAAAATTTTCACTAAAATATCATTAAGTATACTTTGAAGTCAGACCACTTGTAATCAAACTCCAGCTCTTTCACTAGCCAGCTTTGTGACCTTGGACAAATTACTTTCATCCTTTGTGCCTCAGCTTCCTTCTGTGTAATTAGGACATAATAGTAACACCAGCCTCCTTAAGTGGGAGTATTAATTGAGACTGTATTTCTGTTCAATGAATGTCAGTTTTATTCACTCTCTTTAGTTGAATAAATGTGATCACTAAGAGCCATGTTTAATGAAAAAAGTTCAGAAGCTATAAAAACTTGAAACAACAAGTACTTCATAGCATTCTTTGTAAAACAGAAGTATCATTGGGGAAAGAAACTTATTTTTTTAATATTTTTAAAGGTCATTATTGCCTAAGGAAGGGTGGGCTATGTAAGGTATGAATCTTAATTTATATACTCAATACACATGCTGTGTCATGTTATTTTTTAAAGTCACCTTAAGTTCATCCCCAGGCATCCATCTGGAGTGAATAGTAAGAAATTAAATCTGTGTAGTACATTGTCTGGTCCATGATAAGTAATCAATAAATGCAAGGTATTACTATCACATTAAATAGTGTGCATAATGAAAAAAAATTACCTGGTTAAGAGGAAATGCATTTAAAAAACGCAAGTGATAGTAAAAAGTTGAAAAACAATACTGAAGCAAAGCAAAGGTAGAGAAAATAGAGCACAATGAAATTAAATGGAACTCAAAGATGAATAAATTCCTAGTAAAAAATAGGAACATAAAAAAAGTGAAGACATAAATTCTTGTGTTCAATGACACCAGCAGCACAAAAATCCATGAATCAAAAGTTGCCAACCAGTGGCCCAGACATTCTATTTATTTTAATTTTTAAATGGAATCTTTGATTCTGGCACTAAAACAAAAACTCTATGGAGAGCATCAACAGTAGATATTCTAAACTGGCAGAATTTTTGTTAGCTATTTCAGTACCTTAGTTGTAAATTTTCCTTAATTCTTTGTTCTAAGAGTGGTGTTAACAGAATTATATAAAACTTGAATGTTGTTTCCAGTGTCCTGAGAATTTTAGACAAATATAGCAGACATCTGTACAGACATGCTGTAACAGATATTTACTGGAATGCAGTTCCAGTCAGAGTCTTTTAATTAGAGGATGTGGCAAGTAAAATGATAACATTTTAAGAAATATTCTATGTCAAAAGAGGAAAATTGGGAGAGACCTTCAAGAAGGCAGAGGGGTAAAACGTGGAGATCACCTTCCACGCCACAAATACATCAGAAATACATCTATATGGGGAAGAACTCCTACAGAACACCTACTGAACACTGGCAGGAGACCTCAGATTTCCCAAAAGGCAAGAAACTCCCCACATACTGGGGTAGGGCAAAAGAAAAAAAAAGAAAAAACAGAGACAAAAGAATAGGGATGGGACCTGCACCTCTGTGAGGGACCTGTGAAGGACGAAAAGTTTCCACACACTAGGAAGTCCCTTCACTGGCAGAGACGGTGGATGCATGAGGGGGAAGCTTTGGAGCCACAGAGGAGAGTGCAGCAACAGGGGTGCAGAGGGCAAGGCGGAGAGATTCCCACACAGAGGATCAGTGCAGACCAGCACTCACCAGCCCGAGATGCTTGTCTGCTCACCCACCGGGGCAGGCGGGGGCTGGGAGCTGAGGCTTGGGCTTCGGAGGTCAGATCCCAGGGAGAAGACTGGGGTTGGCTGAGTGAACACAGCCTGAAGGGGGCTAGTGTGCCACAGCTAGCCAGGAGGGAGTCCAGGAAAAGGGTGGAACTGCCTAAGAGGTAAGAGACCCACCCACCTGGGCAGGCAGGGGCTGGGAGCTGAGGCTTGGGCTTCGGAGGTCAGATCCCAGGGAGAAGACTGGGGTTGGCTGAGTGAACACAGCCTGAAGGGGGCTAGTGTGCCACAGCTAGCCAGGAGGGAGTCCAGGAAAAGGGTGGAACTGCCTAAGAGGTAAGAGACCATTGTTTCAGGTTGTGCAAGGAGAGGGGATTCAGAGCACCGGCTAAACGAGCTCCAGAGGTGGGCGCAAGCCGCGGCTAAGAGCGCGGAACCCAGAGATGGGCATGAAACGCTAACGCTGCTGCTGCATCCACCAAGAAGCCTGTGTGCGAGCACAGGTTACTATCCACACCTCCCCTCCCCGAAGCCTGTGCAGCCCACCACTGCCAGGGTCCCGTGATCCAGGGACAACTTCCCCGGGAGAACACACAGCGCCTTAGGCTGTTGCAATGTCACACTGGCCTCTGCCACCGCAGGCTCGCACTGCATTCCATACCCCTCCCTCCCCCAGGCCTGAGTGAGGCAGAGCCCCCTAACCAACCACTCCTTTAACCCCATCCTGCCTGAGCCAAGAACAGACATGCTCAGGTGACCTACATTCAGAGGTGGGGCAAAATCCAAAGCTGAACCCCAGGAGCTGTGCGAACAAAGAAGAGAAAGGGAAATTTTTCCCAGCAGCCTCAGGAGCAGCAGATTAAACCTCCACAATCAACTTGATATACGCTGCATCTCTGGAATACCTGAATAGACAACGAATCATCCCAAAATTGAGGTGGTGTACTTTGGGAGCAACTGTAGACTTGGGGTTTGCTTTCTGCATCTCATTTGTTTCTGGTTTTATGTTTCTCTTAGTTTAGTATTTAGAGTTTATTATAATTGGTAGATTTGTTTATTGATTTGGTTACTCTCTTCCTTTTTTAAAAATATATAGATATATATATATTTTCCTTTTTCTCTTTTTGTGAGTGTGTATGTTTATGCTCCTTTGTGTGATTTTTGTCTGTATAGTTTTTCTTTTACCATTTGTCCTAGGGTTCTGTCTGTCTGTTTTTTGTTTTGTTTTGTTTCCTTAGTGTAGTTTTTAGTACTTGTTATCATTGGTGGATTTCTTTTTTGGTTTGGTTGCTCTCTTCTTTCTTGCTTTCTTTTTTCTTTTTTTATTACTTTTTAATTTTTAATAATTAAAAATTTATTATAATAACTTAATTTCTTTTATTTATTTTCTTCTTCCTTCCTTCCTTTCTTTCTTTCTTTCTTTTTTTCTCCCTTTTCCTCTGAGCTGTGTGGCTGACAGGGTTTTGGTGCTATGGCCGGGTGTCAGGCCTGTGCCTCTGAGGTGGGCGAGCCGAGTTCAGGACATTGGTCCACCAGAGACCTCCCAGCACCACATAATATCAAATGATGAAAGCTCTCCCAGAGATCTCCAAAGCTCTCCAAGAGATCTCCATCTCAGCGCTAAGACCCAGCTCCACTCAACAAACAGCAAGCTGCAGTGCTGGACACCATATGCCAAACAACTAGCAAGACAGGAACAAAACCCCACCCATTAGCAGAGAGGCTGCCTAAAATCATAATAAGGTCACAGACATCACAAAACACACCACCAGATGAGGTCCTGCCACCAGAAAGACAAGATCCAGCATCATCCACCAGAACACAGGCACTAGTCCCCTCCACCAGGAAGCCTACACAACCCATGGAACCAACCTTAGCCACTGGGGGCAGACACCAAAAACAATGGGAACTACGAATGTGCAGCCTACGAAAAGGAGACCCCAAACACAGTAAGTTAAACAAAATGAGAAGACAGAGAAACACACAGCAGATGAAGGAGCAAGGTAAAAAGCCACCACCACCAAACAAATGAAGAGGAAATAGGCACTCTACCTGAAAAATAATTCAGAGTAATGATAGTAAAGATGATCCAAAATCTTGGAAAGAGAATGGAGAAAACACAAGAAACGTTTAACAAAGACCTAGAAGAACTAAAGAGCAAACACACAATGATGAACAACACAATAAATGAAATTAAAAATTCTCTAGAAGGAATCAATAACAGAATAACTGAGGCAGAAGAACGGATAAGTGACCCGGAAGGTAAAACAGTGGAAATAACTACCACAGAGCATAATAAAGAAAAAAGAATGAAAAGAATTGAGCACAGTCTCAGAGACCTCTGGGACAACATTAAACTCACCAACATTCGAATAATAGGGGTCCCAGAAGAAGAAGAGAGAATGAAAGGGACTGAGAAACTATTTGAAGAGATTATAGTTGAAAACTTCCCTAATATGGAAAAGGAAATAGTCAAGTCCAGGAAGCACAGAGAGTCCATACAGGATAAATCCAAGGAGAAACATGCTGAGACATGTTTAATGTCTTAATCAAACTATCAAAATTATATACAAAGAAAAAATATTAAAAGCAGCAAAGGAAAAACAACAAATAACATACAAGGGAATCCACATAAGGTTAACAGCTGCTCTTTCAGCAAAAACTCTGCAAGGCAGAGGGAGTGGCAGGATATATTTAAAGTGCTGAAAGGGAAAAAACTGCAACCAAGATTACTCTACCAAGCAAAGATCTCATTTAGATTCCATGGAAAAATTAAAACCTTTATAGAGAGGGAAAAGCTAAGAGAATTCAGCACCACCCACCCAGCTTCAAAACAAACGCTAAAGGAACTTCTCTAGGCAGGAAACACAAGAGAAGGAAAAGACCTACAATAACAAACCCAAAACAATTTTAAAAATGGTAATAGGAACATATATATCGATAATTACCTTAAATGTAAATGGATTAAATGCTCCAACCAAAAGACA
>NC_041221.1:126605463-126607128 GCF_002837175.3 Physeter macrocephalus | reverse complement strand
GAGAAGACTCAAATCAATAGAATTAGAAATGAAAAAGGAGAGGTAACAACTGACACTGCAGAAATACAAAGGATCAGGAGAGATTACTACAAGCAACAATATGCCAATAAAATGGACAACCATGAAGAAATGGACAAATTCTTAGAAAAGCACAACTTTCCGGGACTGAACCAGGAAGAAATAGAAAATATAAACAGACCAATCACAGGTACTAAAATTGAGAATGTGATTAAAAATTTCCAACAAACAAAAGCCCAGGACCAGACGGCTTCACAGGTGAATTCTATCAAACATTTAGAGAAGAGCTTACACCAATCCTTCTCAAACTCTTCCAAAATATAGCAGAGGGAGGAACACTCCCAACCTCATTCTATGAGGCCATCGTCACCCTGACACCAAAAGCAGACAAAGATGTCACAAAGAAAGAAAACTACAGGCCAATATCACTAGATGCAAAAATGAACATAGATGCAAAAATCCTCAACAAAATACTAGCAAACAGAATCCAACAGCACATTAAAAGGAGCATACACCATGATCAAATGGGGTTTGTTCCAGGATTCTTCAATATACACAAATCAATCAATGTGATACACCATATTAACAAACTGAAGGAGAAAAACCATATGATTTTCTCAATAGATGCAGAAAAAGCTTTCTACAAAATTCAACATCCATGTATGATGAAAATCCTCCAGAAAATAGGCATAGAGGGAACTTACCTCAACATAATAAAGGCCATATATGACAAACCCACAGCCAACATCATTTTCAGTGGTGAAAAACTGAAACGATTTCCTCTAAGATCAGGAACAAGAGAAGGTTTTCCACTCTCACCAGTATTATTCAACATAGTTTTGGGAGTTTTAGCCACAGGAATCGGAGAATAAAAAGAAATTAAAGGAATCCAAATTGGAAAAGAAGAAGTAAAGCTGTCATTGTTTGCAGATGACATGGTACTATACATAGAGACTTCTAAAGATGCTACCAGAAAACTACTAGACCTAATCAATGAATCTGGTAAAGGAGCAGGATACAAAATTAATGCACAGAAATCTCTTCCATTCCTATACACTAATGATGAAAAATCTGAAAGAGAAATTAAGGAAACACTCCCATTTACCACTGCAACAAAAAGAATCAAATACCTAGGAATAAACCTGCCAAAGGAGACAAAAGACCTGTATGCAGAAAACTATAAGACACTGATGAAAGAAATTAAAGATGATACAAACAGATAGAGACATATACCATGTTCTTGGATTGGAAGAATCAACATTGTGAAAATGACCATACTACCCAAGGCAATCTGCAGAATCAATGCAATCTCTATCAAACTACCAATGGCATTTTTCACAGAACTAGAACAAAAAATTTCACAGTTTGTATGGAAACACAACAGACCCCGAATAGCCAAACTAATCTTGAGAAAGAAAAATGATGCTGGAGGAATCAGTCTCCCTGACTTCAGAACATACTACAAGACTACAGTAATCAAGACAGTATGGTACTGGCACAAAAACAGAAATATAGATCAATGGAACAGGATAGAAAGCCCAGAGATAAACCCATGCACATGTGGTCACCTTATTTCTGATAAAGGAGGCAAGAATATACAATGGAGAAAAGACAGCCTCTTCAATAAGTGGTGCTGGGGAAACTGGA
>NC_041221.1:126604645-126605053 GCF_002837175.3 Physeter macrocephalus | reverse complement strand
GTCCATTGATGGATGAATGGATAAAGAAGATGTGGCACATATATACAATGGAATATTACTCAGCCATAAAAAGAAACGAAATTGAGTTATTTGTAGTAAGGTGGATGGACCTAGAGACTGTCATACAGAGTGAAGTAATCAGAAAGAGAAAAATAAATACCGTATGCTAACACATGTATATGGAATCTAAAAAAAAAAAAAATAGTTCTGAAGAAACTATGGCCAGGACAAGAATAAAGATGCAGATGTAGAGAATGGACTTGAGGACACGGGGAGGGCTATGGTTAAGTTGGGACGACATGAGAGCGTGGCATGGACTTATATATGCTACCAAATTTAAAATAGATAGCTAGTGGGAAGCAGCCACATAGCACAGGGAGATCAGCTCAGTGCTTTGTGACCACCTAG
>NC_041221.1:126600702-126604635 GCF_002837175.3 Physeter macrocephalus | reverse complement strand
GCCATTGTAAAGCAATTATATTCCAATAAAGATGTTAAAAAAAAGAGGAAAATTATATGGCAGCAAGTATTATATTAGAATGGTAATTTGTGTTAACATTTCATTGTTTCTTTTTAAGTATAGCTAGTCAATTCCTAGGCTTAAGTCAAAATTTAAGAATGCAAACTGGAGGAAAAATAATACAGTGTAAAATAGTAGAGCAAATCATCAAGATTTCTGACTATAACATAGATTTTTTTAATTGCTGATAACATAAATGTATCAAGTATTCCATAAATATTGGACTTTTATATAAATCTTAAGATACTCTTTATTATTTTTTTCTCTAAAATGAATCCAGTAAGAATTCTCTGGAATGGAAGGATAGCAAAATATCTTAAAAGACTGCAAATTGCCTAGAAGAGAACATAGGCAAAACATTCTCTGACATAAATTGTACCAATGTTTTCTTAGGTCAGTCTCCCAAGTCAATAGAAATAAAAACAAAAATAAACAAATGGGACATAATCAAACTTACAAGCTTTTGCACAGCAAAGGAAACCATAAACAAAATGAAAAGACAGCCTACAGAATCAGAGAAATATTTGCAAATGATGCAACTGACAAGGGCTTAATTTCCAAAATATACAAGAATCTCATACAACTGAATAACCAAAAAGCAAACCACCGGGCAGAAGACTTTAATCGACATTTCTCCAAAGAAGACATACAGATGTCCTATAGGCACATGGAAATATTCTCAACATCACTAATTATTAGAGGAATGTAAATCAAAAGTAAAATGAGGTACCATCTCACACCAGTCAGAATGACCATCATTAAAAAGTCTACAAATAACAAATGCTGGAGAAGGCATGGAGAAAAAAGTACCTCCTACACTGTTGGTGGGAATGTAAATTGGTGCAGCCATTATGGAGAACAGTATGGAGGTTCCTTGAAAAAGTAAAAGTAGAGTTACCATATGATTCTGCAATCCCACTCCTGGGCATATATCCGGAAAAAAACTGTAATTCAAAAAGATACGTGCACCCCAATGTTCATAGCAGCACTATTTACAATAGCCAAGACATGGAAGCAACCTAAGTGTCCATCAGCAGAAAAATGGATATCTTTTGTTTTAAACAGTGTCTTTCAATTTAAAAAATGTCTACTGCATTATATTCTCTCAGTCCAAAGTTAAACTTCCTACAGGAAGTTTCTCCCTTTCACTTTCCTCTTAAAACTGAAATCAGGGTATAGGGGATACTTTGCAGTGCTTAAGGCATGTGGCAAATTTTCCCCAACCTTGTGTGGTCCTTGTATCAACCTTTGCCATGGGGAGCCTAAAGGTGCCTTCGATCTTTCTATTCAACTGTCCACCAATCTTGCTCTTCCCTTTCTCGGTGGAGAGGGGTCAGCCTGTGTGTTGTCTACCAGGGCTCCAGACAGAGTACAAGGTGAAAGCTATTCTATTTTCTACTTTCTCCAGAACATGTTTAATGTAATTCCCCCATAATTCCTGGGGCACTAGCCTAGAAAAGTGCAAGTCAGGACACAGGACATAGGCCTCTTCTTCCATGATGTCTGTGGTTTTCTCCTTCTCCCAATCCAAGGTCAATCAGGGCATGCTCTCCCCCACTCCCCAATTCTCTTCTATTCTTGGCTTATGATAAAATTCTATGATACAATCAACAAAGCTTGGCCCCAGAAATGTTATTGAAATCTTCTTCTCAACAACCTGCTTTCAAGCCTATTTTTATGTTATTGACTTGAAAATCCAATTCTGGTCAACAAATGCTAAATGTTGACTCCATGTTCCTTTTGGCACCCTTCCTGTAACAGTCAAAATCTATCCTAAAGAAAAATAATGCCTGTGGAAGAATGTCAGGAGAGGAGTCACATGAAAGGAATTTTAAAAAGGATAAAAACACAGTAATGTATATTTCAAAATCTATTATTTGCATTTCAATTAAGACAAGCTGACACTTCCTTTACTCAGAAGTAGTAAAAGGTCACACATGCATTGTTATGATCAATGACAACATCAAATGAAATATGTTTAGATATAGGAAATGTTTACAGATGGGTGTGGAAGATAATGTCGATTGTAATACAGATTTAACTGTGTGAGAATAGAAAGATAGGAAAGCAAATATATTTGGAGAATGTATGAGAGATGTTATAGCAATCTGAAAATCTTGGAAATGTAACTCTCTCTTTACACCATAGAAAATGTTAGACAAAATATACTTAATTATAATCCAGTTAAAAATATTAAATTAAATATTAATTTAAATATTAATATTTAAATATTAAATTAAACATATGTAACAATCAAATCCAAAAATGGTATTTTGCTTAGTAAGCAAACCTAAGGAAAACACTCAAATGTGGCATATGTCACTTGCAAAACTGAAAAAGTATACCAAACATTTGAAATAAGTGGTATAAAATGGAGCAACTTGCCCTTCCCCTCTGAGGGAATTCTCCGCATGCACTATCTCCCCCTCCTTCTCTTTAGAATTTTATAAAATTTTGTGTGAGAGTTGTTTTTAAGTAATACAATAGGAAGTTGGAACCATGACTGAATTTGAAGATTAATTAACATAGTGAAGAAACAGTGTGTGTGACTGTTTTCCAGAGATGGATACAATGGCTATTGGAACTTCTTATCTGGGGGAAAAAGAAAATCATTTCCATTTGTATGAAGAGTAGTTGCATTGTATTGGGTAGAAACATGGAATTTCAGTTTTCATCTATTTTATATGAATGTTGAGTAGCCAAAGGTAGATTTGATAATTATTAAGCTATTCTATCTCAGCTCCAAACACATTCTTCCATATTCATTTTCAGATACTAGGGCTGAAACTCTACAAATCATATTGCAGCTTTGGGCTAGCTCCCTGTTGTCACAGCTAATATCTGGCACTAGAGAGAGAGAGACTCAAGGCTATAAGAGGGAAGAGAAACTTGTTCCATTCTGTTTGCCTTGTGTTTACTTCCCGTTTGCTTCCTGCTCCTCTGTGTATCTTCATATCAATAGCTTTAAGAAATATTTCCAACAAAGGAAGCTGGGCTACCTTTCTGTAGCAGTTGAATCCATTTAATATTTTTTCCCAACACTTTCAGAATCAGCCTCATTATACTGTCTTCGGAGACCCTCAGACTAGCCAAATGGTCAAAAATAGTGCTTTCTTCAGAGATCTGGGTTTCAGCTCCATGGGGCCACTCCTTCAAGCTTCTTGTTTTTTATTAGTTTCCATATCTTCACTTTGTTTTCCAGAGGTGATACCTGTTTCTTGCCATTTCTAACCTTGTGATAACATAGTGTTCTTTTTTGCCTTTTTAATTAACTAGATAAAAATTACTTACATTAAATTGTCTTTCTTTTAAAATATAAATCCTCTGTTTTAAAATGCCAGACTGATATAAGTGGTAAATTTTTGTGACTGTTCTATGTGTTGACAAATATTTGCTATATTTTGGGGGTGTGATATTCTGTATAATAATATATTCCAGTTATTTCCTAAAAACTTGACATGTATTAATTCATTTAACTAATTTTTAAAAAAAGCAAGAAAAAAAAGAAAGTAAGCACTCCTGGGCATATACCTGGAGAAAACCATAATTCCAAAAGATACATGCACCCCAACTTTCATTGCAGCACTATTTACAATAGCCAGGACATGGAAGCAACCTAAATGTCCATCAACAGAGGAATGGATAAAGAAGGTGTGGTACATATACACAATGGAATATTACTCAGACATAAGAAGGAACGAAATTGTGCCATTTGCACAATTCTAGTGGATGGACCTAGAGACTGTCATACAGACAGTCAGGTAAGTCAGAGAAAGAAAAACAAGTATTGTATATTAATGCATACATGTGGAATCTAGAAAAATGGTACAGATGAACCCATTTGCAAAGCAGAAATAGAGACACAGATGTAGA
>NC_041221.1:126600041-126600646 GCF_002837175.3 Physeter macrocephalus | reverse complement strand
GTTGTACAGCAGAAACTAACACAACATTGTAAAGCAACTATACTCCAATTAAAAAAAAAAAAGAAAACCCTGGGTAGGTAGGAGATAATATTGATAATATAATTCCCATTTACAGGCCAGAAAACTGAGACATTAAAAAAAAAAAAGTAACTCACTCAAGATCACATAGCCATTAAGTGTTAGAGCTGAGATTTAAAACTTGAGACCTGTCAGAATACTGCTCTTAGCTGTCACAGGTGTTATATGTGTATTAGATTCAAGGTCATAACAATTAGAGTTCAGTGTGGGAAACAGAGAGCCATCTAGATATTTCAAGCAGCAAAGGATTTGCTATGGGGGATTAGGTTTTTACAAACCCACTGGATGAACTAGAGGGCCAGAGGCTGTTACCGAACTTTTTAATTAAAAGTCACGCCCTGATACAATAATCCAGATTCCAGGAAACTATTACTGCCATTCATAATTCTGGAAACTGCTGCTGTCACTCCATTATGATTTTTTAAAAACTTTTTTATTGGAGTATAGTTGATTTACAATGTTGTGTTTTGGGTGTACAGCAAAGTGAATCAGTTATACATATAGCCACTCTTTTTAAGGATTCCTTT
>NC_041221.1:126585847-126595638 GCF_002837175.3 Physeter macrocephalus | reverse complement strand
AATAAAAACAAAAATAAACAAATGGGACATAATCAAACTTACAAGCTTTTGCACAGCAAAGGAAACCATAAACAAAATGAAAAGACAGCCTACAGAATCAGAGAAATATTTGCAAATGATGCAACTGACAAGGGCTTAATTTCCAAAATATACAAGAATCTCATACAACTGAATAACCAAAAAGCAAACCACCGGGCAGAAGACTTTAATCGACATTTCTCCAAAGAAGACATACAGATGTCCTATAGGCACATGGAAATATTCTCAACATC
Organism: Physeter macrocephalus; assembly: GCF_002837175.3. Classification (NCBI taxonomy): domain Eukaryota; kingdom Metazoa; phylum Chordata; class Mammalia; order Artiodactyla; family Physeteridae; genus Physeter; species Physeter macrocephalus. Next base: position 126,595,366 of record NC_041221.1, on the reverse strand, counting down.
ACTAATTATTAGAGGAATGTAAATCAAAAGTAAAATGAGGTACCATCTCACACCAGTCAGAATGACCATCATTAAAAAGTCTACAAATAACAAATGCTGGAGAAGGCATGGAGAAAAAAGTACCTCCTACACTGTTGGTGGGAATGTAAATTGGTGCAGCCATTATGGAGAACAGTATGGAGGTTCCTTGAAAAAGTAAAAGTAGAGTTACCATATGATTCTGCAATCCCACTCCTGGGCATATATCCGGAAAAAAACTGTAATTCAAAAAGATACGTGCACCCCAATGTTCATAGCAGCACTATTTACAATAGCCAAGACATGGAAGCAACCTAAGTGTCCATCAGCAGAAAAATGGATATCTTTTGTTTTAAACAGTGTCTTTCAATTTAAAAAATGTCTACTGCATTATATTCTCTCAGTCCAAAGTTAAACTTCCTACAGGAAGTTTCTCCCTTTCACTTTCCTCTTAAAACTGAAATCAGGGTATAGGGGATACTTTGCAGTGCTTAAGGCATGTGGCAAATTTTCCCCAACCTTGTGTGGTCCTTGTATCAACCTTTGCCATGGGGAGCCTAAAGGTGCCTTCGATCTTTCTATTCAACTGTCCACCAATCTTGCTCTTCCCTTTCTCGGTGGAGAGGGGTCAGCCTGTGTGTTGTCTACCAGGGCTCCAGACAGAGTACAAGGTGAAAGCTATTCTATTTTCTACTTTCTCCAGAACATGTTTAATGTAATTCCCCCATAATTCCTGGGGCACTAGCCTAGAAAAGTGCAAGTCAGGACACAGGACATAGGCCTCTTCTTCCATGATGTCTGTGGTTTTCTCCTTCTCCCAATCCAAGGTCAATCAGGGCATGCTCTCCCCCACTCCCCAATTCTCTTCTATTCTTGGCTTATGATAAAATTCTATGATACAATCAACAAAGCTTGGCCCCAGAAATGTTATTGAAATCTTCTTCTCAACAACCTGCTTTCAAGCCTATTTTTATGTTATTGACTTGAAAATCCAATTCTGGTCAACAAATGCTAAATGTTGACTCCATGTTCCTTTTGGCACCCTTCCTGTAACAGTCAAAATCTATCCTAAAGAAAAATAATGCCTGTGGAAGAATGTCAGGAGAGGAGTCACATGAAAGGAATTTTAAAAAGGATAAAAACACAGTAATGTATATTTCAAAATCTATTATTTGCATTTCAATTAAGACAAGCTGACACTTCCTTTACTCAGAAGTAGTAAAAGGTCACACATGCATTGTTATGATCAATGACAACATCAAATGAAATATGTGTAGATATAGGAAATGTTTACAGATGGGTGTGGAAGATAATGTCGATTGTAATACAGATTTAACTGTGTGAGAATAGAAAGATAGGAAAGCAAATATATTTGGAGAATGTATGAGAGATGTTATAGCAATCTGAAAATCTTGGAAATGTAACTCTCTCTTTACACCATAGAAAATGTTAGACAAAATATACTTAATTATAATCCATTTAAAAATATTAAATTAAATATTAATTTAAATATTAATATTTAAATATTAAATTAAACATATGTAACAATCAAATCCAAAAATGGTATTTTGCTTAGTAAGCAAACCTAAGGAAAACACTCAAATGTGGCATATGTCACTTGCAAAACTGAAAAAGTATACCAAACATTTGAAATAAGTGGTATAAAATGGAGCAACTTGCCCTTCCCCTCTGAGGGAATTCTCTGCATGCACTATCTCCCCCTCCTTCTCTTTAGAATTTTATAAAATTTTGTGTGAGAGTTGTTTTTAAGTAATACAATAGGAAGTTGGAACCATGACTGAATTTGAAGATTAATTAACATAGTGAAGAAACAGTGTGTGTGACTGTTTTCCAGAGATGGATACAATGGCTATTGGAACTTCTTATCTGGGGGAAAAAGAAAATCATTTCCATTTGTATGAAGAGTAGTTGCATTGTATTGGGTAGAAACATGGAATTTCAGTTTTCATCTATTTTATATGAATGTTGAGTAGCCAAAGGTAGATTTGATAATTATTAAGCTATTCTATCTCAGCTCCAAACACATTCTTCCATATTCATTTTCAGATACTAGGGCTGAAACTCTACAAATCATATTGCAGCTTTGGGCTAGCTCCCTGTTGTCACAGCTAATATCTGGCACTAGAGAGAGAGAGAGACTCAAGGCTATAAGAGGGAAGAGAAACTTGTTCCATTCTGTTTGCCTTGTGTTTACTTCCCGTTTGCTTCCTGCTCCTCTGTGTATCTTCATATCAATAGCTTTAAGAAATATTTCCAACAAAGGAAGCTGGGCTACCTTTCTGTAGCAGTTGAATCCATTTAATATTTTTTCCCAACACTTTCAGAATCAGCCTCATTATACTGTCTTCGGAGACCCTCAGACTAGCCAAATGGTCAAAAATAGTGCTTTCTTCAGAGATCTGGGTTTCAGCTCCATGGGGCCACTCCTTCAAGCTTCTTGTTTTTTATTAGTTTCCATATCTTCACTTTGTTTTCCAGAGGTGATACCTGTTTCTTGCCATTTCTAACCTTGTGATAACATAGTGTTCTTTTTTGCCTTTTTAATTAACTAGATAAAAATTACTTACATTAAATTGTCTTTCTTTTAAAATATAAATCCTCTGTTTTAAAATGCCAGACTGATATAAGTGGTAAATTTTTGTGACTGTTCTATGTGTTGACAAATATTTGCTATATTTTGGGGGTGTGATATTCTGTATAATAATATATTCCAGTTATTTCCTAAAAACTTGACATGTATTAATTCATTTAACTAATTTTTAAAAAAAGCAAGAAAAAAAAGAAAGTAAGCACTCCTGGGCATATACCTGGAGAAAACCATAATTCCAAAAGATACATGCACCCCAACTTTCATTGCAGCACTATTTACAATAGCCAGGACATGGAAGCAACCTAAATGTCCATCAACAGAGGAATGGATAAAGAAGGTGTGGTACATATACACAATGGAATATTACTCAGACATAAGAAGGAACGAAATTGTGCCATTTGCACAATTCTAGTGGATGGACCTAGAGACTGTCATACAGACAGTCAGGTAAGTCAGAGAAAGAAAAACAAGTATTGTATATTAATGCATACATGTGGAATCTAGAAAAATGGTACAGATGAACCCATTTGCAAAGCAGAAATAGAGACACAGATATAGAGAACAAACATATGGACACCAAGGGGGAAAAGTGGCAGCGGGGGATTATGGTGGTCTGATGAATTGGGAGATTGGGATTGACATATATACACTAATATGTATAAAATAGATAACTAATGAGAAGCTATGGTACAGCACAGGGAACTCTACTCAATCCTCTGTGATGACCTAAATGGGAAGGAAATCCAAAAAGAGGGGGCATATGTATACGTATAGCTGATTCGCTTTGTTGTACAGCAGAAACTAACACAACATTGTAAAGCAACTATACTCCAATTAAAAAAAAAAAAGAAAACCCTGGGTAGGTAGGAGATAATATTGATAATATAATTCCCATTTACAGGCCAGAAAACTGAGACATTAAAAAAAAAAAAGTAACTCACTCAAGATCACATAGCCATTAAGTGTTAGAGCTGAGATTTAAAACTTGAGACCTGTCAGAATACTGCTCTTAGCTGTCACAGGTGTTATATGTGTATTAGATTCAAGGTCATAACAATTAGAGTTCAGTGTGGGAAATAGAGAGCCATCTAGATATTTCAAGCAGCAAAGGATTTGCTATGGGGGATTAGGATTTTACAAACCCACTGGATGAACTAGAGGGCCAGAGGCTGTTACCGAACTTTTTGATTAAAAGTCACGCCCTGATACAATAATCCAGATTCCAGGAAACTATTACTGCCATTCATAATTCTGGAAACTGCTGCTGTCACTCCATTATGATTTTTTAAAAACTTTTTTATTGGAGTATAGTTGATTTACAATGTTGTGTTTTGGGTGTACAGCAAAGTGAATCAGTTATACATATAGCCACTCTTTTTAAGGATTCCTTTCCCATATAGGTTATTTCAGAGTATTGAGTAGAGTTCCCTGTGCTATACAGTAGGTCCTTATTAGTTATCTATTTTATATAACTCCATCATTATTGTTGAAACACAGCTACTCTGAAACAGGTACTTTACAATGGAACACCAATTCTTTTCATGCCTCACCCTTTGCAATTTGTGTTGTTTTTTAGACCCACAACTAACATCAAATCCCCACATGCTCCAGGTATTGTAGGCTTAATAATGGTCCCAAAGATGCCCACATCCTGTCAAAAGATAAACTGAAACACATTAAAATTTTCAAGTTTATTTGAACAACATCAATTCGAATTGGGCAGTGCCAAACCGAAAGTGGTTAGGAACGCTCTCAGGACTGGAGCTGGGGAAAGGCTTTTATACAGCAGCCTCAGAAGCAAAGCAAGGAAATTATTTGATTGGCTATAGTTTAAGTGGTTGCCTTATTTGGGAAAGCCTAGTTGGCTCTTTGTGATTGGGAGTTCCTAAATTTTGTTTTCTGGGATATGAGAGCACTTACAGGAATTGACCCTGGCTTAGGTTTCAGTGTGCTTATGTAAGCTACCAAGACATTAGAGGCACCTCAGTCTAATGGCCTTGAAGGCAAGCGGAAATTGCCACCCCAAAATCTGTCTCTTTAGCATAAGGATTATTTTAGGCTGATTATTTTTAGGAAATAGCAGATGTGGGAAAATTCTGAAAACTGAGTAGAAATTACCCCTTTGTAAGAGACATTTACATTTATAAGGAAAATCTCCATTTGTAAGGGTATCTCCCTTTCTGTACCAGGAAAAGAAGGATGACTAAATCTCTAGCAACTCTTATCAGTGGAGAAGGCAAGGAAGTGAATCTGCATAACTTTACCCTTGTTTACTCTGCTTTTCTTGGTAACCTCTTATCTGGCCTCCCCTACACAATATCTTTTTTAGTCTTTAGTTGGAGATGGTATTTCAGGTGGTGGCTTGGGCCATTTTGGGGTGTTACTTTACTTAGTTTTCCGGGGTCTCTCCTGTGTATACAGGAGCTATACGTGTTATTGAACTTCTGTTTGTTTTTCTCCTATTAATCTGCCTTCTGTTACAGGGGCGGGTCTCAGCAAAGAACCTAGAAGGGTGGGAGGAAAGTTATTTTTCCTCCCCTACAGCCTCCTTGTTGAATTACTTTAATAATTCTAATCCCTGGGATGTGTGAATATGTTACCTTACATGGCAAAGGGACTTTGCATATATGATTAAATTAAGAATCTAGAGATGGAGAAATTATCCTGAGTTAGCTGAGCAAGCTCAGTGAAATCACAAACATCCTCATAAGAGGGAAGCAGGAGGGTCAGGTTCAGAGAGACTGAAAGATGCCACACTGCTGGCTTTCTAGGTGGAAGATGAGGATAAGAGCCAAGGCACGCAGGAGGTCTCTAGAAACTAGAAAAGGCAAGGGAACAAATTCTCCCCCAGAGCCTCCTGAAGGGACACAGCCTTGCTGACCATTTTAGCACTTCTGATATCCAGTACTCTAATAGAATAAATTTGTGTGATTTAAAGCACTAAATCTTTGGTAATTTTTAAACAGGAGCCCTAGGAAACAAATATACAAGGAAACAAGCTCAAAGTCTCACCCAAGAGGAGACAGCTTACACTCTAAAGGAAACGCAGGATTTTGCTAACTTATATAGAGACATCTAGGGAATGTGTGTGGAATGGCCAAACTAATGACATGTTCCTTCTTCTCTGATCTAGCACTTTTATCTTTTTTTAATTTTTTTGTGGTATGCGGGCCTCCCTCTGCTGTGGCCTCTCCCGTTGCGGAGGACAGGCTCCGGACGCGCAGGCTCAGCGGCCATGGCTCACGGGCCCAGCCGCTCCGCGGCATGTGGGATCCTCCCAGACCGGGGCGCGAACCCGGTTCCCCTGCATCGGCAGGCGGACGCGCAACCGCTGCGCCACCAGGGAAGCCCTGATCTAGCACTTTTAAAATCTATCCCCCCATACTGGCTTCAGAGGAGGTCAGTACCAGGTCTTTAAGCAAGGCAGAGACAGCTCATCAGAAGGAAGAGGAGAGGCGGCCTCCGCTGGCAAAAGGGGCTGTGTAATATTTGTGGGTTCAGAACTCACCAATTCATTCCACTCCAGCCTCACCCTACATTCCAATTCTCAGGGGGCCACTGCTTCTCAATCAACCGCCACACTTTTACGTAAGAGTTCTAAAGAGCCTGGGTACTTCTATGATGGCAGGATCAGACAAGTGACTGCAGGATCAGATTCTGTCTGATTTGGGGCTTATTTTGCTACTCTCCGGCCACATTCTCACTTGTCACTGGACCTGTATCTCCACCCTCCCCCAAGCCTGCTGTGCCTTCCCTGTACCACCAGTTCCCTCCCATCCATCATGTAGACTCTATTCTCAGCTTAACAAAATTTTACCTATCTTTTCAGATCCAAAATTTTCTTTTTGAGTTTTCTTTATTTTTCTCTTTAGAGCGATCTATACGTCTGAGTACACATTATACTGAAGTCCATTAAGTTATTGTAGTATTTGATCTTATAAGAACATATTGCTACTAAGTATCCCATTTTAAGTAGACTTAATTATTCAATTGTGCCTACCAGTGCTTCATGAAGGGTAAGAAGTCGATAACTCAGGGTTGAATGAATAATATTAACATAATAGATAGAGGTAAGTAGTTTCTGTCATTTCCTAAAGAAAGAGATATCTTTAGGTTTTTCTAAATTTCAAAAGTTGGACTGATTGAATTTACAAGCTTTTGGCTTTCCACGGCATTTTGATTTTCTTTATAGATTACCTTGCTTTACATGAAGCTTTAAATATGTAAGTTTAAAAATGGAAACAACCCATTTAAAAAAAGCAATAGTGAGCAATTGAGAATTTGCTGACAATTGTATAGGTGAGATGGAGGAAAGAATTTAAATCAAAATCACTAATGAATAATATGGTAAATTCTTATTAGATATGTCTGGTCTTGGGAGAGTCTTTCTTTAGCCACACTAATCATCTTCATGACCCTTGGTGCAATACTGAGCATCCCTGTACTTCCCTCCCACCACATTTTATTTTGCAGAGCTGCTTCCTCTTTCACCTATGAACCTGGGAATTAACCTGAGATGCTACTGTTCCCCTTAAAAAGCTTATCAAAATATCTTACTCAGTGATGCTGTTTTCCCTACAGTTGAATTGTTTCTCTAGTTACTAAAAAAATAGAAACATATTAAAACTGTTACATCAGCAGAGATGGCTTTGTCTAGGTTTATATGCATAGGTGGTTATAGCTATATAATAGCTGATGTCTCCTGGTTATAAAATTTTACGGCACTGAAACATTGACCTTCTACATCGCACCATAATTGCCTTTTTTTTTTTTTTTCTTTTTCGGTATGCGGGCCTCTCACTGGTGTGGCCTCTCCCATTGCGGAGCGCACGCTCCGGACGCGCAGGCTCAGCGGCCATGGCTCACGGGCCCAGCCGCTCTGCGGCATGTGGGCCATAATTGCCTTTTTTTTTTTTTTTTTCTTTTTCGGTCTCACTGTTGTGGCCTCTCCCATTGCGGAGCGCAGGCTCCGGACGCACAGGCCCAGCGGCCATGGCTCATGGGCGCAGCCGCGCCGCAGCATGCGGGATCCTCCCGGACCTGGGCACGAACCCGCGTCCCCCGCATAGGCAGGAGGACTCCCAACCACTGCGCCACCAGGGAAGCCCCATAATTGCCTTTTGAGATAATAAAGAGAAAAATTAATATTTCTTAATTCTCTTTCATATTTACAACAATCTCTTTTTCCCTCTTTCCAAACCTCTGATTCTCTTCATTCCGTAGCAAAATGAATCTATTTCCGTTAATTTTTCTGGATTTCTAATTACTTTGTGGTTTTATACACAGCCCTAGATATTTTAAGAATTTGCATCAAAAGAGTATTGGGGGCTTCCCTGGTGGCGCAGTGGTTGAGAGTCTGCCTGCCGATGCAGGGGACGTGGGTTCGTGCCCCGGTCTGGGGAGATCCCACATGCCGTGGAGCGGCTGGGCCCATGAGCCATGGCCGCTGAGCCTGCGCGTCCAGAGCCTGTGCTCTGCAACGGGAGAGGCCACAACAGTGAGAGGCCGCATACCGCAAAAAAAAAAAAAAAAAAAAAAAAAAAAAAGATTATTGGGATATTATCCAATTCAGAACAGTTCTTTCTGCAATCCATGGGGTGCATCTTCCTTCATCTCCTGAATCTTCATATTTCCTCCACTTCATTAACTTGGTGTGCCACATCAACTCTGGTTCCTGTTAACTTCCATTTTTTTCTTTCAATTAATGACAAGGAGCAGTGGGTGGTGAAATGCTGGGAAAACACACACAGTGTATGCACCACACTCCTCTAACACAGCAACGCACAGTGGAAAGTGAGAACTAAGTGAATCGAGGAAAAGCATCTAGGAATAAACCTACCTAAGGAGACAAAAGACCTGTATGCAGAAAATTATAAGACACTGATGAAAGAAATTAAAGATGATACAAATAGATGGAGAGATAGACCATATTCTTGGATTGGAAGAATCAACATTGTGAAAATGTCTCTACTACCCAAAGCAATCTACAGATTCAATGGAATCCCTATCAAACTACCAATGGCATTTTTCACAGAACTAGAACAAAAAATTTCACAATTTGTATGGAAACACAAAAGACCCCTAATAGCCAAAGCAATCTTGAGAAAGAAAAATGGAGCTGGAGGAATCAGGCTCCCTGACTTCAGACTATACTACAAATCTACAATAATGAAGACAGTATGGTACAGACACAAAAACAGAAATATAGATCAATAGAACAGGATAGAAGGCCCAGAGATAAACCCACACACATATGGTCACCTTATCTTTGATAAAGGAGGCAAGAATATACAGTGGAGAAAAGACAGCCTCTTCAATAAGTGGTGCTGGGAAAACTGGACAGCTACATGTAAAAGTATGAAATTAGAACACTCCCTAACACCACACACAAGAATAAACTCAAAATGGATTAAAGACCTAAATGTAAGGCCAGACACTATCAAACTCTTAGAGGAAAACATAGGCAGAACACTCTATGACATAAATCACAGCAAGATCCTTTTTGACCCATCTCCTAGAGAAATGGAAATAAAAACAAAAATAAACAAATGGGACCTAATGAAACTTAAAAGCTTTTGCACAGCAAAGGAAACCATAAACAAGACCAAAAGACAACCCTCAGAATGGGAGAAAATAGTTGCAAATGAAGCAACCGATAAAGGTTTAACCAGCAAAATTTATAAGCAGCTCATGCAGCTCAATAACAAAGAAACAAATAGTCCAATCCCAAAATGGGCAGAAGACCTAAATAGACAATTCTCCAAAGGAGATATACAGATTGCCAACAAACACATGAAAGAATGCACAACATCATTAATCATTAGAGAAATACAAATCAAAACTACAATGAGATATCATCTCACACCGGTCAGAATAGCCATCATCAAAAA
>NC_041221.1:126580710-126585808 GCF_002837175.3 Physeter macrocephalus | reverse complement strand
AAACAACCCAATCCAAAAATGGGCAGAAGACCTAAACAGACATTTCTCCAAAGAAGATATACAGATTGCCAACAAACACATGAAAGAATGCTCAACATCACTAATCATTAGAGAAATGCAAATCAAAACTACAATGAGGTATCACCTCACACCCGTCAGAATGGCCATCATCAAAAAATCTACAAACAATAAATGCTGGAGAGGGTGTGGAGGAAAGGGAACCCTCTTGCACTGTTGGTGGCAACGTAAATTGATACAGCCACTATTGAGAACAGTATGGAGGTTCCTTAAAAAACTAAAAACAGAACTACCATACAACCCAGTAATCCCACTACTGGACATATACACTGAGAAAGCCATAATTCAAAAAGAGTCATGTACCAAAATGTTCATTGCAGCTCTATTTACAATAGCCAGGACATGAAAGCAACCTAAGTGTCCATCAACAGATGAATGGATAAAGAAGATGTGGCACATATATACAATGGAATATTACTCAGCCATAAAAAGGAACGAAACTGAGTTATGTGTATTGAGGTGGATGGACCTAGAGACTGTCATACAGTGTAAAGTAAGTCAGAAAGAGAAAAACAAATACTGTATGCTAACACAAATATAAGGAATCTAAAAAGAAACAAAAAAGAAAAAGAAAAAAGAAATGGTCAGAAGAACCCAGGGGCAAGACGGGAATAAAGATGCAGACCTACTAGAGAATGGACTTGAGGATACAGGGAGGGGGACGGGTAAGCTGGGACAAAGTGAGAGAGTGGCATGGACATATATACACTACCAAACCTAAAATAGATAGCTAGTGGGAAGCAGCCGCATAGCACAGGGAGATCAGCTCGGTGCTTTGGGACCGCCTAGAGGGGTGAGATTGGGAGGGTGGGAGGGAGGGAGATGCAAGAGGGAGGAGATATGGGGACATATGTATATGTATAAGTGATTCACTTTTATAAAGCAGAAATTAACACACCATTGTAAAGCAATTATACTCCAATAAAGATGTTTAAAAAATAAATAAAATAAAGATACCTTCAAAAACTAATAATAAAATAAAATTTAATAAAAGAAAAGGAAAAGCAAGCACCTAAGAGAATAAAAATAATAAATGCAAGAAGTCAGAAGGACTAATATCTCTCCCTTGAATGGCTCTTACAGCAACAATTATTTTAAACTAATATCTCCTAAATGTCTGTGCTGTATTTGCATTAAACAAAGTCATGACTATGAGTTATATGATTTTCAAATCTATGACACTACCTCCAGAAACTTTGGGTAACTTTACATACCTATTGCATTTCTCAAAGAAAATATAAATAAACCCCAATTATCTATTGCTTTCTCATTTAATCAATTTTTTCCTCTGGATTTTATTATAGAGATCCCAATAGCTATGTGTGTGATGACTTTGCCTTCCTCATAAAACACAGCTGAAATGACAGATTAAATATCAAGTCTAATTCGTAGGTGACCCTGGAAAATAGGAAGGGTTGACACAGCAAGATCAGGAAAATGGGGAATCCCCGAAAGATGTAAAGCAGACAGGAACAAATTGATCTCCAAACCCAAAAGATCTGAAAACTCTGAAATTCCTAAAGGTGATAACGATGACCTCAAAACCAAAAAATTTCCCAAATCCAAAAGGTCAACTTTTTATTTAGCAGGACCTAATATAATCACAAAATTGTAGTAGCAGTGTAGCAGGGACTGAATCAAAACGCAGGTAATCAAAGGTAGCAGAAGAACAAAGGCATCTGGAGCCACTGACTCTTGTATTTACCTTTGGGCCATTGTCTAATAACCCCACCCCCCCACCCCCCCACAGCCACCTATGAATGGGTGCTTTTCACTTAGACTGTCACCTGTCACATGTCCCCATTGCCCACTTCCCTACCTGTGACAATCAATGAATGTTGGGTTCCAACAACTTTCTTTGCTGCTTGGTGAATTAAGTATTTGGGGTGATATTATTTAAATTTGTTGTATCAATTGAGAAATACAGAATGGAATATTAGTGTTTAGAAATAGGAAGTTAATCACTAGAAAAACAGAACTTTGTAATAGTACTTTTAAGTTACCAGAAGAAAACAATAAAAGGAAAAATATAATGGATCAATCCCACCAAAGTGAAGAAAAGAAAAAGGGAACCATATTATGATAAATATGATTTATTTTAAAAATAGAAAGAATAAAGCAAAATATTATTCCTCCCAAATCTGCCATTGCACTGCTATCAGTACGTCATCCATCACATATTCCTCTGCATTCCCAATATGTAGGGACAAAGTTCTTAAGATGCCTCAGGACACCAAGTCCAAAAGTCAATCCACTTGACTCCCACAAGCTACTTCTTAAGACAGTGCTTATCAGAGCAAGAATAGAAGGCTGAATTTGGTAATAAAAATTAAATTTACTATGCACCAGAGTGGGCAGTTATAATAAGAATATCACCAAACACAAACTCCCAAGTCTTACTTGCTTTATTCCTCCCTATGGCACCCAAGGGTGATTTATCTTCTCTTTCATGCCCTTCCTTTTTAGAAATGCTTCTCAGGCTGATTGGCTTTAATTTTATATTTTACTGTGCTTGTTATCAGGAAATGACTTCCTTACCATCTCACTTTGGGGATGCTGGAGCAAAATTTCACCAAGCTTTCCACATCATTAAGTTTTACCTTATTTACTCTAGCAGGAAAGAGCAGTTGAGTTAAAGTCAATCTTGGACAACACGAATCTGTAAAGGCATGGTAAGTCTCACAAAGATCTTTCTTTATGTGTTGGAGAAGGAATAGAAAAGTTCTGCTGAGATGAGCATTGAACAGAATTGATCAGCCTTTTGCTCCACTCTCGTGGTGAACTGGAACCTGTACACCTACGAGAATACTCTAGATAGCCTTTGGTCTCCAAACCTTAACTAATTGATACAGGGCATAGGGGAGCAATAAGATTCTCTTCTGCTAGGCCATGGTTCCTTTCTCACTGTTTTGTCATTGAGCAGAACAGGCAAACAATATGGATATGTTAACCATAAAGTTTCTACTTACTCTAGTTTGACTAGAGTTAGTGGGAGAAGCAATAGGTAGGAGTGAGTAGGAGTGATCAGCTTTCTAGGTGTGCAGAATACAGGCTTGCGTTGACCAGTTGACAATTCACATTCTTTTTCTCTGTCCTGATTCTTAGTCTGCATCACAAATCCAAATTCCTCCCTAGAACATCCACAAAGGCAAACTAGGTGGACAGGCAGGTACATCAAGTCTTGACCCAACTTCAAGTTACTAAATACTTCATTTACATCTGTTTGTTTCTCCTTATAATATCCTTAATATAGGGTAGAGTTCCTGTCATTTAGGACATCCTGAACAGCTTTACTGAGGTATAATTTGATTTTTTTTTAGAGAGTTATTGAGGTACAACTATCATAAAATAAACTGCATATACTTAGTAAACAATTTGGTACATTTTGATATAAGTATATATTCATGAAACTATCACCTCAATCATGATAATGAACATGCCCATCACCCCCAATAGCTTTTTTGTGCCACCTTGTAAAATATCCTTTCTTCCCACATCTCATTCTCAATCAATCACTGATCTACTTTCTCTTACAACAGATTGTTTGCATTTTTCCATAATTTCCTATAAATTGAATCATTTAGTACGTATTCTTTTTTGTCTAGTTTCTTTCACTCATCATGATTATTTAGAGATTTAGCTTTATTGTTGCATATATCGATAGTTTATTCCTTTTTATTGCTGAGTAGTATTCTATCATATGAATTTACAGCTATTTACTTTCTTTCATTCATCTGTTGATGGACATTTATGTTGTTTCCAGGTATTGGTATTAAAAATAAAACTTTTGGACATTTGTGTACAAGTCTTTGTATGGGAGTGTACTTTCATTTCTCTCGAGTAAATGTTTGGGGGTGGAATGGCTGGGTCATATTGTAGGTATATATTTAACTTTCAAGAAGTTGTCAACCTGTTTTCCAAAAACGTTGTGCCATTTTACATTCCTACCAGCAGTATATGACAGTTTTTGTTCTGTTATATCCTTATTTACAGTAGGTATAGTCAGTCTTTTAAATTTTTGCTATGTAATGGTATCTAAATATGATTTTAACAGCATTTCTCAAATCACTAATGATGTGGAGCATCTTTTTGTGTGCATCTTTACTATATCTTTACTATTTTATCTTTTGTGGTGAGGTGTATGTTCAAATCTTTCATCCATGTTCTACCAGTTGCTTTCTCATTACAGAGTGGTAAGAGTCTTTATACACTCTAGAATAAGAGTATATATATAATCTAAATATATATATATGTAATTTTCTCCTAATCTTTGGTTTGTCTTATCATTTTTATGTCATGCCTTTTGAAGAGCAAAATTAAAATTTTGATGAAGTCCAATTATTGATTTCTTCCTTTATAATTCATTTTTGTATCCTATTTTAGAAATATTTGCCAAGTCCAAGGTAATTAAGATTTTCTTCCAGAAAGTTTTATTGTTTTAATTTACATTTAGGTCTTGGATCCATGTTGTTAATTTTTGTATGTGGGATAAGGTGACGGTGGATTCTCTTTTTTTATCATTTTTATTTTTATTTTTCATTTTTCTCCTTTCTCTCTTTATTTTATTTTTTGTATATGGCTATACAATTGTTTTTGCTCCATTTGTTGACAAGATTATCCTTTTTCCATTGAACTGCCTTGGCTTCTTTGTCAAAAATCAATTGATTTTATATATGGTCAAAAATTGTAGCCAAATGTTTTAGCTCTAATTGGAAGCTCCCTGTGGGGAAGATCTAGGTTAAAACCTTCTTCCCAGAAATCACTAACTAGTTTATCTTAGATGAGTTTCTGCCATCTTGTCTCAGTTTGCCCATCAATAGAATGAAGATATTAATAAAAATCTTAGACATCATCTACTACAGTTCACCTCTTGCATCCCTTAGACCTACTCAAGATTCTCATCAAGTTTATTCCATTCTGAAACTCATTCTTCAAGGTGGTAGCCAGTCATCATTTTTTTTATTTTTTATTTTTTTTTTGCAGTACGCGGGCCTCTCACTGTTGTGGCCTCTCCCGTTGC
>NC_041221.1:126548129-126580611 GCF_002837175.3 Physeter macrocephalus | reverse complement strand
GTTGCGGAGCACAGGCTCTGGACACGCAGGCTCAGTGGCCATGGCTCACGGGCCCAGCCGCTCTGCGGCATGTGGGATCTTCCTGGACCGGGGCACGAACCCGTGTCCCCTGCATTGACAGGTGGACTCTCATCCACTGCGCCACCAGGGAAGTCTGCCAGTCATCATTTTTAAAGAAAATGTTTACAAGATATGGATTAGAAGGACCAGCTATATTATTTTTCTGTAGCAGTTAGTTACAAGGCAACAAATAATATCATTTATCTCTTTAACCACCCACTGTACATCTCTTTCACCTTAGCAAACACCTCTGCTAGTCTAGGTTGCATGCTTCTTGGGTAAGCTGTATCTTCATCTTTGGATGAAGATGGCTTTGTGCTCTGAACTGGCTTTGTGCTCTTTTGTCAGGTTGCTATAAATGTCCTGCATGATCATCACCAGACATGGAAGAAGGAAGTGGTTCCCCAGTGAACCCACAAATTCCAAAAATATTCTACCTTATCCCAATGATGTATCAGCAGCTCTTATCTCCTCATGATAAACAGGGTTAATTATTCTTGCTAGTATAACAAGCTATTTTCTGCCTGCTGGTCTATTGGTATGATAAATCTAAAACAACCAAGCTGAAGTTGTATCTTTAGGTATAATGGAACTCATACTTCTGTCACATGATGAAAGTAACACCATTTCCCCCAGGAACCAGGGCTCTAGTCCAGAAACACTTAAAGTTTCAGGAACAGGAAGCACAATGGTCCCCAGGGGGTCATTTGGACTGATGGTGAGGAAGGCTACTCTTGCTTCTTCACCTTGATTTCTGGATGCATGTATCTTATATATTGGGAATGCTGAACCACATAATGGCTATCGTTTCAAAATATATGCTGCATCTTGAAGAACAATACCCCAGCCCCTTGATGGTATCATACTTAAGCTGAAACTTTAGCTATGCACTGAAGAAGCCATTCTGATGTTCCATTGGGTTGGCAGCTTATGAATAATGATGTATGTGTTAGGACCAGTGGGCATATGCCCAATATCACACCTGCTTTGTCACAAAGTGGGCTTCTTCCTCTGAGGTGATGTTATGTGAGATTCCATGATTATAAGTCAGAAACTCTGAGCCGTCAAATAGTGGTGATGGTCAAGGTAGTATGGGAAGGGATGGAAGGAAACATATTCAATCATGGATCGATATCTGTAAACCCAAATTGTTGTCCCCTCCAGGCTGAAAGATTTACTCAACTTGCCACCAAGTGGCTGTTTTGTTTCTTGAGGAATGGTGCCATATTGGGATTTAACATCAATTCTTTTTTGATTGGTTGAAATTCAACACTGGTAGTAACCATGTTCTATCTTGGCAGCATTGGCATCATGTGCAAACCTTTATCCCTGACACTATGACTACTTCATTTAGAGGCTTATTTTTCAAGTACTGTGTTGCCATGGATGTAGCCATGTCAGGAATACAGGTTATGCACATGTACTCAGACTACCTCCCTTCTATACTTACTTGATGGCCAGGTATACTATACAAAGCTCTGCCCACAGGAGGGTTTCATCTCACTGCTGTCTTGAGTGGAATTGCAGTATAGCAGCAATATACTTTTGAATTTTACCAACATGACAACCTGAACCCATCACATTCTGTCAGCCAATCATAGGGACTCCCCCCGCAAAGCCATAAGTATGCTGTGAGACTGACATCAATGCAATAGACAAAGGTGCCTTGAAGGGAAAATCTGGATCATCTGTAGCTTTCTTATCTTCCCCAGGCCCCCTTAGGCACAAGCTTGAATGTATCACTTCCATCCTATGCTTTACCCTTCAATCTTATTACTTAGTGTCTCTGACAAAATCCAGATATGGATGGGCATCTCCATCATATAATCACTTGATGCTCCAAAGTCAGAAGCCAAGCTTCTATTAGGGTTCAGTAGCATGCTAGGAGCCACTTTTCAAATGATGAATAGTTCTCTGTTGCAGATGGCATCATCTTGCTGCAGAAGTGTAGGGTGTCTGTGCTGTGACTCTTCTCTTGGGGCTCACAGAAAACGTACATGGTACCCTTATCTAGAAATCTCTAACACCATAGAAGTTCCCATGATATATGGCCTGAGAAGCAGCAGTCTTGTAATGCAGCCTGATCCTACAGAAAAGCCCCATTCAAATCTGAGAGCTGTCCATGTTACCCAATAAATGGGTTCACATCATTGGCCATAATTTATCTACCTTTTGCTGGCAGGTTAATTGGGGATATAATGGGAACTTGTATTCTTTTATGTTTTTGAGAGTAGCACTAATCCCTGCAATTCCATGTAGGATAACATATTGCTTCTGATTTCTTATCTTGGCCAGAGTCATCAAATTCAAGTGCTTCCACTTGGCTTTTCGTCTCCTTCTGGCTCCTACTCCACAGGCCAGGAAACCTACCTGAGTGTACTGCCAGCCACCAAGTATATCCATACCAATTATGCACTCAGAGACCAGGAAGATGACATATTGGTCCCACTGTGAGAAAAACTTTGAGCCAAGATACTATTTATCACCAGCATCTGCACTTTCACAGGGGAGCCATGATGATGTTTTTGTTCCCTGTATTAGAGTCATTAGACCCTGTATCAAACTACCCCTGAAAGTTTTGAATATTGTCTTTTCTCCAGTGAATGCATGTTACCTGGGGAAATGGTCATATGTCCCTAAGAAGGAGGACTGGAAGAATCACACTGTAAACATTGCACAGGCATTTCAGAATCATTCCTCAAGGGGACCCAGTCTTTTCTTAAATCTCTGGGTTCCAGGTCTGAGAATAGGCTCAGGTCTGGAAATTGGCAAAAGATCACAACTTTACTGTGGCTGCCATAAGCCTTCTGTCTCTGCACTCATGATCATTTTTATTATAGATATTAAGCAATACTCTTGTTGGCTGTCCATCTATCTTGACCCTAGGATCACCATGTTCTATTAACCATTATCATTGACTGATCCCTATGGGCCTGGGCTCTCTTGTTGCCTCCAGTGTTGGCTCCTATCACAGTAATTACATCAATCTTGACTCTGATGATTAAGTGCTGCCACCTGAATTTTGCTAGTCTAGACTCCCATCATTTCCAGGGAACCCAGATCCGTAAGAGTAGAGCATACTCTTGGCCCTGCATAAAGAGGGCAGTCACCACTGAGCTCTTCAACAATGCTGGTTCTGTGTTACTAGCAGATTCCTATGAGTAGAGTGAATGGAAGTTTCTTCTGGGAACTTCAGAGGATCATAGTCAATAATTCTCTGGTACTATGCAAAATAAATCCATTTGGACATGACTACTTTTCTGAGCCTTTCCTCAATATTCATCCATGCCATTCTAGGTTTTCTAGCTATCATTCTTTTTCCAACTTCAAGGAGCTATATTAACAGCCTCTTAGCAATAACTGTAGCAATAACTGTGGGTGTTATTGCTGGGACATTAGACCCTAAAACATAGGATATCCTCATTTAGTGCCCAGCATGCTCTTTTTGTCCCTGCTAATATACGTTAGCTAGGTCTTGAGGTCTTTTTGATGAATAATCCATTTCCCCCCAAAGTAGGGCTAATAGGTCCCTGGTCAGGCCATGTTAAGACTGAATCTAGTTAGTGGTTTAGAAGCAATGAAGGAAGCCAGGGCAGATTTTAAGGAGGGCCAGAATCATCTTGCAAGGCATGCACCTCACATGAGGCTCTTAAATGGTCTCCAAGCAAGAAAAGGGTGCTATTTTATAGCTACAGGAGGAAGACACTCCTTCTGGCTTAGAAGGTTCAGAGTAAATCTGGGAGTCTAGGTCCCAAGGACAGCCACCTACATACTGTCATCTGGTATGTCAGGATCTCCCTCCTTCTTTATCAGGGTTCTGACATTAACACAGAAGACTTTTGAGGGCTGTCAATTCAAAAATCTTTGTAAATCTGCTAGTCTGAAAACCAGGTCCTGGCACTGAACTTTGAAATAGTCTCCCTCCGACTTCAGGAGATGAAGAGGTCTTTAGATGCTACCGTGGAGGCCTTTTGGCTTTCATATGTGGACCTGAGTTGAGAGTTAACTCATCTGACACTATCATTTTCTTCCCTTGGTGCATAAATGGCATGGAGCAGTCACTGATCGGCTTCACAGCCCTTATAATTACAATTGTCCAATCTCGCCCAAATGCTCAAGATACTTTATAAGCCAGTGCATTGCCCCCACTAGCAATTAGGTACTTACCAGCATTAACAACTCGAGTAGGCTTCTTTATGTGCTTCTGAGCTCAATTTACTCTCTTCTTCAAAATAAACTGCCAGATCCCTCTCATTCCTTTTCCCCAACCCCCTGAGAGAACCTAGTGTGATAAGGTTACAGTGTGGCAGAAAGAAGATGAGATTGCAAAATAACTACAGGCAAGAGAAGCTCTTGCAGAACAAGATACAGCTGAGAATGCATCGTCCTGTCAGTATCTAGCTGGGGCGGGGGGGAGAGGGAGAGAGTGAGAGAGAGAATGAGAGAGAGAGTGAGAGAGAGAATGAGAGAGAGAGAACACTGAGAGAGACAGAGAGAAACAGAGAAATTGACCTGAATGAGCTTCCAAACTTTCCAGTCAGATAAATCCTCTTCCTCCTCTGAGGAGTGAGAGAGAGGCAGAGAGAAGACTCCTCTGGTGAAGAACCCCCAATGTAAGCATGAGGAGGTGGGGAGAAGTGTGTAAGGATAAACTAGTTTTTCTTTAAAGAAGTATCTTCAAAGACTAATTTGTTTTAAAAATCAATTCTTAATAAGCGAACTGTTGTAGAATGGCTCACTAGATAACAATACATTTGAATGACTACGTATGTTCGCTTTTCTGGAATAATAAGCTAGAATCACACAGTGAGTACAGCGCACCTTGGGAATCAATCAAGCGCTGTGAACACACACGGATATTTTCAGGATACTAGGCTGGGACCTAGAAAGCTATATTTGTTATCTTGTAGAAGCACTGGGAAAAACAGGCTTCTTTCAGAAATAGTTTTAAACCCAATAGGAAATAAAGACTACACTATTGAGTCACAATAATATTCCTAGCATACACCATGCATGATGGAATTTTTTCTACCTGCTGAGCTCATTCTCCCTTTCTGCAGGGTTTGGTGGTTTGGCCAGACAGTTGATTCTCTAAGACACATCTGGCTATGTCATTAACAGTTATTCCTGAATGTTTTGGCTATTGCCAAAGCGGTCTACTGGTTTAAAAAAAAAAAAGCAGAGTGCCGTCATGGGAAATATTATTCTTGCACACTGTTGTTTACAATCCAACTCAGTTATGAAGACAAAAACTATTATTTAGCATCTCTTAAAAGTCTTTAAGAGAAAATGCAGTGAAGAGTTTGTCTTTATTTCTATCTAAGTTTAGTCACTGCAAAGTCCATGACTTTTATTGAGAGTGTTGTCTTATTTATTTTCTTTCTTATTTATAACCACTGATTAAGGTTGTCAAAATACTCTTAAATGTAAAGGTCCTTCCAACAGCTTTTCATCTTTGGAGAAACTGAAAACATCCACCAAGAGCCTCTTCAGATTCTTAATAGAAAAAGGGATATGCGTGGAAACCCTAGAC
Organism: Physeter macrocephalus; assembly: GCF_002837175.3. Classification (NCBI taxonomy): domain Eukaryota; kingdom Metazoa; phylum Chordata; class Mammalia; order Artiodactyla; family Physeteridae; genus Physeter; species Physeter macrocephalus. The sequence goes on along the minus strand of NC_041221.1, from coordinate 126,575,018 downwards.
ATTTCTTTCATTTTCCCTGTTCTTCATTTTATCCTTTTGCTGATCTTGGATTTTTGGGGTGTTCAAGTTGGCAAGAAAGTATTTCCAGTATGTGACTCAACTCCAGGTAGAAGGCAGAAAAAGTTGAAACACTGTACTTCTATTCTCACTCTAAATATACAACCCTCTTATTGGTGACAATTTTATTTTCAAAGTATTTAATAAACAACTACACACTGATCTTTCACAAACTTAAAAGCTAGTATATTTAGCACTACCTATAGGCCACTTTTCTAAACACCTTCCTTATGTTACTCATTTCACTGCCTCAACAACTCTATGAAATGGGTTCCATTTTATCTTTATTTTACAGATGTAGGACTTAGGTACAAAGAGATTACGTAACTTGCCCAAGTAAGGGGTAGAGCTGGGATGGAGATTGGGCAGTCTTGCATCGGAGCCTGTGTTCTTACCCATTAATTTATATTGCCTCTGTGTGCACTTTTCTCACTCACATCTGAGAGGAAGCTAGATAAACAACCAAAAGTTGGGGAATAGGGAAGGAAGAAGCGTTTCTTTTCTAGCTCCCATTTCCATTCTGTTCTATAGCATCTGCCTGAAGGTCTGATGGTAAGTTTGATGTCAGAAAACTTGCAGTGTTTCCTCGTATTTTTTAAGATGACACAAATAATGCTAGAATTTTAATAGATATAACTGCAACTTAGAGAGCTATCTCTGACAAACTGTCTAGGGAACGAAACCAACAAAACAAAGCAAAAAAACAAAAAAACTTTGGTTTCGTTCAACCGATAATACTTATAAATACCTCATTTTATTCATTAAAAAATGCAGGGCATGTTCATAAACCACATAAGTGTAAAAAGGGAAAATACATACAATAAAATCAACAGAAAGCAAATTCTCCTCAACTTAGCCATCATGTCTATTTCTCTCCATTGCCACCACTCTAGTTCAAGCCACGAGCACCACTTACCTGACCCACTGCAATAATCTCCTAACTGGTGTTCTTGCTTTTATCCCGGCTCTCGATCTAATATTAGTCTTGACCTTCATGGCTTCCCATTGCAGTCTGAGAACCCCAAATCTCTTCAGAATGCTTCATGTTCAGGTTACCTCTCCAGTCTCATTTTCCTCCTATTAACAAATTGTCAACCTCACTTAGCTTCTTGCAATTAAAAAAAAATCCTGTTTCTATATTCCTGAGAAACTTTGCACCTGCTCTTTCCCTTTCCTTTAATGACATCTAAGACTGACTCTTATAATCATGTTTTAAATTTACTTCCTCAGAGAGGCTTTCCCTAACTTCTACTCTCAATTAAATATTTTGTTTTATTCTATGTATCACTGTTCCTACTTTTCTGTGGAATTATTGCAATTTGTTAAAACATACTTATTTGTGTCATTGTTTAAATCTACCTTTTTACTGTATTAACCAATTGAATACTCAGGGCACACATCACAATATCTGTCACAAAGTATCTACCACTAGGTGGCACCAAAGGACAGCAGGGACCTAGGTGGATAGGCATCACAAGACAGAACTTTGGACTCCAGGCTTATCATGGTTATTTCATTAAATTGGTAATATCACCAACCTGCATTTGAATTTTTGGACCACCCTCTCCCCATATATATGAGAGTGAGATTTTATGGTACCGTGTTCTGTTCTGATTCTACTGTCTGCTAGGTTGATAATCAGAGAATTAGAACATACATTTTATGAGCTTGTCTTGGGTCTAAAGACCATGACTCAAAAGTCTTAGAGCTACAGAATTTATATCAAAACAAATGATTATTCTAATAATTAGAGTTACACTGAAACCTACTTTGGATACAATGATTAAGTTCCCCATCACTTGAGTTGTTCAATAAGAGACCAGATGCTCAGTTGTCCAGATAGTGTGTAAGAGACTGAAGCTACTAGAAAAAGGTCCAATTAGATGACCTCAGAGACTTTCAGTCTTGAGAATCTGTGCTTCTGGAATCCAATTTAAATGTTTTAAAAAATATAAAAGTTCTTTAAGAATACTAGTTTAGAAACAATTGGTATTACTCTTCAGGGGAATGATAAATAATTCTCCTGTATGGCATTAACATAGTCAAAAGTGCTTAAATATTAGAATCAGACTGACCTGAATTAAAACCCAAATTCTATCACTTTCTAGCTATGTGACCCTAAACAAGCTATTTTTTTTTCAGTTTCTTTACTTCTAAATGGAAAATAAGACCAAATTACTGAATTATCACTATGTTTCTCTCAGGCCAAAACCATTAGCAATGTTTGGTTTTAAAAAGATAGTCCAAAAGAAAAAAAGGATAGTCCATTCTTCTATAAGGTATACAATGATTATAAACCAACAGATGGTACATCACCACAACCAGAATCAACAACAAAAGCCCAGAATTCCTCTTTTGCCTATTCCAAAAGTGAAGATTGTTTCTGAGTCATTTTAAAATGGCAAATAATGTAGGAAGATTGAAGTTAAAGAGATTTTCTACTTTCTAAATCTATTTTAAAAATAGAAATAGTTTGGAAACTATTTTCCCCTGTTCCAGTAGGGGCTGGGCACAAATGCTCTTTTTCTTTTGGCTTTCTATCCTCTGGATAATTAGGAAACAAGAGGATTTAGTGCAAGAGAACATAGAAAAACATTTCTGCAGCAACAGGAATGTTAGAGAGGCAAAAAGACCTTTACTTTTATTAGCTTCAGCAGCTTAGTGGAATTAAAAAGATCACTCTTGGCTCATACGTTGAGAAGTAATATAGAACAGCCGAGAAACAAGTTACAGGGGCTTTGACAATAAACCAGCCTAAAGCCAGAAGCTACCTAAGCTTAAGCCCTGAAAATGACTGTGACACTAATCTAAGATTCAGGGTGGTTTACTTGAATATTCTGATCAATATCTGCATATAAAATAAAAGTTAGAATGATATGAAATATATTTTATTATTTCTTTTTCTAAAATGAATCTATGGGTGTGGCAGGGCACTGGACTCAGGGGTCAGAGGGCTGGATAATCATCTTAACCTTGCTTCTCACTTGTGGCCAGACAGTTGCTGGGTTTCACTATAAGTCATAAAACCTGGGCCTCATTCTGCTTCTCTGCAAAATTAGAAGGTTGAAGCCAATGACTCTCAAATTCCACTCAGCCCTTCGATTCTCTGATTCCACGTCTTAAAGTTTACTCATATGTTCAGTCAGTAAGTCAATCGGTCATTAGTTGAAAAAATTCATTCATTACCAATGTGTTGGGCACATGGATACAATTTATTCAACAAGAGATATTTAATGAGCTCTGACTCTGTGCCAGGCCCTGTTCTTAGCTCTGAGGATATACTAGTATGAAAAAAGACCTAAGTTCCTACCTTTTGTGCTTTGTATTCTAAAGAGGAAATGGACATAAAATAGGCAAATAAGTAAATATACACTATGTTAGAGAGTAATAAGTGCTGTGGAGAAAGCCAGGAGGAAATGTCAGGGGTTGAAATGTTAAGTCTCACTGCGAAGATCACTGTTGATTAAAGACAGGAAGAAAAAGAGGAAGCAAGACGTGTATATCTGGGGAAAGAACATTTCAGGGAGAAGAAACAGAAGCTGTGCCTCACAGATCCAAGTACCAGCAGCGAAGAGGATGTAGATGGAACAGTATGCATGGGGGCAGAGTAACAAGAGGAAAGGTGTATCATTCTGATCCTGCAAGGACACGTGGACAATCCCACAAGATAACTGAGAATTTGATGAGGGGGTATTTATTTATAAAGTTGAGCAGAGTTAAGATTGGCAAACAGGAGATGGTAAAAGCCCTAAGGAGGTCTAGACTTAAAATGGAATGGGAGGGAGGGATTACCAAACACAGAGGGAGCTGTCACTGGAGATGGAGGAGAGGATGGAGGAGGGTCCCCAGTAGAGGCTGAGGGCCTGGGCACAGAAACAAAACTCCTGCCAATATGGGACCTGGCAAGGAGAGGGCTAGGGGAATAAACTACCCCACCTCTTTTATCTTACCCTTCTGTTTCGATAGTGCTCCCCATTCTCCAAAGCAAACTAGAACCTGGGGAAGGGGAACTGTTGATGTGGTCACAGATCAGCATCCTAGGGCCCAGGTCAGGGCACAAGTGTGGAGAGTGGATTAAAAGAGTAAAGAATATATAGCACATGAGGTCAGAGAGGTGATGAGGAACTAGATCATAAGAGCCTCATAAATCATAGAAAGGAAGTAAGGACTTTTTTTAATGGTGTCAGTCCTATGGAAAAGTTACAAAACAGTATAAAAGCACCTACATCGCTTCCATGTGAATGTTTTCCACATTTGCTCCATCACCTTCTCTTTCTTTCTCCCTCTCTGTGTGCTTTTACATATATTATATAAAATATATATATATATACAAACATTTCTTGGCTTGCTGTCCTATCTCCCCTAAATAATCCAAAAACCCAGCGCATATGTCTCAAAAACAAGAACGCTGTCCTAAAGAATCACCAGAGAACCCCTTGAATTCGGAAGTGAATAGTGATAAAACACTACTGTTTCATTCACAGACCCAATTCAATTTTGTCAACTACTCCAACAGGGATCCCACCCAGGAACCCAGGTTACATTTAGTTGTCATGTCCTGTCAGTCTCCTTCCATCTGGAACAGTTCCTCAGCCCTTCCTTGTCTTTCATTCCTTGACAGTTTAAAAGAGTACAGACCTTTCCTTCTGTAGGATACTCTCAACCTGGATGTTTCCTCACGCGCATCTCAGGCCGTGCATTTTTGGCAGGAAGGCCACAGCAGTAATGCTGTGCACTCCATAGAACCTTATCTTCTGGGACACACAGGCCAACCTGTTCCTGCTACTGGGAATTTTAACCTTGCACATGTGTCAGTCCAGTTTCTGTCCGATTTCTTTACCATCTTCACCCAAAATAGAGTCAACATTTTCCCATTTTTATCTGATTATTTGTATTCAAATTTTTTTATTGAAGTATAGTTGCTGCACAGTATTATGTAAGCAACAGGTGTACAATATAGTGATTCACAATTTTTAAAGGTTATATTCCATTTATAGTTATTTTAAAATATTGGCTATATTCCCTGTGTTGTACAATATATCCATGTAGCTTATTTTATACCTAGCAGTTTGTACCTCTTATTCCTCTTTGTATTTAAATTCACAGGGAGATATTCACATATTATGCAAACATCATATTCTTCATTGAACCTCTACCAATTAGTCTTAGTATCCACTGACAATTCCTTCTGGAATTAATAGCCACGATGTTAGTTGGTTGCCAAATAGTGGCTATTTTCACCATCAGTCATTCTATATATATAAATTGATGTTTTATATCAATTTAAGATAAAGGTTTGCCCTCACCTTCATTTATTTATTCATATATTTATATCAGTAAAATTATCACATATACACTATATGTATATTTATGTTTCTCTACAAAATGAGTTCCTATTTTATTCAATGTTTTGTAAGCTGGAATTTTTATTTATTTTAATGCTCTAATTGTCACAAATTTGACCATGGAGAATCTCTTCAAGTTGGCTCTTTTGCCCTTTCACATGTCACCATCATTTTTTAAGCTTTTCTTTTCTTTCCAGCCCAAAAAGATACTCTAGTCTCATCTTATAGTTTCCCTGTCCTAGTCCTGGACTTGGCCATTTCTCTAAGGAGACTTGGTTTCTTTCAATGATGGATGTTATTTAGAAACCAAAATCTAGATTCTTAGTATACTAATTGCTACAAGTGTTATGGCTTCTGGACTCTTTCAACAGATAGGGCTAGGATGTATATATGTACACAAACGCACACACACACACACACACATATCTATTCATGTATCTATCTCTGTTTATATACAGTTGAAAAATTATGAATTCATACCAATACTTGTAACTCTAACCCAACACCTGTGGACAGATCAAATAAGATGACTGAACTTGAATTTAGCAATGTAGAGTTTTTTGGTGACTTTTCTAAGAATATTTCTAATGGAGCAGTACAAGCCAAAGTCTGTTTAGAATAGGTTTGGGTAAAGAGGAATAAAATTGGACACAGTGTGTAAGACAACACTTCAAAGAAGTTTTGCTGTAAAGAGAAAGAAAAGCATACTACTAATTGGATTTGTTATTAAGCCAGAAGAAATAATAACAAAAAGAAATATTTGTTATTAAGCTGGCAGAACAGTTGTGAGTGATGCCAAAGAGAAGGAAAAACAAGGATTTTCCATTTACAGTAATAGAAGAATAAGTGGAGCATCCGGGTAAAGATGGAGGTCAATAGGCAGATAAAGTGGGAACTTGTTGAAGTTTTCTTCTGATTGAGGAGAGAGTATGAATTAATACCTTGGTAGAGTGGTTAAGTAAATGGAGATAAGGAATATAGTGTGATTACTAGGCAACAATAAGAGCTTATTTGAGGTTAGTGATCATGTTTTTAACATGAAACAAGTTATCATGGTTGTATATTTTTCTTTAGCCACTTTTGACTGCAGAGAGTTGAAATTAACCTGACTGGTGGTAAAACCAGTGAGAGAGTTGAAGGAAGACAGAGGAGAAAGTCGAGGATATTTTCTTGGAAGGGGGTATGATTGACAATGGAATTTAAGCTAAGAAAGGAGAGATGAGTAGGTGACAGGATCAATGATCTGAAAGTCCTGGTGATACTGCAGGTTGATGAAGTAGGGTTATTAAGAGTGAGCAGGAGAGAGATGAGGTTAGAGATTACCATCTTTGGAACCGAAATTATTGAGGGATTGCAGTTATTTATAGTGACAAAGTCAAGGGTATGACTAAGGATATAAGTTGTTGAGATAAGATAGTAAGGAATTTATCAAGGATTAAGGGGCTAGAGTATTGGATGGGTCATTTACATGGATATGGACATTACCAAGATGTAGAAGAGATTTGCACTGGCAAGGAAATAAAATCTTTAGTGAATAAGAGGCAGTATCCTAGCAGTGATAGATGATGGCAGTAAAAAGGGTCCAGGAGTACCATATCCTGATAATATGAGATGCAAAACTGGACATTTTTAGGGATAGAGGAAGAATGATCTGAACCAGTAATGAGGACTAAGGAGGACACGGGTTCCCTCCCACAGGCCAGTGGAATGAGAGGAGTGGGAAAGCAAACAGCCATTACATGTAGGCAGCAGTGTTCTCAACCAAGGTCTAGATATTTTTAGGGCAAAAGACTTTTAGAATTTCCTCTGAAGGAAATTATCAGAGAAATGGATGAGGACACAGAAGATTTTTGAGTTGTAGAAAACACACAAAAGGGCTTCCCCAAATAGTGCAGGCATGAAAGATGGGGTCAGAAATGGCAGTACACAGAGCCACCTGGAGATTAGAGTGTGGGAGATGAGGATGACTTAGAACGTGGGGATTTATATCTACAAAAAGAGAAAGTGATGAGATAAGGCCCAGTGGTCTTAAGGCAGATCGTGGAAAGGGACTGTGAGTGTGGGAGAGATGTTTGGGGCTCTCAGTAAACACAGGCAGGTTTAGAGACCTCAGTAGACTCCTGATGTTGGACATGTAAAATCCTACCGAGATTTGTAAAATCCAAATCCTTTCTCTGACCTCAAAAGCACTCTGCCTACTCTGAGGGGTGACTGAAACCTACACTCAAGGCCCCTTAATTCCTGTTGACAGTGGTGAACAGGAGACATTTAATGGTACAAATGCTCTCACTTATGAGGCATGTGTGAATGTATGTGATAAAAGAGTCGATCTCTGGAGATGTTTCAAGAAATTAAACTACAACATTAAAAGTGACAATATCTTCTACCCTCCTGGAGGACAGTCCTCAATTTTGGTGACTCTCACAGGATACAGAAAATAATGACGAAAAGTCTCCTCTGGGAACCCAGATGAATGTGGCCAACATGCCCTCCATGTTCCGTTCTCTGTACGTAAGAACTCCTGTTCCTTCTCGGCTTGGATCAATAAGAATTGATCCAGAGAAAATGTTAGCATCTGAACCTGGAAGCATTCTGTTTCTCCATGCGTAAATGGTGGTGCCTTTGTATTGTAATGTTTCCAAATATGTGGGGAAAAGTGGAGATCTAAGTCCTCTATGCGAACTTATTAGTAAAGACTCCAGGGCAGGTTGGAGATTAAGGCTCTGGATGTAAATTTCTTCTCTGCTTATCTGAATGCTGTTAACAAGGGTGACCAGGGAAAGCTTGCTAAATTATTAGTAGGGGCATTTCCTCCCCACCACTCCGAACCTTCTTAAATGAGTAAATCCTTAGATTCTTTTTGTTGAGCAAGATGCCAGAGAAACATTCAGAATCCCAGATCCCAGAGAGGGGTGCCCTGTGCTACATAAGAAAGGGAAAGAGAAAAACTGAGGGGATGATTCAGAGTGCAGAGAAGAGGAAATAGAGGTGACAGGGCCTGAAAGAGGAAACAAAGAAGAGGGACATTGGAAGCAGGTAAGAACACTGGCAGTAGGCTTAGAGAGAAAAAGAAATAGTAGAGATGGTGAAGTGATTTTTGAGAACTTCACTCTGAACTATGAGATGCTAGCTCCCTCCTCTGTCTCCTTAAACAAATTTCAGTAAAAGTCTCTCTTAGGTTTGCTACTTTTGTCATGTTGCTGTTATTTTTATTAACGTTAGATATAATGATATGTGAGACTGGATTTCTGCTGGGTGCCAGGTGAGTCAGGCTTGTCCAAGAGAAGCTCAGCTATGAGCCTTTCTCCCTTATTTTTATGGAGCTCCATATGTTTTAGAGGCAAACCACAGCTAACTTACATATTTGGTAAAACCTATGTGCCCAGTATATGGACACTACTGTATTAGCATTGCAATGTCTTGCTATAGGAATTTCAAACTCAAAAAAATATATATATAATAAAATGGAAAACAGACCTTTCTGGTATAAGCATTTCAGTGTGGTAACCTGAGGGCTCTAATCTGTCTTTGGTCTCTCTTCCCAGGATCACAAAATTCAGCCCAGAGGGGAAGCATATATCTCTGGCACTGGACTTCTCAGTTTGAAAGCAGTCTCCATTTCTGAGCAAACTTGGGTTATTGGGTTTAAATGTCTGAGTTCAGATTTTTCACCTGTAAAAATTGGGTTAATTATAATATCTGCTAAAACATGTAGTAAATTCCTTAGCACAGTACATGACACAAATGCCTTTATAAATGTTAGCTACTATTATAATAATTCCTGACTTTGGAACATTCAATTCTGTGTTTCCCATTAAGGCAAAGTCTAAATTAATTTTGTAACCTATATTTACTTTTCAAAATCCAAAGATACCTTTAAACAAATATCTGGTGAAAGAATATATATTGACGACTAAAGATTTTTTTGGCTCCTTGCTTGCTGTTTGTTTGGTTTGCTTATCAAAAAGAAAATCAACATCCATTAAAAATCATCCTTTCCTAAAAGTGGAATTTTAAAGGACATATAAGTTAGAAAATTTTATTGGCTAATATAAATAATGAGTTTCCTTTTTTCCCCTTTTTCCCCAACTATCATTCTAAGCTTCTGTTAGCATGCCTTTCCCCGTTTTCACTATTAATTCAATTTTAAAACTACTTACTATATTGTTGTCAAAATAAAACGTTTAAAAGATCTAACTGTCCTTTTTTTTTTTGACTGATATCATTCACAAATAACTTATCTGTTGCTCTACCACTGAAGTATTCTTTTAATGATGGTCTCCAAGTAACCTGGTTCATACTCTGCCTGCCAACACACACACACACACACACACACACACACACACACACACACACACACATTTGAGTTAATAGAATATCAATGAAATCCTTCTTGGCAAAATGTTCCCAAACTACATCTTTAATGTTAAAACAAATACACCTTTCCCCAGCCTATTAATTCACTGCAACTCTCTCACTGGATGATGTAAATACCTGCTCAGCTCTTTGGTTTAATAATCTTTCCTTTGGAACAAAGCTGAATTAGTCTTGACTAGACATCTCTCTTGATGGTTCACCATGATTATATAATTTACACTAAAAAGGAAGCAAATGAATGCTCACTGATGATTAATTAAAGTGGGATTAGGTTTCAGTAACAAGTTAGCCCAAACTCAAAGTGGATCTGTTCAATAGACGTTTATTTCTTGCCGCTTTAACAGCCCTGGCTGGGCCAATGAAAGGGTGTTCATGGACCAGAGTAGGTGGAGATTGTCATTTCTCTATCAGGCTTCAGGGTCACCCCATTAATGATTTTGTTTTACGCAGTTGAAAGGAGAGCAGTGAGATGAATAGAGGAAAACTTGAATAGAGAGTTAGTCATCTTTAGAACCAACTTATCGGAATGGTTTCCAGTGTTAAATGGTTAGAAAGTTTGTCATCTATTCTGAGATTCCATTTTTAATCTTGGAAAAGCATTTTAGAGGGTTACCTAATTGGTATACTATTTTATAGGTTTTTATGTAAAAGAATCTTGCATTCTTTCTCATTTATTTTGCTAAATGACAGTTCTGGCACCAAGGCACGATTTTAGTAAGCGATTTGCTCTCTAAAATAGGCTGTATTTCTTTTTAAGAATCTAAAGTGGTAGCAAATAACAACAAAATAGAAGGAACAAAAACTATGTGATGATTATAGCATGAGTTTCTCCAACATATAAAAAAGTACGATTGACCCAATTTGCTTCTGCAAATTGAGTTGGGGACTGGTTGGGCATGCAACTATGCAATCTATGGAGGTTTATTCTTTAGAGATAGTTTTAACTTTGTAGCAGATTAAGGAAGGTCCATATAACTCACCGTAGCAGTTTTGTCTTAGGCTTCGTGCAACGTTATTCCGTTCTAATTGTATTCTTTATCCTATGTAATACCATCCTCATGCCCTCTGGCTTCACATTGATGAGGACCAAATTATACTTCAGCCCAGACCTCTTCACAAATGACAGAACTAAATCTTCATTAGCTGTTTGGCACATCCGCTTAGATATCTTGAATCATTTTGAATTCATCATATGCCCAAATGGAACTCATGACCTTTCCCCTAAATCTGGCACCCAATGAAAGGTACCATTACTCAGCAAAATTCACAAGCCAGAAACTTAGCAAACACCTATTATACCCCCTCCCTCTGTCACCTATCTACACCTAACTCTTAGGAAATCCTATTGACTTGACCTTATAAATATCTTTTCTATATGTCCGCTTCTCTTGTACTCCACTGCCACTGCTCTTGTCAAACTGACTATACGGTTACTGCATTCTGCCACAAGACCAAAATCCTTAGTGTAGGTGCAACGGCTGCGTGGATGGGACCTTGACTGCATCTCAGTCTTGGCTTATTCTGTTTGCCTCCTGGTTTTGGCCTCACTGAGCTTCTTTCAGTTCCTCCAATATAAAAGTTCCCTTTGATTTTAGGAGCATTTGTACATTCTTCCCTGTTAGAAGTCTCTTTGTCTCTCTCTTTGTGTGGTAAACCCCTCTTTGTTATTTAGCTCTTGTGTTAAATGTCCTTTCCTTAAGAATTACCTGACCAGATCCTGTGTCCCATCTTGCAGCAGCCTACAATTTCCTTTTTAGAGCTTACCATAGTATAGTTTGTATCCATGAGGTATAGTATTATCTTTGCTTTATTTACCACTGAATCCCAGGTGCTTAGGAGAATTTCTGGCATACTGAAGTTACTTAATAAGTATTTAAAGAATGAACGAGGAAACATCCCTGGCACCTATACTGCAACGTCAGTCGTGCTTGTACTGCTCTTGGTCTTCTTCTAGCTCAGCACCTGGGAAGCTTCAGTCAACAGGAGAGGAAGACTGTCAACCTAACTCTAAGTAATAATAACTCACAGAAGTCTACAAATAATAGACGTTGGAGAGGGTGTGGAGAAAAAGGAACCCCCCTACATTGTTGGTGGGAATGTAAATTGGTGCAGCCACTGTGGAGAACAGTATGGTGGTTCCTTAAAAAACTAAAAATAAAATTACCATAGGATCCTGCAATCTCACTCCTGGGCATATATCCAGAGAAAACTGTAATTCGAACAGATACATGCACCCCAATGTTCACTGCAGCACTATTTACAATAGCCAGGACATGGAAGCAACCTAAACATCCATTGACAGATGACTGGATAAAGAAGATGTGGTACATATATACAATGGAATATTACTCAGCCATAAAAAAGAATGAAATAATGCCATTTGCAGCAACATGGATGGACCTAGAGATTCTCATACTAAGGGAAGTCAGAAAGAGAAAGACAGATACCATATTATATCACTTATATGTGGGATCTAAAAATATGACACAAATGAACTCATCCACAAAACAGAAACAGACTCACAGATATAGAAAACAAACTTATGGTTACCAAAGCTGAAAGGTACAGGGAAGGGATAAGTTAGGAGTTTGGGATTAACATATACACACTATTATATATAAATAGATAACCAACAAGGACCTACTGTATAACACAGGGAACTATACTCAATATTTTGTAATAACCTATAAGGGAAAAGAACCTAAAAAAAAAAGATATATATGTATGTATAACTGAATCACTTTGCTGTACACCTAAAACACAACATTGTAAATCAACAATAAAAAATTGTATATTAAATACAATTTTGTATATTTATCTCTTTTGAGCCTCAGAAAATTAGAATAATATTTTTCCCCAAATTTTAGAGATAACAACACTGTCAGTCTGAAAATTTGAGTTTGCTAGAGATTGTGAACTCAGAAATTGTGGAATTGGCTCTAGAAATCAAAACTTTGACTCTTCCTACAAGATTTTCTCCAAGCTATTTTCTATGCTGTTTTCTAAGTCAGCTAACAATCCAGAGATTAGTGGTTGACGGCTTATTTTCAGGGACACTGGACAGGCAGTGCAGGCTGCCTCACCATCTCCCCTCTACCTCCCATCCACCTCCTTTCTCCACTTCCTGCCTCTGCCACCTCTATGTGACATCACCCATCATCAAAATTATTCCTACTCTTAATGCCAACTTGTGCCTATGAAAACTTTAGGTAAACACTTCTTTCTTGTTCTGAATAGTTCAGCTAATTCTCATTCCAACCCTTCACAAATTCAGACACATATACTTAGGAGAAATGAAATAAAATTTCTTTGAGCAAACATATTTTAGGAATTACTTAAAGTGTAGTTTTGCCTGAGATGAGTGACCAGTTAATGCCACCCGGAGTCATAGGAGATTTTAATATTTTTGTGCAGGGTATAATAAAAGTAAGTTTTGAAGAAATTGGAAAAAAAAATTACCATTATTTAAAACCCCTGATGCGTAGCCACATTATATACAGTAATTGTATCCTTTTTAGTAATTTTGCAATCTAAATATTACACCTTACAAATGAGGAAACAGTTTTGGAATAAGTGACCAAGATTACCATAGTAGAAAGTGTTAGATGCAAGATTCAGAGTTAGCTTTCTTCCACACCCCAGTATCTGAAGGAATATCTAATGCCAGTGATCAGACAATGCCAGACAAATGCCAATGACCAGAATTTATTTAATATATAACAACTGGAACAGTAGATAGTAATAGAAAGTGAAAACAAGTGGCAAAATTGTTGATATAAGAGAAAACCTCAGGGAAAAGGGGATTTAAATATTAATAGTTTTTACTATTTTTTTTACTTCAGTAATGATACTGATTGGTTGATTATAATTTTATATATAAATTACAGATCATAAAACTCATAAAAAAATCACAATTTCACAATTCAGAGATACCAAGAGACTGTTGACAGGTTAGTATTTCTTTCCAAATATCATACATTAACTTTTTGTGTATAAAAATTAAAGTACAAGCATTGATGTCACATTCTGTTGTGCAGAAAGTGTACTGCATAGTAGTGCCTCACCAAGCAGGTAAATGGGGGCTAAAATCCAGTTTGCAGCCCCCTAGTCAATTAGGACCCGTCATGGAACTGCATCTGCATAGAGAAAGGGCTGCAGTTTTCTAATTTGCTCAAAGACATCATCCACTCTCCAAGCCGAGTATCCACAAGGCTTTATCTGCCCAGAGGGGACATTTTTTTCTTGTTAGCACCAAAGATGCTTATGGGCTAGCAGTGACCCTGACTGTAGCCTGCTTTCTTTATTTAGCAAAGAAAGAATTTTGTACCATTCCCTGGTTTAGCATACCCAGGTAAGAATGAGTCTTACGGTAGTATTCCGTAAGAGACAGCTTACCTGATTCAGTTATCTCCTATTTTTTAATATTTATTAATTTAATTTTTGGTTTTTGGTAGCACACATACATCATTAAAAAAATAAGCTTCTGATATTGTGTTAAAAACTATAAAAATGGGGGCTTCCCTGGTGGCGCAGTGGTTGAGAGTCCGCCTGCCGATGCAGGGGACACGGGTTCGTGCCCTGGTCCGGGAAGATCCCACATGCCGCGGAGCGGCTAGGCCCATGAGCCATGGCCGCTGAGCCAAAACTATAAAAATGGAAGAAAGTAATCAGTCTATTAATCTCTATTACACCCTCTTTACATTTATTTTCTCTTAACATTTTAACATTGTTAATAATTTCTCTCTCCTTGGCCTAAAGTTTAACTCAACACTGGACCTACAGGATATTTTGGCGCCTGGTACTCCAACTTGGAGGAAAATGTCAGAAGGGGAGCTGATGGATTGTTGTCCATCAGTCACTATCAATTGCTGGCCCTCTGGATTTCATCTATGGGTTCTGGTATTTGTCACTTCCAATTTGAGCTCGTGCAGAGATTTTGGGGACTTCTGGCATTTTCAGTATTTTTCAACTGCTCTGTGATTTTATCAAACCTGAAATGTCTCGACATTTTTTTTTCTTCCTTGGGTAAACATGATTAGGAGCCATAGATGGCTTTCTCATGCTCTTTTCCTACCAGGCTTTCTGCCAGCATCCTTGATTTTGAACAATCCGTTGCAATTCTTCTTCTTGGTGATGGCAATAGTGCAGATGAAGTTTTTCCTTGAGGTGACAGGCCTGGCACAGAATGCATCCAGAATTGGAAGAGCCTCAAAGCAGTGTGGTACCAAGGTCATATAATTAGTGATCCATCTGCCACTGGGACTCAGACTTCCTGATCCTCACTTCCAGTACAGCAAACCATATTGTCTTTGTCCTTTTCTAATTGTCTTGTCTTCTGTGTATCAAAGGACATTAAACACAACCTGTTTGCCTGTTTCTTCTGTGTTAACCTGACACACAGGATAGATTTCAGAAGAAGCTGCTCTCAGAATGTTTTCTGCTGAAAAATGGAAAAGGAGTTGAGCAAACAAGTGTTCCAGTTCATCTGCAGCTATTGCAAGTGGGCCAGATGCTCTCCGCAGCCCACTCCAAGCCCCAGCATCATGAAGGCATCATCTTGCAGGGCATAGAAATGCCTCTCACAGAAACAGTCTTTCCTGCCCATTTCTACCCATCAGAAAGGGAATGCTTCTGGCACAAACCACCTCAGTGGTGTCATTTTCAAGCCATACAGACTCAAAAAGTCTAGAACTAGCCATAGGGGGGTTATCTCACTTACTTTCATTGCCATTGTAATAAAATTCAAATACTTATCTAGAACAGAATACCTGGATGGGTCCTTAAACTCGTGACTTCAGGGAAGATAATTACACCCAAGTTTTTAATACAATTAACTTAGAACAAATGCCTAAATCATATTAATAATAATATTAATAATATACAACAGATTTCTAGTATAAACTTTTTGTTCTTCTTCCCAGAATTTAGTGAAAACAGTTAGCTAGTATCTCAAGAATGCTCTCTGTTCATTTCTGGGAGGGGTTCCTCTTCTTTAATCACTCTGGTTGGCCTGAGCCTCTTAGATTTCTACCACCTTTTCTTGTCCCATGATGTTCTGTCCAAGAATGGCTATGGCTTGTGTTATGATTTTCAGATAATCCTCAACTTCTACAGCTGAAATTTATCCAGGATTATATATACAAGATCTTTATTGGTTGTGTTTTTACAGAGATTGATTTTCTCCACAAATATTGCCCATTTCTAGTGGGAAGAAATGTCTTTCTCTCTCTTTCATTTACTGTCCATTCACGTGCCTATGCTTTAGCCAATCCAAACGTGCCTACATTTTATATCTACCAAATTTTATATCTACCAAAAAGGGTTCTTACGAAGATGAAATACAAATATATATATTTCATGCTCATATATACATACTATCCTCATATATGTATATATATACATGTCCATCGGTTTAAGAACACTTACAATTTTGTTTACATTTTACATTATTTTATTCAGTTGTTATGACAAAGGTTTTGTGATAAAGAGGGTAGATATTATCCAAAAATTGAGTAATGATATATGAACTAAAGTTCGTAGTTTAGATTATTCCCTTCAGAGAAGAGTAATTATTCAACAAATGAAAAGAGTGGCCCAGAGTCTAGTTTCTTAGGGCTAAGCTCAGGAGCCCAGTGTCTTCTGTTTTGAAGCTGTGTCAATTTAGAGAGGTTTTAATCTTAATAACAGGACCCCTTTTTTTAGTATATGATTCTGGGCATGTTACTCATTATCAGTTTTTTTCTAATCTGTGAAATGGGGATGATAATACTATCCACCTCAGCTTGTTATAAGGACTGAATGAGGTTATTCAGGTTGAGTACCTAAGACATTGCTTTACACATAATGAGAGTTCAATAAATATCAATTATATTTGACTCAAGACATAAAATCTGTTTTTTCATCTGTTCACGTTGATGCTTTTGACTTTTTCTGATGTTGATTTCAAAAAAAGTTTTTTTTTTGACCTAAATTGCTTTAAAATTCCCTTGAAAAAATGCCTGCTGTTAAAATCTGAGCTGAAGAGGTATGGAAAAAGCACTAGTTCCGAGAAGTCATGATATCTGAATCCAGCAGATGTGTCCATTGATACAGTGTTAAAGAGTTAGTGATGCAGCTCCTACTTTCAGAAAGTTGGGAGAATCCAATTAAAGAGATTGAATAAAATGGTGGAGGAGACTGGGAGAACAGTTTTTAAGACAGCTCCCATAACGGTCCATGGCCATTATAATTTCTTCTTTTCCTGAATTGCAGAGGCCCTTCAGAAAGATCAAAGGATGAGAGCTGTGTTGCAGCTCTAGAAATTTGGGAAATGGTCAGGCTTGATGTTAACATGGAGAAGTGATATAATATTTGTGAATTATGCTCAGAAGGAATTGGTGCTTTATGGACAGTCCTGAGATCCTGCTGCACATTTTACAATCAGCTCTTGGATGAATGACAGAGCAAATGCACATGTCAGCATGTTCCTTTTTCATTAAGAGTCGAGAGATAAGAACCCACATTTGCCATAGGGAAAGTGATAAAAATCAGTAATAGAGGAAACAAATTTCATTTTTCAAATCTGTTAGCAATGAAGGGAGATGAAAATATCTATAAAAATACTTAGCATGCCCCTTAAATGTAAATCATCAAAAGGCAGCATACCTAACAGAGGACCACACATGGAAAAAGAATATATAAAAGGAAACTGTAGCCTCTTACTAATAAAATAAATCAATTTTGCTTTAAAAGTCCTTTGAATGTTCAAGTCATGGATCTTGTTCTTGAATATTTCTCACTAGTATTGACTGTCCAGTGGGTTGAGAATGGATTACAAACCAAAGGCTACCTCACATGGGACACAATGGTTTCTAAGGATTAAGCTTAGGTTTATAACCTGAAATGATTCTGTAGGGAAAACGAAAAGATTCCTGATCCTGAAACAAAACAGGTTATATAATGCAGATGACTGCACCTTGGATGAAGAATAAGCAAGTGTTTGCTCAGAGATAAAATGAAAAACATCACCTTTAATGAAACCTTTTAGGCCTGCTTTAAAGCTCAATATTTGAAAGGCAGTACTACAGTCAAGGAGGAGTTCAAATGTTGTTAATATGCATAAATATACATTAAAGACATTCATCGAAATTCCACTGAGACAAATGCTTCTAAAATAAGTATTGCCAATATGGTCTCTCATAATTTACTCAAGCATTGACGTGTATGCTTCTGCATATCCTTATAAACTGGGAAATAAAGCAGTTTTATAAAGCTGCAAATGTCATGCAAAGATATATTTCTCACTTTTAATGACCTCTTTTAAAGCAATTATACGATACAGTATTTTTCTTACTGGCATGCAGAAATGAGCAAGGTTTATATTTAAAAATGATCTTATTATGCCTTGTCATGAAGAAAAGGGTTTAACATACACATGGAATGATTCTTATAAGTACTTCCCATTATCTTTTTTTTTATCATCTTTATTGGAGTATAATTGCTTTACATTGTTGTGTTAGTTGCTGCTGTATAACAAAGTGAATCAGCTATACGTATACATATATCCTGATCTCCCTGTGCTATGCGGCTGCTTCCCACTAGCTATCTATTTTACATTTGGTAGTATATATATGTCAATGCCACTCTCTCACTTCGTCCCAGTTTACCCTTCCCCCTCCGCGTGTCCTCAAGTCCATTCTCTACATCTACATCTTTATTCCTGTCCTGCCCCTAGGTTCCTCAGAAACCACTTTTTTTTTTTTAGATTCCATATATATGTGTTAGCATACGGTATTTGTTTTTCTTTCTGATATACTTCACTCTGTATGACAGACTCCAGGTTCATCCACCTCACTACAAACAACTCAATTTCGTTTCTTTTTACCTTCCATTATCTTTTAAACGAAAATTTTACCTGTGAAATTTTGTAGTCTCAAAGATAGAACATACAGAAAAAACTGAGTAGGTCACTACCTTCTATTCTAAAGGTTTTTCTTCCAGTATTTTATTAGAAACACGTGTATGTCTGTCTGAGTGTTGTACATATATTAGAAGCATTTGTCAAAAACATACCTAACTGCGGAGAAGATGATTTTATAATTTTCGTAAATTTTAGCTATAAAAATGTTAATATCTTGTCTGATACACTCTGAAATTTCACCTTGATATTTCTATTCAATGCTGTATGAAGTTATATTTAACTGTGTTTTAAATTTGAGCTCTTGAATAGTCTTTAAAAAGTAGTATGATCCATTTAAGAATGAAGGCTTTTTGGATCAAAGATTAAACTATATAAAGATAGGAGACCAGAAAATGGTAGTAAGGAGGGGCTGGCAATAGTACACAAGGAACATGTAGTCAAATACTGTTTGAGAGGGAAAGTCTTTTCTTGAAAATTGGAAATTAATCTCTTCTGGGTGGCCAAAGGTTATCACAGATTTAGGGAACATATAGGGAAAAATATAGCCTCTAACTCTGATAATGTGCATGAAGTAGAAACTTGAATAAAGAGAGGAAGCAACAGGGTTAATAATGAAATGGGCAAGCTGAGTTTCAATGCCTATTGCTAAAAATAACCCTTAGTCAAAGTCTTACAGAAGGACAAAGATCACCAGGGTTTTAATACTTGATGAATTTAGTTGCCCTGCCCTGGAGCTAACTATGGATCTCAAGAAAAATTAAGAAAAAAATGACAGGGTGTTGTTCTACTCAATTTAAAAAGAACTAGATGTGGTATCTTGTCTTGATTTGCATTTCCCTAATGACTAATGATGTTGAGCATCTTTTCAAGTGCTCATTAGCTATTTGTATATCTTATTGTTTACTTAAATAATTTGCCCATTTTGGTGGGGGTTGCCTTTTTATTGTTGAGTTATAAATTTCTTCATATATTGGGGGAAAATATGTTCACAAGAATATGGAGAAATTGGAATCTTCATATGTTGCTGATGGGAATGAAAAATGGTACTGCCTCTGTGGAAAATATATTGACAGTTTCTCAGAAAGTTAAGCATAAAGTAATATAACCCAGCAATTCTACTCTGAGGTACATATCCAAGAAGATCAAAAACAAATTCACACAAAATCATGCACACTAACATTCATAGCAACATTATTCACAATAGCCAAAAAAGTGAAAACAACTCAAAGTCTCTTAATGGATTAATGGATAAACAAATTTGCTATGTTCATACAATGGATTATTATTCAACGATAAAGTACTGATTCATGTTACTACATGGATGAACCTTGAAAACATTATGCTAAGTGAAAGAAGCCAGACATAATAGGTCACATATTATATACTTTCATTCATATGAAATAATAAAAATAGGCAAATACACAAAGAAAGTAGATTAGGGGTGGTGAGAAAATGGGGAAAGTTAGGAGTGACTGCTAAGAGGTACAAGATATTTTGGGGGATAGTGATGAAAATGTTCTGAAATTAGATAGTGGGGATGATTGTACAATGTTATAAATATATCAAACCTACTGAATTATACATTTTTAAATGTATAACATAAAATGCCTTTTATGTTACATGAATTATATCTCAATAAGAAATGAACTACAGTTAAAATAAGCATAGATTGGTACCTGATTGGCATCTAATTGTATATTGATCCATTTATAGATTCAACAATACAATTTGAGACTTGAAAGTGAACTTAGCACATCTCTCAGAGATTGATATACCAGAAGCACAGCTTCTGACTAGTTTCAATAGAGATATTCCTGTCACAGCCAGCTACTGAATGTAGAAATGAGTTCTAAAGGAAGGACTTCATTTCTGACAATATTAATCAGGAATTTAGGTATAATACTGCCAATGAAAAAACAAACAACACTCCTGCAAACCAGCCATTGTTTCCCTTGCTGAGAATGGACTCAATAGAAGGAGATACCCAATCAAAAAATGGGTAGGATATCTAAATAGACAGTTCTCCAAAGAACACATACAGATGGCCAAAAAGCACATGAAAAGCTGCTCAACATCACTAATTATTAGAGAAATGCAAATCAAAACTGTAATGAGGTATCACCTCCCACCAGTTAGAATGACCATCATCAAAAAAATCTACAAACAATAAATGCTGGAGAGGATGTAGACAAAAGGGAACCTTCCTACACTGTTGGTGAGAATGTAAACTGGTATAGTCACTATGGAGAACAGTATGGAGGTTCCTCAAAAAACTAAAAATAGAGCTACCATATGATCCAGAAATCCCATTCCTGGACATTTATCCAGAGAAAACCATAATTCGAAAAGATACATGCACCCCAATGTTCATTGCAGCACTATTTACAATAGCCAGGACATGGAAGCAACCTAAATGACCATCAACAGAGGAATGAATAAAGAAGATGTGGCACATATATACAATGGAATATTACTTAGCCATAAAAAAGAATGAAATAATGCCATTTGCAGCAACATGGATGGATCTAGAGATTGTCATACTGAGTGAAGTAAGTCAGAGAAAGACAAATATCATATGATATCACTTATATGGGGAATCTAAAAAAGGTACAAATGAACTTATCTACAAAATAGAAATAGAGTTATAGATGCAGGAAACAAACTTATGGTTACCAGGGGTAAGGGGGGGGAGGGATAAATTGGAAGATTGGGATTGACATATACACACTACTATATATAAAATAGATAACTAATAAGGACCTACTGTACAGCACAGGGAACTTTACTCAGAACTCTGTAATGGCCTATATGGGAAAAGAATCTAAAAAAAGAGTGGATATATGTATATGTATAACTGATTCACTTCACTGTATACCTGAAACTAATACAACATAGTAAATCAACTATACTCCAATAAAAATTTAAAAATAGATTATTCTTATTACTGATTTTAAAATATATATATAAATACCTATACAACTTTTGCTGATTTCCAAGGTTTAATTTATTGTTTTGAATATTTTTTTATAAAGTTGTTGTCAAGATTTCTTAGCAACTCAGTTCTTTTTGTTAGTATAACATTTCCCAAACTGAGCTCTCAGAATTATTTTCTCTGAAAAATGTAAACAAGTAATCTGAAAAGAAGCAAAAAGTATGCCTATTTGGAGTGGGGGGAAATTCTGTGGTCAGGTAAATTTGGGGACACTGCCTAGTCTAACATTTTCTTAGAGAATCAACAAAATTCTTATTACCATATTAAGATTTGACAGTCCTACTGTAAGAACCAAACATAACACAAGACAAAAATAAACCTGTTCAAATCTGTTTAACTCATCTTTTCCCAAGTTGATTTGCCATCTCACCATTTTTCAAGGAATTCGATTAAAATCTTATTACTGTTCTTTGAATATAGTTTGATTAAGAACTTGGTTAGAGCCTAGCTTTGATCTATTTCTAAGTCAGAGATAAACCTCTAGTTTTGGTTGGACATTTTTGACATTTTGTTTGGACAAACAAAATGCATGCTGCTTTTGCAAATTCAGGACTATGTTTGGTAAAACATGTATTCACAATTGGGTGTTTATTAGCTAAAATACATGGTCTACCAATCCCTTATCTGTAGTGTGGTCTTTATATACAAAGGACAGTATTACTTTCAAAGCATGTGTGCCATATCAGAGAGGTGTGTTGTTTCAGGAAACATTTTAAAGGAATGTGGCTGCATTAAAGAATATATTCAATCAAGGTAAAGTTTTAGGATTCACCCTACAATGTTAGAATTGATTTGAAAAATGTTTAATACTTCACAAGCATATTGAAAAAGGCTCAAAATCGCTAATAATCAGGGAAACGCAAATCAAATCCACAATGAGATACCATCTTACACCTGTCAGAATGGCTATTGTCAAAAAGACAACAAATAACAAATGTTGGTGAGGAGGTGGAGAAAAGGGAACCCTAGTACATTGTTGGTGGGAATGTAAACTGGCATTGCCATTATGGAAAACAGGATGGAAGTTTTTCAAAAAACTAAAAGTAGAACTACCATGTGATCCAGCAATTCCATTCCTGGGTATATATCTGAAGAAAATGAAAACACTAAATCAATAAGATATATGCACCCCAATGTTCATAGCAGCATTATTCACAATAGCCAAGATAAGAAAGCAAGCTAAGCATCCATCAATAGATGAATGGATAAAGAAGTTGTGGTATATTTATACAATGGGATACTACTCAGCCACAAAAAAAGAATGAAATTCTGCCATTTGCAAAAACATGGATAGACCTGGAGGATATGATGCTAAGTGGAATAAGTCAGAGAAAGACAAATACTATATGTTATCACTTATATGTGGAATCTAAAAAATAAAACAAATGAATAAATAAATATTTAAAAAACGAAACAGACTCACAGATACAGAGAGCAAACTAGTGGTTACCAGTGGGAAGAGGGGCAGGACAGTGGCAAGATGGGGTAGGGGATTAAGAGGTACAAACTACTATGTATAAAATAAATAAGATGCAAGGATATACTGTACAGCACAGGGAATATAGCCAATATTTTATGATAACTTTAAGTGTAGTATAATCTATAAAAATATTGAATAATTTTGTTGTACGCCTGAAACTAATATAATATTATAAATCAATTATACTTCAATAAAAAAAGAACTATTTAAAAAAACCTCAATACTTTAGAAAAAGTGGTCTACATGAGACTTTAATACAAGTATACCTCAGAGATATTTCGCGTTAGGTTCCAGACCACTGCAATAAAGTATCACAATAAAGCAAGTCATACAAATTTATTGATTTCCCAATGCATATAAAAGCTATGTTTATACTATATTGTAATCTGTTAAGTGTGAAATAGCATTATGTCTAAAAAATGATGTATATACCTTAATTTTAAAAGACAGGGCTTCCCTGGTGGCTCAGTGGTTGAGAGTCTGCCTGCCGATGCAGGGGATACGGGTTCGTGCCCCGGTCCGGGATGATCCCACATGCCGCGGAGCGGCTAGGCCTGTGAGCCATGGCCGCTGAGCCGGTGCGTCCAGAGCCTCCTGTGCTCCACAACGGGAGAGGCCACAACAGTAAGAGGCCCGCATACTGCAAAAAAAAAAAAAAAAAAAAAAAAGAAAAAGACAATTGCTAATAAATGCTAAGCATCATCTGAAACTTGTAACAAAGATCTCTGATCGCAGATCACCATAACAAATATATTAATAATGAAAAAGCTTGAAATAGCACAAGGATTAACACAATGTGACACAGACACCCAAAGTGAGCCAATATTGTTGGAAAAATGACGCTAATGGCCTTGTTTGACTCATGGTTGTCACAAACCTTCAATTAGTAAAAAGCACAACATCTGCAAAACTCAATAAATTGAAGCACTATGAAAGAGATATGCCTGTATAGCTTGTTAAATTTATGGACCCTAACTCAAACAGAGAATTTTTTAGGACAAGCCTTCCTGGCCAAAATTAGTAAAGTTTGTTCATCAGTGTCATTTATTGAAAACATAGCAAGTATGGAAAACAAACTGCTGAGTTCCAGCTTGCAATGAACTAAAAATTATAATCAAATCTATAAGCTTTGCAAAATACTGCTAAGATTTCTACTCTAATCACTATTTTTTTTTTCTACAAATATGACTGACTACTCAACTTCAGCTCTAACTTTATACTTTAGGCAGTCCAAGTTTAATAAATGTGACACCTGCCCTCAAGGATCTGATAGCATAGGGGAAAAACAGAGAGGTGAAGCCTTGACAATGGATGAGTATGTCTGATGTTATACTAGTGTTATGCTCATCTAAAGCAGAAGGAAGTTTGGGGAACTTCCTGGAATAAGTGACAATTGAACAGAGTTTTAAAGGATGGGTAAGACTTAGGAAAGGCATTCAAACAGGCAAAGGGAATAATATGAATGAGAGTGAAAAAAGTGTAAAAATACAAAATGAGCTTGGTCAATTACTAGTAGCTGTGTATGGCTGGGGGAAGAGTGCATATAGGTGGGGCAAAGTGAAAAAGACCTTCATCAGTAGTGGGAAGGAGATGTTCTGTTTGGAGATTAGTACATGGAAAGAAAGAGTACATGGAATAAGAACAATTAAAAGGCTATTCAATAATCTAAGAAAGAAAAGAAAAAGTTTAAATGAAATAAGTAGCAGAGAGAATGGAGAAGATAAAATGCATATTATGAAAGAGACAGAACCCCCAGTACTGGGTGCTTGTGTAGCTAGGACTGGAATGGCGCTATGAAAAGAAACTGGAAAGCTTCTAGGCCACCTCACAGACCTCTAGTTTGGAACTCTATTGTTCT
The DNA here is from genome assembly GCF_002837175.3 of Physeter macrocephalus. NCBI lineage: Eukaryota > Metazoa > Chordata > Mammalia > Artiodactyla > Physeteridae > Physeter > Physeter macrocephalus. The sequence continues at coordinate 126,550,010 of NC_041221.1, read as the reverse complement.
TCACTGAGAGAGAGAACGGGGAGAGAAGCAGGTTTGCAAAATAAAATACTTCAGTGTTGATCATACAGTGTAAGGGGGCTATAAGCAAGACATTCTGGTGAGATAATGTCAAAAAATAAGAATAATGGATACATTGGGAAATAGGTCATGAGAGGAGTGGTGGACAGCCGTGGACACTGCAGATTGGCTTGTCAGGAGTTCCAGTTTCCCTCTCAAATGCTTTCCTGTACTGCAGAGTCTGGAAACTCCATGATGCATTTTCCTCATCTCTTGCAGGAAATCAGAGGGTATCAGAAATGAACTTGATTTTGCTCATCAAATATACTCATATGAAAGTTCGATTCAAAACCATGTAAGAGAGGGAAAGGCGAGGCTTGAGCTCATTTTGATGATCCAGGACATGGCAGAAGTGGCATGGTTCTGGAGACCAGAAGCAACTCCTGAATCTACAGCTTTTGGATTACAACAGTTGTGGCAGGACTTTTAATGGCCCAAGTTATAGATCGTTTTGCTATTTTTCCCCTAGAAGTTTAGCTTACAGTCTATTTTTTCAGTTCTTCTATCCATTCTAGAAGAGTAGTAAAAATTTCTCTTTTAGATTAAACCAGATAATGTGTTTCTGAAACAATGTACTTCTCAGTAACAGGGATGTCTATAGGTCATGGGAAATGGGAAATCTGGGTTATGTTACCTGGAAAGAATTTATATGAACACGAAATGGGAAGAAAGTGGTCCATGATTGACCATGGCAAAACAATTTTTATCTGTGGTCATTTGATGAGAAATGAAGCTCAATCTTTGTTAGACCTAGTAACTATTGCACTGAACCATTTGAGTGAGAGCGAAAAATACAAACCCTGGGTGTGATGGAAGGCTCTCTGCTTCTAACTGTACTAGAGAAGAACAAAAATAACAGCATTATAATTATAAATTCTCAGCACAAGGCATAGTGAGAGAGCTTCTGTGATTTTCCTGAAACAATCTCTTATGGCTGGCTACAAGGGCTGGTGCAGCCGAAAATCAGCAACAGAGTTGAATACTGTGGGATGTTAAATTACTGTGTAGAACAATGATATTGAATGAGGGGGAGGGAATTGAGGATGGATATAAATGAATGCGAGATCTCAGGCCTTACAACTTCACTGGGGCACTTCTGCTTCCAGCTATGATGGAATTTAACAGACCATTTAATCTGTGGAGAATACTTAGAAAGCCAATTACTAAATTGCTCTAAAATACAAAATCATCTGTTTGAAGGTATGGGAGTGCTCCCAGGCAACCAGACCATGGGAAACCAGATCATAAAGTGAAGGGAAGTGTGGATAGGTGGGCTGAACTCCGCTTTCCCCTCAAGGTATTTGACAATTCTTTGCTGTGACGTATTGCGGGTGGAGAAGGGAGGGAAACTAGGTGGAGACCTACAGATAAGAAGTACAGACACTGAGGATTGGTTCAAGATGGAGGAGTAGAAGGATATGCTTTCACTCCCTCTTGTGAGAGCACCGGAATCACAACTAACTGCTGAACAATCATCGACAGGAAGACACTGGAACTCGCCAAAAAAGATACCCCACATCCAAAGACAAAGAAGAAGCCACAATGAGACGGTAGGAGGGTCGCAATCACAATAAAATCAAATCCCATAACTGCTGGGTGGGTGACTCACAGACTGGAGAACACTTATATCACAGAAGTCCACCCACTGGAGTGAGGTTCTGAGCCCCACATCAGGCTTCCCAACCTGGGGGTCCGGCAACAGGAGGAGGAATTCCTAGAGAATCAGACTTTGAAGGCTAGTGGGATTTGACTGCAGGACTTTGACAGGACTGGGAGAAACAGAGACTCCACTCTTGGAGGGCACACACAAAGTAGTGTGTGCAT
>NC_041221.1:126547762-126548115 GCF_002837175.3 Physeter macrocephalus | reverse complement strand
CCCCACAGGAGACTGAAGCAGACCTACCTGCTAGTGTTGGAGGGTCTCCTGCAGAGGTGGGGGGTGGCTGTGTCTCACCGTGAGGACAAGGACATTGGCAGCAGAAGTTCTGGGAAGTACTCCTTGGTGTGAACCCTCCCAGAGTCCGCCATTAGCCCAGCCAAAGAGCCCAGGTAAGCTCCAGTGCTGGATGGCCTCAGGCCAAACAACCAACAGGGAGGGAACCCAGCCTCACCCATCAGCAGAGAAGCAGATTAAAGTTTTACTGAGCTCTACCCATCATAGCAACAGCAAGCTCTACCTACCACCAGTCCCTCCCATCAGGAAACTTGCACAAGCCTCTTAGATAGCCT
>NC_041221.1:126547356-126547523 GCF_002837175.3 Physeter macrocephalus | reverse complement strand
AGACAGCCTGAGAGACCTCTGGGACAACATTAAAAGCAACAACATTTGCATTATAGGGGTCCCAGAAGGAAAAGAGAGAGAGAAACGACCCAAGAAAATATATGAAGAGATTATAGTCAAAAACTTCCCTAACATAGGAAAGGAAATAGCCACCCAAGTCCAGGAAG
>NC_041221.1:126528692-126545688 GCF_002837175.3 Physeter macrocephalus | reverse complement strand
GTGGGAATGTAAATTGATACAGCCACTATGGAGAACAGTATGGAGGTTCATTAAAAAACTAAAAGTAGAATTACCATATGACCCAGCAATCCCACTATTCGGCATATACCCAGAGAAAATAATAATTCCAAAAGACACATGCACCCCAGTGTTCACTGCAGCACTATTTACAATAGCCAGGACATGGAAGCAACCTAAATGCCCATCGACAGATGAATGGATAAAGAAGATGTGGTATATATATATATATATATATACACTAATATGTATAAAGTGGATAGCTAATAAGAACCTGCTATTTTAAAAAATTAAATTAAATTAAAAAAAAAAAAAGAAGTAGAGACACCAGCAGGGCTTTTGGCAACTGCATAATTCCAGAGAGACAAAAAACTAGATTTGGGACAACAAAGATCCTGAAGAAAAGAGAGGCAGGGAGATGAGAACCCTGCCCTTGAAGGGGTGTCTCCTCAAGTCATTTGCACAGAGATAGAGACTAAGAAACCACATTGGAAAGCCACTGCAAAGGAGAATAGACTTTTAAGGATTCTTACAATGTGGAGGATACAAAAAATTAGGGTAAATGCTCACCTAAGAGGCACTACAGAGTTTCACCTGGATTCCAGACTTAATTGCAGCCCCACTAAATAACAGCTGTACTGCACTGAGATAATTAGGATCAATCACCCAGTCCACATATGTACATACCCAACAAAGAACATGTATCTGAATTTAAAAATAACCCCTGCAAACTAAGAAAAAAAGAGAGAGAATGCAAAAACAGTAGGATTGGAGACTTGATCAGACATTTCATAGACAAGACTATCAGAGTGGGAATACCCATATTGTAAAAATGTGTTATTTATTAGCTATCACGGAAATGCAAATTTAAATTACAAGAAGATGCTGTACACACTCACTTAAACGGCTAGAAAATGAAAAGGGCAGGCTATACTAAATATTAGCAAGAATGGGATGCTACAGAAACTTTCCTATAAGTTTTCCTTTGCCTATAGAATTGCAAATTAGTTACAGAAGTCATACTGTTTGACCAAGTGATTCTATTTTTCCGTACATATCTAACAGTAAGCTGCACATATATTAACCAAAACACATGCACGGATAGTCATAGAAGCATTATTAGCAATAATAATTTTGGAAACAATCCAAACATCTTCAAATAATAGATTGTCTAAATAAATTGTGGCGTATTTCTGAAATAAAATACTATACAGTGTAAGTTCTCAACTGGCAGTGATTTTGGTCCCCAGGGACATTTGGCACTATCTGGAAGACATTTGAGTTGTCACATCTGGCAGGAGTGCTAATGGCATTTAGTGGGTAGAATCCAGAACACTGCTAAACATCCTGCTTTACACAGGGAAGCTCCCACCGCACAGAATTATCTAGTCCAAAATGTTTGTAGTGCTGAGGTTGAGGAACCCCGTGTATTAGTTTTCTATAAAACTACAGATTACTATGAACTGTTACAAACTACCACAAACTTAGTGGTTGAAAACAACACAAAGTTATTACCATACAGTTTTGCAGATCAGAAGTCCGGCATGGGACCCATGAGCTGAAACTGAGGTGTTGGCAGGGCTGTATTTCTTTCTGGAAGCTCTAAGGGAAAATCTGTTTACTTGTCTTTTCCAGCTTCTAGACGACATCCACTTCTAATTGTTACATTTCATACTTTATCGTGGACCACCTCCTTCATCTTAAAAGGAGAAAAGCCAGCCCAGTCCTTTTCAGATCGCTCTCTCTGCCTCTTCTACTTTTAAGGACCCTCTCAGCTACCTTGAGTTCACCTGGATATTCCAGAATACTCTCCCTATATTAAGGTCAGCTGATTAGCAACCTCAATTTCATATGCAAATCAATTCTCCTTTGCCGAGTGTAACATTCACAGGTTCTAGGTATTAGGATTGTTGACATCTTTGGGGGCCATTATTCTGCCTACCTCCTCCTGCTATACAGCAATGAAATTTTGTACTGTTGCTACACAGAACGGCATGCATGGATCTCACATACATGATGGTGAATAGCTGACACAGATGAGTATATAATTTACAGTTTTGTTTATATAAGGTTAAAAAATGGGTCAAACTAATCTTATTTTTAGTTTGATGGGAATTGAATAGTGATTTCCTGATTCAGCAGGTAGAGTCCCAAGCATAGCACAGGTGGTGGAGCTAGCAGTGTTAGCAAAAGCTGCCTAGTTATGAGAAGGCTTCCTGCTCATACACTTGACAGGTCAGGACTGGGATAGCAGCTTCCTTGTTAGCCTATTCTGTGGGTAGTTTTGGGGGCTTTTCTAGAAGCTTACCCTAGTCTCCATTTCTTCAGCCTTCCCAAACATTCTGGAAGTGATTTTTTTTTGTGTGTGTGTGGTACGCGGGCCTCTCACTGTTGTGGCCCCTCCCGCTGCGGAGCACAGGCTCCGAACGCGCAGGCCCAGCGGCCATGGCCCACGGGCCCAGCCGCTCCGCGGCACGTGGGATCCTCCCGGATCGGGGCACGAACCCGTGTCCCCTGCATCGGCAGGCGGATTCTCAACCACTGCGCCACCAGGGAAGCCCTCTGGAACTGATTTAATCCTCTAAAATGAATCTTTTTCTGCTTAAAGTAGCTTGAGTGGATTAGATTCTCTGTAACTGAAAATTCACCAATATTATAAGGCATTAGCAATAGCTAATAAAAGCTCTTTGTCAGTTGGTATGCAGCATTGCCCTAATACTTTATAAAGGTTATCCCATTTAATCCTAACAATCGTTAGGTATTACTGTCATCTATCATAAGTGGTACAATTGAGAATCAACGTGGTTAGGTTACTTATCCGGAGCTGGTGATGGTGGTATCAAGATGGAAACCCAAAGCCCTGGCGACCATGCACCCCTCCTTGTACTTGGCTGTTCAGTTTCATTACCTTTTAGAGTAGAAACATCCAATATATTGACTTCACATAAATTCTTCCAGTAAAGATTTAAAGAGCTCAAAGAAGCATTTAGAGCTTGATTTGCCCTCACCCCTTCAATTTATGAGCTACGTGGTGTATCTGTCAGAACACTTGGTTGTAAACAGTGGAATCTGTTCTGGCTAGTTTAATCAGAAAAGTGATGCATTTGAGAATATCAGGTGGTTAATAGATTCACTGGGATACTTTGAGAAAAAAAAAGACTCAAAAGTGAGCTGCTAGTAGTAATACTCCAAATCGTGACACAGAACCAGACTATTGAGGAAACTGTACTCACTGCCTCTGTTGGGTGCCAAATATCACAAGTTCAACGTGACTGGCACTGCGGCCAGTGCTGACTGCACTTCTGCGGCAGGAACCCAGTCTTCCAACAACTGGGATGCTAATGCTCTTCCTGTTCCCACCTCCGGCATCTAGTTGCTCCTGTTACTCATGTTTGACTGGAAGGCCCAGAAGGCGTGTCTGACTGCGGTGCTCTGATCATGTACCTTCATCCTATCTGCAATGGAGGCTGACAATTTACTTCTGATTTCCACACTGGAGAGGTGATGATCATACTGCAGACATTTCCCCCTGAAGAGGAAGGGCATACAAAACTGATGGGGGATGAAGAATGTAATAGATGTCCATCACAAACAGGGTTGAAGTTTAGCCCCTACTCTATTTTCTACCCACATACTGAAAGAGTTAAGGATTTACTAGTCCTGAGTGTTTTCCATCATTAGTTAGAGCTAGATACCATCGCCTCATATATTTTGAGAGGCTGTCGTTGGCTCTGCTCTAAAACAAACTGCTAGTTCAGAAGAAAAATCTTTCTTTAATGAAAGATTATGGAAGAGAATATTCACTTCACCAATTATCCATCTCATTAATGAATAAAACAAATGGTCATTAGCATGCTGCTGATTTCTCGGCTGTGCATTATTTTATTTTTATTATTTTAATAGATCTTTATTGGCGTATAATTGCTTCACAATACCGTGTTAGTTTCTGTTGCACAACAAACTGAATCAGCCATATGCATACACATATCCCCCGTAATTTTATTTTTGAGCCTATAGAGGCTCCTGTGTGTTTTGTGTTTGTAATGGAATTTTTAATACACAGATGTTAGCGTAATCTCACAAAAATAATTGAAGAATTATGAATCGGACATATAAATTTTAATCACCATCCCTTTTAATTAGGCTCATTTTCTTCTGAACACGTGATTTTCTGTAATGATTTCACTTCACTAATACTTCATAGATCTTTAAGAGGTCACTGTTAATAACCTTAGTGTATATTTAGGATTTCAAAGTTCCACTTACTAGATGTACAGAGATGAATTGAGTATATCTTTCCATCAGTCAAAACTCAATTCCTTTCTCAGAGCTTCCACAGTTGGTGACTCTCCTCTGCCTTCCCTGCTGCCACTGGCTTGAAATAGAGATAGTTAATACACATCCCCTCGTCAGGGAGGAACAAGGAATGCACATTTTTCTGAGAGTTAAAAATTATTTGTATTTTTCTGTATTTTTTAGAATTTTTATGTTAATCTCTTGTCTAGATGATATCAATTAGCTGTATGGCCTTATTTACATAAGCATTTTAAGGCTTCCTTCAAATGCGATGATAGTTCTTTATTTCCATTGTTTATTAAGAACTATAAGCCTGCTTTATACTAAGAAAGAGTAAGAAAGGTAAGTAATTAATTTAAACAAATATATATAGATCTTCCTGTGAAGATCTTTGTCAGATAAGTAGCAGATACTGAGAATATAGAGAGGGGTGTTAAAGAGACCACTTAACTCAAGATACCTGTAATTAGACAAGAAAGACAGACACATGAAGATAATTACATAAATGGAATATTAAGCTGTTACCTAATGCAAGTCCGTGTGCCCGAGGCACAGTGAGGCCAAACACCACCAAAACGTCAGAGTTTGGAGCAGAGAATGGTTTATGACAGGGCCATGCAAGGTGGCTCATGCCTTAAAAACCCAAACTCCCCCAAAGCTTTCAGCAAAGCCCTTTTACAGGAAAGGTGAGGAAGGGGCGTGGTTAGTTGTTGCAAACTTCTGGGTGTCAGATCCATTTTGTTTTTCTTGAGTTCAGGTCACAATGTTCCTGTAAATCTCCACCAGACAAATGTTATTCTCTGTTCTGACACGAAAGGGCAAGGTCCCAAGGCTCAAGGTCCAGGCTTGGCTAAGAGGAGGGGGTCCCTGGGCTGGACCGTTACTCTGCCCGGGAGTGTTCGTCCAGCAACCAACCTGGGTCCTCCCGCCAGTGCCCAGGCCCGGCTGAGGAGGCAGATCTCAGATGGCGGCACCCCCAGACCCCACCCAGCCGTCATCACTGAGGGAGCCAGGTGCCCGGCACCCAGCCGGCCCTCAGGCTCCTCAGGCCGCCCAAACGGGGGCCGGGTCCTGACCACTGCGGCCCATGGAGACTGCCGCGGCCATTAGGTCTCGGAGGCGGGGATGCGGGAGAGGCTCACTGCCGCTTCAAGGCCTGCGCCGGCTCAGGGGGCAGCCGCGGCGAGGGCTCTGGAGCCCTGCGGGACACACGCCTCAGCCTGCCCCCCCGCCCCCAAGCTCACTCACCAGCCCTAGGCGGAAGGGTCTGGAGGATCCCAGGCAGAAGGCGGAGATCTGCCTCTCACAGTAGTCTCTGCCCCGAGGACCACGGCCCGGCTGGCTGTGGGCGAAGTGGGGTCTCTAACCTCCGCGCTAAGGGTCTCGCGTTAGCGGCTGTGCAACCTCCCGGCCCCTATTACAAAGCTACTTTGTGAGCTAGATATTAACATTCCCTGTTACAAAAGCCTCACCCATCCTGTGTCCCCCCCTGCACCTCTCTTTTTCCCTTTTAACCGAATTCTTGTGAGAGCTGCTGTCTCAAATTTTTCATCTTCTACTTTATCTAAAACTGTTTACATGTGAATTCTGTCAACCTCTTACCCTCTTGGTCACTGAAACATCTCTCACCAGGGTCACCAGGGCCCTCTCTTTCTCCACGCCTGAGCAGAATTTAACACCGCTGACCACTCTGTTCTTGCTGAAATGCTTGCCACTTGATTTCTGTGACACCACTCTCCTCACACTTCCTTTCTTTATCTTTAGACATTTCATTTGGTCCTTCTTTGCAAACTCTTCTTTTTATGTCTGTCTTTCCAGGTTGCCACTTCTTGGGAGTTTGTCCTCATTCTCCTCTCACTCTGTACATGTTCTGGGACATTTCAACCATACCTACTTCTTAAATGATCATTTACACACCAAAGATTCTCAAAGCTCCAATATATCTTCATATCTATGTCCTGAGGGCCACACTCACTCTCCAGCTGCTGTGGGCATGATATCTGGATTTAGAAGCACCCTGGCACATCACCCTCCCACAATGTTCATAAGTGATCTCATGTTTTAGAACAGTGATTTCCAAACTTTTGGTCTCAGTATTAACAACTATTAAGCCTCCACAAAGATTTCATTACTGTGCCTTATCGCTATAAATTTTTGTCACATAGCCTTTGAAAACTTTAAAAATTATTCACTTATCAAAACATAATAAACTCATTACACATTAACCTATATAACATTTTAATGAAAAATAACTATGTGTGGAAAGCAAAAGGCTTAGTGAGAAGAGTAGCGTTGTTTTAAATTTTTGCAACTGTCTATAATGTATGACCAAACACAAGACAGGTGGAGTCTCATATCTGCTTCTGTATTCGAGCTGGAAACTTCTTTGTATAACTAAGAGTAAATGAGAATTTAAAAGGCAAATGACATATAAATAATACATATGGCACTGACTACGTACAAAACCTTAACCTCCTCCAATGCTAAAATTTATTATCCCCACGATTATACTAATAACCCTGACTTGATTATCAGAAAACAACATAATTTGATTTAACATCACAACCCATAGCTTGCTAGTTAGTCTCACAAGCCTGCTTCTTCTTAATCACTTCAACGATAATAGCTTTAATTTCTCATTAACATTCTTTTCCAACTCCCTATCTGCACCACTACTGACAATATGACTCCTACCTCTGATATTATTAGCCAGTCAATCTCACCTACTCAAAGAATCACTGACCTGAAAAAAACTATACATCACTATACTAATCATCCTAGAAACATTTTTAATCATAACTTTTACCGCCACAGAACTAATTCTGTTTTACATTACATTCGAGGCCACACTAGTTCCTACACCTATTATCATAACTCGATGAGGCAACCAAACAGAACGCCTCAATGCAGGACTCTATTTTTTATTCTACACACTAGTTGGATCACTCCCACTGTTAGTGGCATTAGTGTAGATCCAAAACACCACGGGCTCTCTGAATTTCCTAGTACTTCAATACTGAACCCAAGTATTACCCAACTCCTGATCCAACGTCTTTATATGACTAGCCTGCATAATAGCCTTTATAGTAAAAATACCCCTCTATGGCCTCTGCCTTTGACTACCCAAAGCACACGTAGAAGCTCCCATCGCAGGCTCTATAGTCCTTGCAGCCATATTACTAAAACTTGGGGGCTACGGCATACTATGAATTACATCAATACTCAACCCCCTGACAGAATTCATAGCCTACCCTTTTCTTACGCTCTCTTTATGAGGGATAGTCATAACCAGTTCAATCTGTCTACGCCAAACAGACCTAAAATCACTTATCACATACTCTTCCGTCAGCCACATAACACTTGCTATTGCAGCTACCCTCATCCAAACTTCTTGAAGTTACATAGGAGCTACCTCTTTAATAATCGCCCATGGCCTCACATCATCTATATTATTTTGCCTAGCAAACTCAAACTACGAGCGAGTCCATAGCTGAACTGTAATTCTAGCCCGAGGCCTACAAACCCTCCTCCCGCTAATAGCCACTTGATGACTACTGGCAAACCTAACAAACTTAGCCCTGCCCCCAACTATCAGTCTAATTGGAGAACTGTTCGTAGTTATATCAACCTTCTCATGATTAAATCTCACCATTATCTTAATAGGAACTAACATTGTAATTACAGCCCTATACTCTATATACATATTAATCTCGATACAACGCGGTAAATACACCATATCAGTAATATTACACCCTCCTTCACGTGAGAAAATGCCCTTATGGTCCTCCACATTCTACCCCTCCTACTACTGTCACTAAACTGCAAAATCATCCTGGGCCTCTTGTGTTGTAAATATAGTTTTAAAAAACCACTAGATTGTGAATCTAGTAACAGAAGAATAAGACTTCTTATTTACCGAGAAAGTATTGCAAGAACTGCTAATTCATGCCCCCAGGCTTAACAGTATGGCTTTTGCAGACTTTTAAAGGATAGTAGTTATCCATTGGTTTTAGGAGCCAAAAAATTGGTGCAACTCCAAATAAAAGTAATAAACTTATTTTCCTCTTTTGCCCTGCTCACACTACTGATACTAATCATCCCGATTATAATAACTAACACAAATTTCTACAAAAGTGATAAATATCCATCATATGTAAAAAATAGTGTCTCATGTGCTTTTATTACCAGCCTAGTTCCAACAATAACATTCCTCCACACAGGCCAAGAAAGAAACATTTCAAACTGACATTGAATCACTATTCAAACCCTTAAATTAACACTTAGCTTCAAAATAGATTATTTCTCAATAATATTCATACCAGTAGCATTATTTGTTACATGATCCATTATGGAGTTCTCAATATGGTACCTACACTTAGATCCTTACATTAAACAATTCTTCAAGTACCTACTCCTCTTCCTCATCACCATGTTAATCCTTGTTACTACCAACAACCTCTTCCAACTTTTCATTGGGTGAGAAGGGGTTGGAATTATATCCTTCCTGCTCATTGGACGGTGATATGGACAAGCAGATGCAAACACAGCTGCCCTCCAAGCAATCTTATATAACCGCATTGGAGTTATCAGGTTCGTCATATCCATAGCATGGTTTCTGTTCAACACAAACACATGAGACCTGCAACAAATTTTTATACTTGACCTAAATTCCTCAAACCTCCCCCTTACAGGACTTGTACTAGCCACAGCCAGAAAATCAGCTCAGTTTGGACTTCACCTCTGACTCCCGTCAGCAATGGAGGGCCCCACCCCTGAGTCAGCCCTACTCCACTCAAGCACAATAGTTGTAGCAGGGGTCTTCCTACTTATCTGATTTTATCCCCTAACAGAAAACAAAATAATTCTTCAAACAATAGCATTATGCTTAGGAGCCCTCACCACCCTATTCACAGCTATCTGGGTTCTCACCCAAAATGATATTAAAAAAATCATGGCTTTCTCCACCTCAAGCCAATTAGGCCTAATAATGGTAATAATCGGCATAAACCAACCCTATCTAGCATTCTTACACATCTGCACACATGCTTTTTTTAAGGCCATACTATTCATATGCTCCAGATCCATTATCCACAGCTTGAACAACGAATAAGATATTCAAAAAATAGGAGGCCTATTCAAGGCTCTACCCTTCACCACAACAGCCCTTGTTATCTGGTGTCTAGCATTGACAGGAATGCATTTCCTCACCGGTTTCTATTCTAAAGACTTAATCATTGAAGCTGCCAGCATATCTTATACCAAGGCCTGAGCCCTGTTAATAACCCTAATTGCCACTTCCCTCATAGCTGTCTATAGCACCCGAATCATCCTCTTCGCACTACTAGGACAACCCCGCTTCTCCCCGCTAACCCCCATCAATGAAAGCAACCCCCTTTTAATTAACTCCATCAAACACCTACTAATTGGAAGTGTCTTTGCCGAGTTCATTATTTCCAACAATATCCCCCCAATAACAGTCCCCCTAATAACTACACCTTTATACCTAAAACTAACTGCCCTTATAGTAATTACCCTAGGCTTTGTATTAGCACTCGAAGTTAACCTCAACACACAAAACCTAAAATAAGTCTACCCCTCAAATTCCATTAAGTTCTCTAGTCTCCTAGGATATTTCCCCATCAAGCACCATCTACCTCCTTACCTAAACCTATTAATAAGCCAAAAATCAGCATCCTCTCTTTTAGACTTAATTTGACTAGAAAACATTCTACCAAAAACCACATCCCTTATTCAACTAAAACTCTCCACACTAATCTCAAGCCCCAAAGGCCTTATCAAGCTATACTTCCTATCATTCCTCATTACTCTCACCCTTAGCATGCTTTTATTTAATTATCACGAGTAATCTCCAAAATAACCACAACACCAATAAACAGCGACCAGCCAGTAACAATCACCAACCAAGTACCATAACTATATAATGCCGCAATCCCTATAGCTCCTCACTAAAAAACCCAGAATCACCAGTATCATAAATAATTCAGTCTCCCAACCCACTGAACTCAAACACAACTTCCACCTCCTTGTCCTTTAAAATATAAAATACGATTAAAAACTCTATTATCAACCCTGAAAGAAATGCCCCCCAAACAACCTTATTAGAAACCCAAACCTCAGGATACTGCTCAGTGGCCATAGCAGTTGTATAACCAAACACAACTAACATTCCCCATAAGTAAACCAAAAACACTATCAAACCTAAAAATGAACTACCAAAGTTCAACACGATCCCACACCCAATACTACCACTCACAATCAACCCAAAGCCCCCATAAATAGGCGAAGGTTTTGAAGAAACCCCCACAAAGCTGATCACAAAAATAACACTTAAAATAAATACATGTCTTCATTATTCTCACAAGGGTCCCAACCATGACCAGTGACATGAAAAATCATCACTGTCATTCAACTATAAGAACATCAATGACCAACATCCGAAAAACTCATCCTCTAATAAAAATCATCACCAATACATTTATTGATCTCCCAACCCCATCAAACATCTCATCATGATGGAACTTCGCTCTTTACTAGGTAGCTGCCTGATCCTACAAATCCTAACAGGCCTATTCCTAGCAATACACTACACACCAGACACAACAACTGCCTTCTCATCAGTAGCACACATCTGTCGAGACGTTAACTACGGGTGAATCATCTGATACATGCATGCAAAGGGAGTTTCCACGTTCTTTATCTGTCTTTACATTCATGTAGGAGGTGGCCTATATTATAGATCCTATGCCTTTCAAGAAACATGAAATGTTGGAATTACTCTACTGCTTACAGTCATAGCCACTGCATTCATAGGCTATGCACTACCATGAGGATAAATATCATTCTGAGGAGCAACAGTTATAACAAACCTACTCTCAGCAATCCCATACATCAGCACCACTCTTGTCAAACGTATCTGAGGTAGCTTTTCTGTAGACAAAGCAACACTCACATGATTCTTCGCTTTTCATTTCATTCTTCCCTTCATCATTACAGCACTAGTAGCTGTCCACCTACTATTCCTCCATGAAACAGGATCCAACAACCCCACAGGAATCCCATCTGACACAGACAAAATCCCAATCCACCCCTATTACACAATCAAAGACATCTTAGGCACTCTACTACTAATCTTAGCCTCACTAATACTAGTCCTACTTTCACCCGACTTACTAGGAGATCCTGACATATGGGGTTTTTTACCTCGCTGAACCCCTGAAATGGTTTCAGGGACCTCCAGGGGTCCTCAGGTTACATTTCAGAACCACTGGTAAAAAGTTCTAAATAGCTGGGTTGACCCACATTAATCATTTCATCTCGGTAGCTGTGACAGAGTATCAAAATGAATACCTAGTGCTGATAAAAGTATGGTGAAATGAGTGAGCCTGGGCCCATGTTGGGTAAAGAAGGAAAATAAGCCAAAGAGAAAACTGTCAGTCTGACCAAGCCAGATTGGGGGTAACATATACATATAAGAGGGTCTTGAGGATCATGCTGAGATGGAAGGATCATTACTTAATGATGTCCATGAAGGCATTGCTGAGATGGAGGGACAATGCCACAGCCAGGATATCTATCAAGACACAAGAGCCTGCACTAATTTGAGGTAAGTGGTCAAGACACATTGTGGACAGTAGCAAGAGGAGTCAAGAACAAGGAATGAGGATAAAGTATAGGAAGAATGGGGGCCATCCAGGAAGCTACCTTTCTGAAAAAGGGGTAAGCATCAATTTTCACTGCATTCAACAAGGACCCAGCATCTTACACATGATGTATCACATTAAATACTAAGGAAATAGAAGCATCTCAAGAGTTGGGTACCACAATGGCAAAAATCTTTCAACCAGTAAGATGGTGCAGTTTTCTTCAGTAATCTCACGAATGTAGAAACACTGGACAACTCCAATTCAGGATTTTCTGTGGTCCTTTCTCCTGACACTTCCAACAAGATGACTCCAAAGGAAAGGTTTGCATTTGTTCCAGTTTGTCTAAATTACCCTGAGAGCAGAGCCACCACAAATGGCAAATCCAATTATGCATTGTACAAACATCCAGGCCATGAGGCAAGGGGCAGCTGAAGTTCTGTTCTTGCTCTGTTTGCCAAGTTATATACCGGAGTGGTTGTTGTTGCTCAGAGTGGCTTTTCTAATTTCATCAATGAAGGGGGTCATCTTTCTAATTTGCAACAATATGTCACATGGGCAAGCTGTGGTCCTACATGAGAGAAATGTTTTCAAAGTTGAACACCATGATGGAGTTTCAGTGGTCAATGCCATCTTTTTTCCCTGTAGGAAAAAAGCCCCCAAACAAAGTTACCATGGCAGAAAAATCAAATTCTTGTGTTTAAAAAAAAGCATGAGGAGTTGGTGATAGAAGTAAACCATTAGCCAGAATCTAATCGTTGTCTTGTAATTGGTAATTTATACCTGGATATGCACAGTTAAGAGATCATCTAATTAGAAATTCAGAAGGACTGACACCATTAGTGGAGTTTGAAGTGATGTGGTAAGTGGTAAGAAAACTATGAAATCTTGATGACCAGCCTCCTCCGTTATTTGCCTAATGTTTCTATCTGCAAATCCCTTGAGCTCAGCTAGGGTAAGTGAGAGGCCAGTTTCAGACACAAAGGTGTGTAGAATCTATGCACTGAAAGTAATTTACACAAAGCTGTTACTGTGGCAGCTGAGGTATGAAGATGAACGAGGAGTGCTTACCATCATTTGAGTAATCTAATTTTTTTTCCCAGAATTATCATGCAAATCAATAAGAATTCTTGGTCGTTTTTCATGTGTAGTGGACAGTCTTTTATGTCTTTATTTATGTATGTATTTATGTTTGTAGTCCATCCCTTCTTTGGGAAGTGGACTGAAGATTACTCTTTTCCTAATCTGTTTAATTTTGGAGAAATTATGAGACCCAGTCCACTCCCCACCAACACAGAGGTGGATCCATCCATGCTAGCCAATCAGACTCTCTATCCTTGGAATTCAGTTGTTACATAGAAACACTCAGATGTGGAAGGAAATTGGACGGCAGTTGTCTGATTACAATGCCCTATAATAAATCTGAAAATCCCGGCTGTTAACATACCTGAAACTGGGAGAGGACCTTCAAGATGGCAGAGGAGTAAGACGTGGAGATCACCTTCCTCCCCCAAAATACATCAAAAATACATACATGTGGAACAACTCCTACAGAACACCTACTGAACACTGGCAGAAGAACTCAGACTTCCCAAAAGGCAAGAAACTCCCCAAGTACCTGGGTAGGGCAAAAGAAAAAAGAAAAAGCAGAGGCAAAAGAATAGGGATGGGACCTGCACCAGTGGGAGGGAGCTGTGAAGGAGGAAAGGTTTCCACACACCAGGAAGCCCCTTCACTGGCGGAGATGTGGGGTGGCGGAGCGGGGAAGCTTCAGAGACACGGAGGAGAGCGCAGCAAAGGGGTGCAGAGGGAAAAGTGGAGAGATTCCAGCACAGAGGATCAGTGCCAACCAGCACTGACCAGCCTGAGAGGCTTGTCTGCTCACCTGCTGGGGAGGGTGGGGGCTGGGAGCTGAGGCACGGGCTTCGGAGGTCAGATCCCAGAGAGAGTACTGGGGTTGGCTGTGTGAACACAGCCTGAAGGGGGCTAGTAGACCACAGCTAGCCAGAAGGGAGTCCAGGAAAAAGTCTGGAACTGCCTAAGAGTCAAGAGACCATTGTTCTGGGGTGCATGAGAAGAGGGGATTCAGAGTACCGCCTAAACGAGCTCCAGAGATGGGCGTGAGCCGCAGCTATCAGAGTGGACACCAGAGACGGGCATGAGATGCTAAGGCTGCTGCTGCAGCCACCAAGAAGTCTGCAAGCACAGGTCACTATCCACACCTCCCCTCCCGGAGCCTGTGCAGTCCACCACTGCCAGGGTCCTGTGATCCAGGAACAACTTCTCTGGGAAAACACACAGTGAGCCTCAGGCTGTTGCAATGTCACACTGGCCTCTGCCACCACAGGCTTGCTCTGCGTTCCATACCCCTCTCTCCCCACAGCCTGAGTGAGCCAGAGCCCCCTAACCAGCCACTTCTTTAACTCCCTCCTGTCTGGGTGAAGAACAGATGCCAGAGGGTAACCTACATGCAGAGGTGGGGCCACATCCAAAGCCGAAGCCCAGGAGCTGTGCGAACAAAGAAGAGAAAGGGAAAATTCTCCGTGCAGCCTCGGGAGCTGTAGATTAAATCTCCACAATCAACTTGATGTACTGTGAATCTGTGGAATACCTGAATAGGAAATGAATCATCCCAAAATTGAGGCAGTGGACTTTGGGAGCAACTGTAGACCTGGGGTTTGCTGTATGCGACTGACTAGTTTCTGATTTTTATGTTTATCTCAGTATAGGTTTTAGTGCCTGTTATCATTGGTGGATTTGTTTATTGGTTTGCTTGCTCTCTTCTTTTTTTAATTACTTTATTTTTTTATTTTAATAATTTCTTTTTGATTTTAAAAACTATTTTATTTTATTTTTTTCTTTCTTTTTTCTCTTTTTCTTCTGAGCCATGTGGCTGACAGGGTCATGGTGCTCTGACCAGGTGTCAGGCCTGAGCCTTAGAAGTGGGAGAGTTGAGATCAGGATACTGGACCACCAGAGACTTCCTGACCCCACGTGATATCAATCAGTGAGAGCTCTCCCAGAGATCTCTGTCTCAATGCTAAGACACAGCTCCACTCAATGACCAGCAAGCTACAGTGTTAGAAGCCCCATGCCAAACAACTAGCTAGATAGGAGCACAACCCCACCCATTAGCAGAGAGGCTGCCTAAAATCATAATAAGTTCAAAGACACCCCAAAACACACCACGGGACATGGTCCTGCCCAACAGAAAGACAAGATCCAGCCTCATCCACCAGAACATAGGCACTAGTCCCCTCAACCAGGAAACCTACTCAACCCACTGAACCAACCTTAGCCACTGGGGGCAGACACCAAAAACAATGGGAAATATGAACCTGCAGCCAGAAAAAAGGAGACCCCAAACACAGTAAGTTAACCAAAGGAGAAGACAGAGAAATATGCAGCAGATGAAGAAGCAAAGTAAAACCACCAGACCAAACAAATGAAGAGGAAGTAGGCAGTCTACCTGAAAAAGATTTCAGAGTAATAATAGTAAAGATGATCCAAAATCTTGGTAATAGAATGGAGAAAATACAAGACACAAGGACCTAGAAGAAGTAAAGAGAAAACACACAATGATGAACAACACAGTAAATGAAATTAAAAATTCTCTAGAAGGAATCCATAGCAGAAAAACTGAGGCATAAGAACAGATAAGTGATCCGGAAGATAAAATAGCGGAAATAACTACCGCAGAGCAGAAAAAACAAAAAAGAATGAAAAGAATTGAGGACAGTCTCACAGACCTTTGGGACAACATTAAATGCACCAACATTCGAATTATAGGGGTCCCAGAAGAAGAAGAGAAAAGGAAAGTGACTGAGAAAATATTTGAAGAGATTATACTGGAAAACTTCCCTAATATGGGAAAGGAAATAGTCAAACAATTCCAGGAAGTGCAGAGAGTCCCATACAGAATAAACCCAAGGAGAAACATGCCAAGACACAGGTTAATCAAACTTTCAAAAATTACATACAAAGAAAAAATATTAAAAGCAGAAAGGGAAAAGCAACAAGTAACACACAAGGGAATCCCCATAAGGTTAACAGATGATCTTTCAGCAGAAACTCTGCAAGCCAGAAGGGAGTGGCAGGACATATTTAAAGTGATGAAAGGGAAAAACCTACAACCAATCTTATTTTACCCAGCAAGGATCTCATTCAGATTAGACAGAGAAATTAAAACCTTAACAGACAAGCAAATGCTAAGACAATTCAGCACCACCAAACCAGCTTCACAACAAATGCTAAAGGAACTTCTCTAGGCAGGAAATACAAGGGAAGGAAAAGACCTACAATAACAAACCCAAAACAATTAAGAAAATGGTAATAGAAACATACATATCGATACTTACCTTAAATGTAAATGGATTAAATTCTCCCACCAGAAGACACAGACTGGCTGAATTGATACAAAAACAAGACCCATATATATGCTGTCTACAAGAGACCCACTTCAGACCTAGGGACATACAGACTGAAAGTGTGGGGACGGAAAAAGATATTCCATGCAAATGGAAATCAAAAGAAAGCTGGAGTAGCAATTCTCATATCAGACAAAATAGACTTCAAAATAAAGACTATTAGAAGAGACAAAGGAGGACACTACATAAAGATCAAGGGATCAATTCAAGAAGAAGATATAACAATTGTAAATATTTATGCACCTAAAATAGGAGCACCTCAATACATAAGTCAAATGCTAACAGCCATAAAAGGGGATATCAACAGTAACACAGTCATAGTAGGGGACTTTAACATCCCACTTTTACCAATGGACAGATTATCCAAAATGAAAATAAATAAGGAAACAGAAGCTTTAAATGACACAATAAACAAGACGGACTTCATTGATATTTATAGGACATTCCATCCAAAAACAACCGAATACACTTTCTTCTCAAGTGCTCATGGAACATTCTCCAGGATAGATCATATCCTGGGTCACAAATCAAGCCTTGGTAAATTTAAAAAAATTGAAATCATATCAAGTATCTTTTCTGACCACAATGCTATGA
>NC_041221.1:126501555-126528607 GCF_002837175.3 Physeter macrocephalus | reverse complement strand
AAGAGATCACTGAAGAAAACAAAGAGGAAATAAAAAAATACCTAGAAACAAATGACAATGAAAACCAGACAACCCAACACCTATGGGATGCAGCAAAAGCAGTTCTAACAAGAAAGTTTAGAGCAATAAAATCCTACCTCAAGAAACAAGAAACATCTCAAATAAACAATCTAACCTTTCACCTAAAGGAACTAGAGAAAGAAGAACAAAAACCCCCCAACGTTAGCAGAAGGAAAGAAACCACAAAAATCAGATCAGAAATAAATGAAAAGGAAATGGAGGAAAAAATAGCAAAGCTCAATAAAACTAAAAGCTGTTTCTTTGAGAAGATAAACAAAATTGATAAACCATTAGCCAGACTCATCAAGGAAAAAAGGGAGAAGACTCAAATCAATAGAATTAGAAATGAAAAAGGAGAGGTAACAACTGACACTGCAGAAATACAAAGGATCATGAGAGATTACTACAAGCAACTATATGCCAATAAAATGGACAACCTGGAAGAAATGGACAAATTTTTAGAAAAGCACAACCTTCCGAGACTGAACCAGGAAGAAACAGAAAATATAAACAGACCAATCACAAGCACTGAAATTGAGACTGTGATTAAAAATCTTCCAACAAACAAAACCAGGACCACATGGATTCACAGGCAAACTGTATCAAACATATAGAGAGGAGCTAATACCTATCCTTCTCAAACTCTTCCAAAATATAGCAGAGGGAGGAACACTCCCAAACTCATTCTATGAGGTCACCAACACCCTGATACCAAAAGCAGACAAAGATGTCAGAAAGGAAGAAAACTACAGGCCAATATCACTGATGAACATAGATGCAAAAATCCTCAACAAAATACTAGCAAACAGAATCCAGCAGCACATTAAAAGGATCATACACCATGATCAAATGGGGTTTATCCCAGGAATGCAAGGATTCTTCAGTATACACAAATCAATCAATGTGATAAACCATATTAACAAATTGAAGGGGAAAAACCATATGATCATCTCAATAGATGCAGAAAAAGCTTTAGCCACAGCAATCACAGAAGAAAAGAAATAAAAGTAATCCAAATCGGAAAAGAAGAAGTAAAGCTGTCACTGTTTGCAGATGACATGGTACTATATAGAGAGAATCCTAAAGATGCTAACAGAAATCTACTGGGGCTAATTAATGAATTTGGTAAAGTAGCAGGATACAAAATTAATGCACAGAAATCTCTTGCATTCCTATACACTAATGATGAAAAATCTGAAAGAAAAATTAAGGAAACACTCTCATTTACCACTGCAACAAAAATAATAAAATACCTAGGAATAAATCTACCTAAGGAGACAGAAGACCTGTATGCAGAAAACTATAAGATGCTGATGAAAGAAATCAAAGATGATACAAAGAGATGGAGAGCTATACCATGTTTTTGGATTGGAAGAATCAACATTGTGAAAATGACTGTACTACCCAAAGCAATCTACAGATTCAATGCAATCCCTATCAAATTACCAGTGGCATTTTTTAACGGAACTGGAACAAAAAATTTCACAATTTGTTTGGAAACACAAAGACCTCAACTAGCCAAACCAATCATGAGAACGAAAAACGGAGCTAAAGGAATCAGGCTCCCTGACTTCAGACTATACTGCAAAGCTACAGTAATCAAGACAGTATGGTACTGGCACAAAAACAGAAATATAGATCAATGGAACAGGATAGAAAGCCCAGAGATAAACCCATGCACATCAGCTACCTGTAAAAGAATGAAATTAGAACACTCCCTAACACTATACACAAAAATAAACTCCAAATGGATTAAAGACCTAAATGTAAGGCCAGACACTATCAAACTCTTAGAGGAAAACATAGGCAGAACCCTCTATTACATAAATCACAGCAGGATCCTTTTTGACCCACCTCCTAGTGAAATGGCAATAAAAACAAAAATAAACAAATGGGACCTAATGAAACGTAAAAGCTTTGGCACAGTAAGGGAAATTATAAGCAAGATGAAAAGACAACACTTAGAATGGGAGAAAACATTTGCAAATGAAGCAACTGACAAAAGATTAATCTCTAAAATATACAAGCAGCTCATGCAGCTCAATATCAAGAAAACAAACAACCCAATCCAAAAATGAGCAGAAGACCTAAATAGACATTTCTCCAAAGAAGATATACAGATCACCAACAAATACACGAAGGGATGCTCAATATCACTAATCACTAGAGAAATGCAAATCAAAACTACAGTGAGGTCCACCTCACACTGGTCAGAATGGCCATCATCAAAAAATCTGCAAACAATAAATACTGGAGAGGGTGTGGCGAAAAGGGAACCTTCTTGCTCTGTTGGTGGGAATGTAAACTGATACAGCCACTATGGAGAACAGTATGGAGGTTCCTTAAAAAACTAAAAGTAGAACTACCATACAACCCAGTAATCCCACTATCGGGCATATACCCTGAGAAAACCATAATTTAAAAAGCGTCATGTACCACAATATTCTTTGAAGCACTATTTACAATAACCAGGACATGGAAACAACCTAAGTATCCATTGACAGATGAATGGATAAAGAAGATGTGGCACATATACACAATGGAATATTACTCAGCAATAAAAATAAACGAAATTGAGTTATTGTAGTGAGGTGGATGGACCTAGTGTCTGTCATACAGAGTGAAGTAAGTCAGAAAGAGAAAAAGAAATGCCATACGCTAACACATGTATATGGAATGTAAAAAAAAAAATCGTTCTGATGAACCTAGGGGCAGGACAGGAATAAAGATGCAGACACAGAGAATGGACTTGAGGACACGGGGAACAGGAAGGGTAAGCTGGGATGAAGTGAGAGAGTGGCGTTTACATATATACACTACCAAATGTAAAATAGCTAGCTAGTGAAAGCAGCTGCAGAGTACAAGGAGATCAACTCCGTGCTTTGTGACCACCTAGAGGGGTGTTAATGGGAAGGTGGGAGGGAGACGCAAGAGGGAGGGGATATGGCAATATATGTATACATATAGCTGATTCACTTTGTTATACAGCAGAAACTAACACACATTGTAAAGCAGTTATACTCCAATAAAGATGTTAATAAATCAGTCAATCAATCAAACAAAATCACACTGTAAAAAAAAAAACACTTTAAAACAATAAAATAAATAAAATAAAATAAAACACCTGAAAATTCTGATTTTGGTCTTGTCTAAGATTTAGGTTGTCAACTTTTCCTTTGATTTTATGAGCTACACAGTTTTCTTCTGATATATTCTTTTTTCCCCCTTAAGTTAAGCATGATTAGTTTCTGTCGATTGCAACCAAAGAAACCTGACAAAATTAGATACAAAAATTGTGTTCTAGGCAATAGACCCTCAAGAAAATGTGAGTTACCTGGATTTAATTTTTTGTGGAGATGGAGTAATATAGGAAGACTCCTGGATAAGAAGTTAACTGCTCATGGTCTATCTTTACAAGAGTACTAATCAAGTCTACTCACCGGGAGTCATGTGCCCACTGATGAAGAAACTGTCTGGCATTGGAAGTTAGTCCAAAAGGCTAATTTAAAGGGGCTAAGGGATGCCAGACAGTGGGGTGGAATATTTGATCCTGATGGTATTGGGTAAGTTAAAGCCAGAAAAACAAGCTCACATTGTGAAATGATCACTCAAGATATAAGATAAAACTATTAGCCTTCCTGTGATAGTGTTAAAAAACATACCTTATTGATTGTAGCAGTTGGTCAGAGATCACTGAAAATTAAACTGGGAGATTGATTTTTTTGAGTTGCTGAGTTACAGCAGCCTTTGGATGAATAAACTTACCAAGTCTTTTAAGTGAAAGTTAGAGCCTTGATCAAATAAGAGTGAGATTTTTATAACTGAAATCAATAAAATCTGAGAGGATTTTGAAAGCTTTGAGAACTCTGAACTAATGAATCCATCTGAAGTAATTTTCATTGCTCCTCTCTTGGCTGAGTATGATGTGTCTCCTTTGAAAGAGAAAGCTGAAACTTCCACTAGTGCATTATTGGTTCTCAGTAAGCAGGATTTTAACAATCTCAATATTGCTTAGATGATACAATGAAAAATCAGAGTAAAAATGTTTGCAAGAATTCGTGAATTTAAAGTGTCTGGGGAAATGGATATTTTGAGTGCTTAAACCAGGATGGTTAAACACAATTTTCAATTGGGCTAAATTTTTTCTGTACCCAACATGATAGCTCCATTTAGATCTAAATATTTTCTAGGTTCTTTAGTACAACTTAGACTGAACAAAGACCTTAAATGGTATAATAAGAGTAGAAAAATCTTGGTGTAATTTTGAAGATAGACTTGAAAGAATTTGGGAGACAAAAATGCTAGATTGTATATCCCATGCTTTCAAAAAACCCTACCTCATTCTAAGGCTCCCAAACTTTTCCTTCACACTTGTGATGGAGAATAGATTGATGGGAGAGCACTAGAATCTTTAAAACAACTTTACTGGCTGTTCATTCTAGGCTAGGAATTTTAGTGGAAATGGCCATTGAATGGGACAAAACTGGACTCTATTATTTTAGTAAAAATGGGAGGAACCTGGTGGGCAGAGCCTACATAGCAGAAAATGGAGCAGAAGTGTAAGAAGAGTTAACATCTCAGGGAATGACTGGACACTCAGAATTCTCTAGGATGGTTAAATAATTATAGAGGTCTACCAAAATTGATTAGAAAGTCAACTAGGTCTTACTTAAATTGTAAAAACTCCAAATTCCAAATCTGATGAACAGATGCCTGATCTGAGTCACAACAGTAGAAGTCCCAACCTCTAACTAGGTCTCATGCCTGAGTCAGATCAAGACTCAGAGCACTTTGGATAAAGAAGGGGTCAGGCACCATTAGGGACAGTGTTATGAATTTGTCAAATTTATACTTAAGTAGAGCACAGGGTGACAAATGGTGAGCTGCTGCACTTCAACAATGGACCACAAGGGACATTGAAGTAGAAGAAGTCACAGATCCTGAAGGAAGTACACAACACACCTGGGTGGGCAAATGGGAGAGGTCAAGGCAGAGTGCAGATAGAGAGAGGCAGGACCTGGGGCACATTTCTTTATTAGGGTCTGTGGGTGGAGTGGTTTGGTGTTCTCCAGCTCAGGGCAGATTTGCCAATTCAATCTGTAAGAGGAGGGCTTTGGTAAGCTCCACTGTGGGGTCTTATCTAAGGGGTACACAAGAGGAAGGCACTGAGAAGCAAGGGAGAATATTGATCACAAGGGCTATAGGAGAAATCATATCAGGAACTTACACTAGCTTGTGACTCTGTGGGCTACTATCTAGGGCTTGTGCTTGCTTGAAGGGGCTAGTGTCAGTTTAAGGTCACTGCAGGCCATTTGGCCAAACAAAATGGAGGCTGAGACAGCAATACCATGGAGTATTAGCTAAACTCTTGACAGAGAGACACTGTGATAATACACATGTGTCTACCTTCATTCAACTGTTTCCTAAAGGAACTCTTGAATAAGGAAGGGCTATAAGATACTGGATGAGAACTGACTTTAATTTCTGGAGGTCCAGGATTCCAGTTCAGCCCAATAGTTATAATGGGTATTAATCGGTGTAAAAGTATGCCCGTGCTAGTTTTGCTTTCTGGTAGTCTCAAAGGGATCTTCAATATTATTTATGGTTATTTTCCAAGTCTCTTATTATATAGCTGAATACACATCTTGAACAATGGAAAGGATCCCATACCCATGAAGTAAATCCTTCAGTCTCTTCTTTCCTTCCAAATTAGCAAATTCAAAGTAAAATCATTTCACTGCAGGAACTGCAAGATTAGTATCTATATTCTGATCACAATATCATTAAATTCCACAGATGGGGAGTTAAAAACACTGAAAAGTCTTGGAGAATGACAAAGGGTTATTATAAACCTAATCGGGTGATGACTTGAATTGATGTTTGTATTTCAGATGTGGTTTTCTTACTGAGGCAAATTAATGCAATGCCTAGCACATGGTAAGGAATTATGTCGGCTGAATATGTTTTTTAATTTTTATGAATAGCATGAGTATTTTGCTTTAACCTAGCAGTATTGCAGTATACCCTCACCATACAGACACTGATTCATTTCCTCTTCTGACAAATACTACAATCTAGTTTGGACTGAAATTCATCATGACATTATATCACAGACCTTTGCAGCATGAAATTTACACTTTAATAACATTATGCCTATAGGCTTTGAAGAATAGGAAGTAATATGAACCCTGGATGTCTTGGTGTTATTTCTGAGGCCAAAATCCTTAGTCAGATTCTCCTATCTAGACCCCAAATCACTTCACACTTATAAAATTAATAATTTTTTCTCTCTCTTTTTCTTAGGAAAAAGAAAGAATAACATTAGCAAATAGTGAATTTTAAACAAGTAAAATGTAGCATTTCAGAAAAATTAATTTCCCATGTTGTAGCAAATTGAATGTGTGATATTTCCTGAGTTTCTCTAAGAAATACATGTCCCAAATACATGTCAGTTTATATTAATAGCACTAATAAAGGACAGGAGGGACCTGTACAATGAGCCTTCCTTCTATGTGATGGTGAAGATTTGGTAGAATTCAACTGTGACACCATCTGGGCCTGGTGCTTTATGTGAGGTAACTCCTTAATAACTTTCTCTAATTCTTCTATGGAAAATGGTCTATATAAGCTTCTTAACTCTAATAAGATTAATTTTTACAACCTGTATTTCCTTGGGAAATAATCCATTTGGTCTAGATTTTCAAATATATTTGCATAGACATCTGCAAAATAGTATCTTAAGATTTTGTTAAAATTTCTTTTTTCAAAGGCTATTTCCTTGTTGTCACTTTTTATTTTGTATATTTGTGTTTTTTCCTTTTTTCCTTGATCAAGTTATATATTTTGTTTGTTATTTTGAGCTATTTTGCTAATGTTTTCCCAAAAACAGCATTTTGATTTCTTAATTAGGCATTCTGGTTTTTCTATTCTCTAACTCATTAATTTCCATTTCCTCTCTGGGATTTGTTTTTCTTTAAGTTCTTTTTCCATGTACCAATAGCATTACATTAAAAAAGAAAATTTAGCAATATGAAGAGCTCAAAAATATTGTCCTCCTGGCCAGAGATGATAAAGACAATTAGAGCAAAATGTTTTCTTTATTACAGTCTTGTGTATTGTGCCTAATAAAGTATTATTTGGTTCATTACACATTTATATTACCAAATATATTTTGGAAGCCCTAGACTGGACATAACATATATTAACTAATAAAAAGAAATACACCAGAAAAGGATGTGTTTCTGCCTGAAAGGCATATTTATCTCAATAATTTAAAAAGTTTTATTTATCAATAACTAAAGAAGATTAATGGAAAATATATTTCACTGTTTTATGTTTTATTCTCATCAGAATATTTAAGTTATTAAACTTTTTGAAAATGAAGATTTCAGGTATTCTGTGAATCTTAATTCTTTACAAAAGAGTGGGAAATTACATGAAGTATACTGAAGTGATGGAAAAAGAAGCATGTTTACTCTTTGGCTGATAATCTAAAAAATGAAAAAGAAAACTCATGTCTTCTTTTGCTGTTCTGAATGTAAAATGAGCTAGTTCTCTCTTCCCTTCATCTCTCTGAACTCCCACAATACTTAGGACACTACTGGAGTCATGAATTTTTACGTGTGTGTGTGTGTGTGTGTGTGTGTGTGTGTGTGTGTGTGTGTGTGTGTTTTACTTTCATTTTTTAATTTAGGCTATAAGTTCTAAGAGAACAGAGGCTAGTGTTCTGTTCTGGGCTCACCTGAGCACCAAGCAAACTGCCCGGCATACTTGAGGCTAATGAAAAAATTTATTTCATCCATCTAAAAGAAAATATTTTAGTTATCCACCCTGTCATGTTCATCCTGTATAATTTAATTTAAAAAAGTAAAACCTGCCATCAAATTCCCTATAAGGTAAATTTTGGGCCAATTATATCTATTGCTAAGGTTGCAAGCAGTGAGAGAGACTTGTGCTGTACACTGCTTTTCCATGGTAACATGGGGATGGACAGTTACTAGAAGTTAACATCCTACTCAGGTAAAGACAAAGAACAGAGAAGGTGTCAGCCAGGCAGTAAGTTTGTGCCAAAGACTTAAGATAAAATGCTTAGTATGTTTCTTTTTTTTTCTTAAGATGGGATTTCTTATTGTTAACAGGGTATTGATGATAGAAATTTTGACCTAGGTAAACTGAAATATTAATTCTGTTTCATACACCTGAGTGTGCAATGGAGAGTATACAGTATTTCAAAATAGACCGAGATTCTACATTTTTAATTTAGTCTGTTTAGTCATATAAAGAACTTTCTTTTTTCTATTCCTAACAAATTTTTCTCATATTCTTACCTTCTTCCTAGTAGATGACTGATTTTGGAGGCTGGGAATAAAAATGGTCATGGTCAATGGTTTATTATCAAGCAGTGTTAATTTTCCATCTCAGGAGAATGACCTCATAAGATAATTTCTAAAACCACACTGAAGGATCACAGAGCTCAATGTTAAATTATTTTTAACATATTCATTAGGAAACATTTTTTTAAAAAAAAAACATCTTTCTTGGACACTAAAGATTTGGAAATGCTTAGACAATTTTTTTGAAAAACCAACAATTTCTGCCAATACATACCCAGTGAAAGAGAGAGAGAGAGAAGAAATAGCGTAATAAGATCATTTAAAAGCACTCAGGAACAATTGATGCAAAAGATAATTTGAGACCTAATGAGAAAGCTAGAGCTTTCCAGATTCCTAGCTTCTTATCAGTGTTGCTACCTCTTTTCTCTCAGTGGGAGATATGAAATTAGACAGGATGGTGCATGTAACTATAAAGGTCAGAAGAAGTGGTTCTTGGACCTGAACAGGAAGATTTGGTGTCTAGGCACCACGAAGAATCTTCAAGTGCACTGACTGGACAACAGACATATATGTAACTTCCTTTTCCCTTCTCATTACTCTAAATATTCACCAATAAAACAATAAACCTCACATGTTTCAATAAATTTTGTAATAATTGTTTTAAATCAAATTGTTTATATAGACAAAGGCCTCACACACAATATTTGTGCAGGGCCTCCCACATTCAGTGGCAGCCCCAGCACCAAGTTGTCGCTGATCAAGTACCAAGAATCCAAAATGTGCCAAACTCTCTACATTTGGTACATTTTTTAACACTAATCTTCACAACTTCTCTATTGGGTAATTTTTTTAAAAACTTGTTAACAGTTTAAAAGAAGAAACGATTTAGGCTCAAAGATGCTAAGCAACACAGCCAAGGCTACAAAAGCCATAAGAGTCAAGCATGGATCTAATTCTAGTTTGTTCAACTCCAAAGTCCAAGCTCTCTCTTACTAAGTCATAATCATGAGCAATGACAGAGTAGAAGTCTTCAAAGCAGATGTTTGGGAGGCACTGCTGCTATTACCACAAATATCTTTTAGTATCATCTCATTTGAAATGGCTTAAAACAGTGTGTAAACCATGAAAATCACAACAATAATAAAATGAATAAAAACCATTATTCTTACACTTAGGGATAATCATCATTGGTCCAAAGCCTCTTTTGTCTTCTCTGCTTCACTTGCCTGGCCCTGTGGAGAAGTCATGGTAGAGGGGTATAGGACAGTGAGAAGTTAGATGATGCTGGATCTAGTCTCTGGAGTACATTAAGAAGGAGAATGGCAGATTAATGTTCACTTTGTGCTCTCTGCTGGCAATGAGTGTGGTATATTGATAACACAGATTTAACTGGCTGAAGACTGTAAAAGAAAATTGCTGGACATTAAATTGCTGTACACCAAGGTCTACTTATATGGTACATTTAACTTTTCAAAACACTTTAATATGGATTATATCACGTCATTATTTTCAAGTTGTGTGGGATTGATTGCAGATGCAACTTGTCACCTCTGGACTTCGAATGTGATTGTAGTCTGTAAACATGTGCTAATTCAATGTTAGTGCTGGGAAGGACTCTAAAAATCACCTAGTTCAACCCCTTTAATCTACAAAGGAGGAAACTAATACTCAGGTTAAATAATTCACATAGTGCCCTAGAGTGGATTAGTAGAAAAGCCATGACTACAAACAGAGTTTTTATTTGCAGTGATATAAATTGATGTGTTTTTTTGTTCTGAACGTATTTTTTTGTCCCTGTCCTTTAATTTTAGACAGGAGCTAAACTTTAGGGGATTGTGGTGGGAAGCACAACAGAACAAGAGAGTACGATCAGTAATTGCTGCATACTAGACTTTTAAAATACTCTAACAAACAATAGGTTAAGAGAAAGGGCTTTCTAGAGACTTAGATGCTCTTGTGGGCTTGCACCTGACTCACTCAGGACCAGATCTTCAAGGGGTGAGTGTGCTTATGTAAACAGCTAAGTTTAGAGATTCAAGTGTAGAGGGCACAGTGTCTTGCTTCCCATTTGAAAAGCAATTGCAGCCATGGAACGGTTCCCTTATCTCCCAGATATCAAGGGGTGCGTGTGCTTATGTAAACAGCTAAGTTTAGAGATTTGAAAAGCAATTGCAGCCATGGAACGGTTCCCTTATCTCCCAGATATTGGAGAAGTAGAATAGAATTGGCTGCATGGATTTTTAGAGTCAGAATAGGCCTCAGATGGCTACAGAAGTTTTTAAAGATCCAGAATGACTTAGAATAATTCTAACTTTCTTTTATCACAAGAAGGTACAGGATTATGTGAGAGAGGGATGGCAGACCTGAAGACATCACTCAACCATGATATAGAGGCTGGGGGTGCAAGTATCAATGACTGAACTGACATCTTATATAGGAAAACCAACAGAAGGAAGATACCAGTCATGCAGACCAGCCTCAGTGAGGGAATCTCAGAAGATACCACAGTGGACAGAGCCAATTATCACAGACCAGGTAATTCACCCGCTATGAGCTCTACAGAATTTAGATGATTGCCAGAGAGAGAAAAAAATTGGGAGAAATTCCAGAACTGACTTTATGCCTGAAGTGACCTAGGATTGACTAAGTTTCTATTTTATGATATCAGAAGAGATGTATAAACTTGAAATATAAGTAAAGATGAATGATATATTAAAGTTACATATTTGTGCCCTCATGAGTTTTATGGTCTTAGCCAATTGTAACCACTAATCTTGACCTCAGACTAATGTCTTAGAATCTAAAAAATTTACGTAATTTACATTAAAATGGGATAGTTTTCTGTGTGGAGATGTGTGTGGAGATGAAGCATTATCAACAGACAAATCATTCAATGTGATGAAAGAAACATTAAAATTCATTGATTTTCCAAGAAAGTTTAGCGTTTTCTCTTATCATGATTTTGGATCAGAATTGGATTAAATGATGGATCAGGCTGGCAGTTGTCAGAGTGGCTACCCAAAAGAGATGCTGAAACATTGAAATTGATTAAAACCTGGAATAAAGGCATAGGTCAAGTCTGTTATTTCAGGTTGTTACTCATGACTCTTTAGCTAATCAGAAAAAGTGCAATTTTGTCTCTCTCCTCTTTGTGTCTCTACTTATTTCGAATTGAAATATATTACACTATTAAATGTGTAAGCTCAATTGCCTCCTAAGGAAGATGGGACCTAGGTGCTGGAAAATATTTCATCTTCTGAGCATAATCAACATGTCTCTCCTCATCAAAATGGCCTTGGATATATTGAATTTATATGAAGTAGTGGGTTAAATCATATGGTTTGGAGCAGGAATATGGGATAAGGTTAAACTGCTGTCCATAATAAACCAAGAGAGAGACTGGTCGTGGTTTTAGTGGTGGTGAGTGGAGTTGACTGGGGTAACACAGGATTGAGGCAAGCATTATAGAGCCACAGGGAGGAAAGGGGAAGAAAACACTTGATGGATGTGAGACCAAGAAGGGAAACTTGGAAGGGGGCAAATACAGTGGAAATTTTTGAAATCAATGCTATACACTGTGAAATACAATCCTTTTCCATGTGACCTATGTTAACTTTAATAAACTCACCATTACTTATTAATGTTCCTTTGTGACGAGAATTTTATTTGGGGAGAGCTTAAAGGAAAAGGCCAAGTTACAAACTTAAAGAAAGAAGTGTATAATTTTTTTTTTATCATTAGAGAATTATTCTCTTAAAAAAGCAAACTGACAGAATCAGAAGAAAGAGACTAATTAACGATTGTGGTCAGAGAATTCTAGCATATGCTTCTCAGAAACAGGTGAAAGAGACAAATTATTATCACCAATATCAAAGTTGAGTAATATAATGAATAAGATCAAACTAATAGCTATAAATAAAACTTGGCATATAACAAGCAAGGAATGTGTATGTTAAACAATCACTAAATTCACTTGAAATAGTTCCATGTCCCTAAACGTTTGGATATCTTACTCTATAGTACACTAAAAGTCTGGCATTTCCACTTAAGTTAGTATAGGCCACCTGTAGGTTCACATTTTGGACAACTAACCAAGAAAACTGTTAGAACCATTTTCAGCCCTTCAGTTTTGACTACAGAAAATCTGATCAGTAAGCTCTTTCAAGAAATTCATGCTGATCCAATTTTATATTGCTTCCACCTTGGCCCTACACTCATAAACTCCATTCCTACACATATTTACCAGCTTTCTGGGAAGTCATTACTCTGTGCCTATCAAATGTCCTCACAGGTCATACCTGGTATTTTACACTTCGGACCCTACTGGATCTCGAGTTTAGTTACAGGTCTAGAAGCAAGGGCAGCGGTGGGAGCAGGTCCTGGGCAGCATCAGTAGTACCTTGCAAGATAGCTGCTTCGGGGAAAGCAGGTTCTTCAGACAAGGGGAGACTAACCTGCTGAGGCACAGGTTAACAGGCTGCTCCTACAAGCAAAAGAGGCTTGGCAGAATTGAGGGGTTTAGAGTCTTGAGCTTCATTAGAATCTGCCTATATGACCCCTTTCCAATTTTTCAGGTTCTACTGCAGCTATATGAATGCTCTAATTTTAACAATAGAGATTCTATAGAATTGGGAATTCGATTTGCCTTTGCAATTCCATCACCCACAGATCAGAAATAGGGTTTGATTTTCAGAAATATCTTCCCTGTGGCTGTAAGAGATAAGAATTTCCTCCAGCACTGTTATTAAAGCTTTTAGTTCCCTTATGCAGACCTTAAGCTTGAAATTTAAAGTCCTGAGCTCATTATTTGCTTTCCCCCATTTCTGCAGCACAACCACCAACCAACTCCACTATACTCCTTATTTTCACTAAAACATTCTATGGCAGCAATTACTAGGTCATCCAGAGCCTTGGATTCTATAGGCACTTGATTACAGTTATTTATAGGTGATAATTTGAATAACTGTTGTACAACTACATGTCATGGATGACATGTCCTTTTTACCCCTAGAAATGAGGTCATTAATGCTTATAAGTCTAATCAGATCAGAGGATCCAGTCCAGGAAACTTAAAATCATTTCAGAGAGCTAATCTTAAAGATTCTGCTCCTCTGGAGCCACTCTTGGTATCAAATTCTGTATTAGTTAAGACTTCAATCAGAGAAGAACCATTAGGAGATGTAGATATAAATATAGATGTAGATGCAGATATGTAGAAATAGAGATATGTGGATACAGCTATAGATAGATTAAAGGATTTGCTACAAGAATTTGACCTATACAATTATGTGATCTTGTTAGTCAGTGTCTGTAAGACTACTGTCTTTGCCTCTGATGCTGGAGCTGAAGTCCTAAGGTCAGGCAGTCAGGAGAGAAAGATGGATGTAATGTAAGGAAGAGCAATAACAAGCTATGACCCACAAACAAGAAACACATGTCAGTTCTTGCTATCTCTACCATGATGCCATGGATGTCTTGCAAAAGAAGCTATTACTATTGGCCTTCATCATAGAATGTGACATGCTCAGGAATTAGAGAAATTGAAGGGGGATCAGGGAAAGGTGGATCTTGATTACTGTCCTTTTCAATAAGATAAGCCAGCAGATAAGCCATAATATGTGAGCTGCAAAAGGGATGATTTTTTACTTCCACCTTTCTAATCCTGCATAAGAGCGTTTCTTTTGAGTTACCCAGACTAGAAATAAATATACAGAAAAGGAAATTATAGGAAATGTATTTCAGTCTAGCTGAAGTGACACACTTCAAAGCAACACCAAATCTTTACTGATTTACTATCTTATTGTTCTGTCAATTCCTGAGAGAGGAGTGTGGAAGTCTTCCACGACAATTGTGGATAAACTGGTTTCTCCTTTAAGTTCTATTATTTTTGCTTCATGTGCTTTGAAGACTTGTTATTAGGTGCATACATATTTCAGAATGTTATTTTTTTAAGCAAACCCTCCATCATTATATAATGTCCCTCTTTATCCCCCTATTCCTTTTTCTGAAGTCTATTTTGCTTTGTATTATATTTCTACACCAGCTATCTTGTGATTAGTGTTTGCATGCTGCAGCTTTTTCCATTCTTTTACTTTTAACCTATCCATATCTTTATATAATACTTAAATGGGTTTCATCAGATATTCAGTTTAGCCTTAAGTAGCTGTGGCTCTCAGGAACACATTTGCAAGGCTTGTTGCAAAATTCTCTTTTTGTTTGTTTTCTATAATTCAATTCTCACTACTTGGAGTGCCACTGTATAAAATTTATGTTTTCAGAAGGCTCAGCATAAATATAAATATATTTCTTGGGATGCATGGCACATCAATAAATTTATGATGTTATTGCATGAGTAGAAGGAAAATTCCAGAGGAATTGGAGCCCTCTGTAGGTAAACTTTGATATCTAGAGTGGATTTGAGATGGCAGTGGAATATGTGGTATGGCAGAGGGGTTACCTTGTGTGTAAGTGACCACACATGATATAAGATGGATGGAGAAGTGGGGAGGGGAGAAAAGAGAAAAGAAAGGAAGTAAATGTCTAAAAAGCAGCAAGGGCAAAGAAAGGTATTTCACAATGGGTTTTGAGTGAGGGAAGTAATTATCCAAAAAAATGGGGAAAAAAAAAGCTTTACCTTATTTTACGGGTTTTTATAAGGGCCAGAACTAGATACAACCCTCAGTTAATCACATTTCATCTGGTCTAATTAGGGTGTGGAAACTCAGAGAGGCCATCAGAAAGAGAAGAGAGGTTTACAATGCCATGAGTTAACTCACTGCTCAGACAGTTCTTCTGTAACTTGGAATTTTGACCTGTTAAATTTCCAGATCATCTTCAGATTGCTCACTATCATAAGTGTTATCCCACTGCTTAGACCAACTATGGGCTACACTGCATTTGTCGTTCAGTTTTTTCTTCTGTGGATGGAACCTGCTGTGATTTTGTTGCTGTTATCATATTCCTTTCATAATAATTCTCTTTTCCTTGGGGGCACAAAATGTCTTTTTCTATCATAGTTTGCTAAATATTAGAAGCCTTGCTTATGTCATAACACTTAAGCTACATTTACTCTTGGGCATAGAGTGGTTCCATAAATGTCAATGTCATATTTGGCTTTGAATCATTTTTCCCTAGTTAAAGCCTTTCTCAGCAAATAGAAAATGATACCCCCTTGCAATAGCAGATGAATACAAAGGCACAATGTCACTGGGATTCCAGCTAGACCAGGAACATATATATGCCCTGACCAGCAATCATTGAACATGTTAACAACGGAAAATGCTGAGTAATAAAATACAATTTTATAACATCATATCCTTATATGTTTTCATACATGCCACTATTATGCTGCTGAGGCGGGCTGGGGACAACAGAGAAAGATGGAATAGAGCCGTCTTTCTTTGGCAGAGCACTTGATTGCCTACAAGGAATTCTTGTTGTATGTTCACTCATTTGATCATTTCGCTGTTGTGAGGAAGGCATGAAATGACTCGTGATTTTTCAATGGATGAAGAAATTCAGGCTAAGTGAGTGACTTGCCCAAGGTCACACCAGTGGTAACTGACTGAGGGTGAATGCTAAGGCTCCTGATCCTTAACCCAGTATCTTTGCGGATTGATTTTGGGTGGAAAGAGATAAATTTGACCAAACTATCTGGTCACATGAGACTGAGAGCTCGGGAAACTGCCAAAGATCACCCTGTGAATAAATCAAAGCCAGAAGTTTACTTTTGCTTTAGTTATTAATTCTTTATAGCACAGATCTATTTTCAGTTGTTTTCTTAAGCCAAGTAAATGTCAAAAGATAATCAACATCCACCCGCTCAACTCCCTGAGCTGCTGCCAAACTCCACGGCATATAGTACAAATAGCTTGGTCTGATTCACTTTTATGGGCCTGAAAGTTCCTTCTATTTATCTCTGCCTGCTAACATTTTACCAGTTCTTTTGGACCTATTTCAAAGATCATTTCTTCCATGAAATCTCAGCTCCCCCACAAGCAGGTATGAACCCTTTTTCTTTTGAACTGCTACTGTAGTTTACTTGTGTTCACATATTGTTTCTCATACTTAAGTCTCTGTGCCGGCGAATTAATTAAACAAGGAGGTCATTAGATGGAGGTGGTTCTATGTAATGGCAGCCCTATGACAGCAAACCAAAATCTCAGCCTGCAAATGCCTCAAGGCTACAAAATCAAAATGCTAAGGACAACAAATCACAGACAGCCAACAAGTCTTTAAACTGTGGTTAATGTAATAATTTCCTTTATTTGCTTCTAGACTTTCTCTGAAAGTCCTTCCCGTGGCTTCCAATGGCAGAGAGCTGTGAATCACTTCTGCTTTGGCACTACCCGATTCAAATAAATTTTTGCTTGTATACTACTTATATATAGAATGGATAAACAACAAGTTCCTACTGTATAGCACAGGGAACTATATTCAATATCCTGTGATAAACCACAATGGAAAAGAACATGAAAAAGAATGCATATATATGTATAAGTGGATCACTTTGCTGTATAGTAGAAATTAGCACATTATAAATCAACTATACTTCAAAAAATAAATTAAAAAAAAAGAATTTTGCTCAAATATACCCTCAAATTTTAAAATTTCCCTCAGTTTATCTTTAATAGTGCTTTCCCATTAAACATATGAAATGAGGGGTAGTTAATGCTAAAGGGAAATTGGAAGTTAAACTGAATTAGGAAGGAGATAAGACTTCTTGTATAATATTCACATATTTCAAAAGTATGTATCGAGCACCTATAATGTACCACGTATCATGTAGATGCTTTGAATATAGCAATGAAAAATGAAATTCCTGCCTCATGACTAGTTGGTGATAATAAAATTTTCATTACATTGAACTTTGAACTTTATTGCAGTATATCATTTTATTGCTTTTTTCATGAGTGCTTTTTACCATATATAAGTTATATTCTATGTATGTGTGCTCAGTAAAAAAAAAAAAAATATAAGCCCTGTAAAAACAAGAATTGCATTTTACTCACATTTTATCACGTTTAGGACCTGACTTAGTGACTGTATGTAAATGGACATTCAAATGATTGTTGATTCAAATTTGATTATTTCAATCTTTTAACGATTATAAACTCTGGTGAATGGATACAGGGCTAAAGCAGGTGATGTAAAGGAGAGAATTGGTTGGAGACGGCAAAGTAATGGAATGCTTGCTCCAACTGTGTGTAGCCTTTCAGGAATGCTGCCTTCAGAGAGGATAAAGGCAGGCTCTGTGAAGGTGCGCTTATCTGAGTTGGAATAGTTTGAATTCTAGCTCCCAGGTAACTAGGTAGAAGACTAGAAAAGTTCTTATCCTTCTTTGTTTCAGCTACAGTAACTCATCACCGAGATGTTTTATGATTAAATGCAGTCATTCTTTGGAACAGCTGTAAAGCAATAACAACAATGCCTAGAATGTACCAAGTATCAACTAAAATTGGCAATTTCTAATTTTTCAACAGATGCTATAAAACCAAATATTGATGTGAAATCCTAAGGTTTATATGTTGATAACTTCGTCAAAATTTTAAATTATAGCTGTGTATTTTAAAAATATTAAAAACACATATACGGTCACCAGTTTTCAATCTTCATGAACCTTCTACTTTAGTGTCAATGTTATGTAATTAGTCAGTTAATTGAGCACTGGGGCTACTGCAGTGAATAAAATTCTTTGCTCCTATGGTTCATTCATTCTAGTGGTGGTGGCATGTGGGAATGAGGGAGAAATGGGTAGAATGATAGCCAATAAACAAACAAATAATATGTTTGGGAGTGATAGGTTCTATGGAGAAAATTCATTTGGGGAAGCGGAGAGGGACACATGGAGTAGGATGGGGGAAGGGAGGCTACCTTAGATAAATGGTTAGAGAAGGACTCTGAAGAAAAGGACCTGGAGCAGAGAATTGAAATAAATGAATGGGCCAGTCATGAGGTCATCTAAGAGAAGAGCTTTTCTGGTGAAAGAAAGTAAATGCGGCACCCCTGGGTTGGGAACATACTTGGTGTTTTCGAGGAATACCTATGAATACAGTGTGACCTGAGTCTAATGAGAAAAAGGGAGATGAGGTCAGAGAGATTGTGGGAGCCAGAACATGTGGAACTTTTAGGTCATAGCATGGACTTTAGCTTTTACTCTGAACAAGATAGGTGGCTTAGGCAATTCAGGCTGCTCTGACAGAATATCATAGACTGGATGGCTTATAAACTACAAAGATTTAGTTTTTAGAGTTCTGGAGGCTGGAAATTTGAGATCAGGGTGCCAGCATTGTTGGGTTCTGATGACAGCCCCCTTTTAGGTGGCAGATGCCATTTTCATTGTATTCTCACATGGCAGAGAGGGTAAGAGAGCTCTCTGGGGTCTCTTTTATAAGAGCACTGATCCTATTCATGAGGGTTCCTCCCTCATCACCTAATCACCCCCCAGAGGCCTCACCTCCTAATACTATTACATTGGGGGTTAGGATTTCAACATATGGATTTTTTGGGGGGACACAAACATTGAGCTCATAACAACAGAAAACCATTGAAAGGTTTTAAGCAGAAGAGTGACATGATTGAGTTATGTTTTAAAAAGACCTCTCTAGATATTATGTTGAAATGAGACTGTGATCGGGCAAGCAGGAAAGCAGAGAGAACATTTAAGAGGTTATTGTTAAGACTCCAAGAGTTTATGGTAAAGTTGAATTGGCAATTAGACATCTGACTGGTGAGATTGAGTAGATAGCTGTATACACAAGTTTGGAGTTGAGAGGGTAGCTCAGGCATTGGAATATTTGGAATTGTAAGTGATGGGATTTACAATCATGGTGTTGAATGAGATTACCACAGAAATGAGGGGAGATGAGAAGATGTGAGGACAGAGCCCAGGGACACTCTACATTTAGAGGATGAGAAACTGAAGAGGATCCAGCAAAGGCAAATGAAAAGGAGAAGTCAGCATCATGAGAGTAAATAATCTGGAAGCCAAATTTTGGAAATATTTCTAGGAGGATATGCCAGGCAAATGCTCTTAACAAATTGAGTAGCTGAGGATTGAAACCGGCCTTTGGGTTTGGCAACACCTTGGCAAGGGCAATTTTTAATTTTTAGCAGATTCATGGAAACGAAAGTATGAACAGAGTGGGTTCAAGAGAGAATAAGAGGAGAAGGTTGAAACCATGATTTTGACAATTCTTTCAAATGTATTGTAATTCTTTTGAAGTTCTTTCCAAATTTATTGTAGAGAAAAATGAGGCAATAGCTGAAAGGAAATATAGGGTGATGAAGTTACTTTTTGTTGCTGTTTTTGACTGGTTTTAAAAGATGGGGATACTTTAACATTTTTATCTGTTGATAGGTATCATCCAGTAGAAAGAGAGGCTTTGCCAGTGCAAGAAAGAGAGGGGTCAGGGTAAACTGCAAGAGGTAAATTTTTGGTGCATGGTTTTATAAGTTTCAGCACATTTATAGAGCTGTGTATTCATCACCAGAATTAATATTCCATCACCCTGAAAAACTCCTTCAGCCTGCCCCTTTTTAGCCATGCATTCAAATCACCCCAACTCTTGGCTATAGCTGATCTTTGCTCTATGGCTATGCTTTTGCTGCTTGTCAAATACATTTTACTCAGTGTTTCCCACAAGGTTTCTACCACTACAGGGGAATTCCAGAAATCTCTTATTTACTGTCTGGGTGAAGGTGGTAACATTAACCACTTCCTTGTGGACAGGTTCTGAGAGGAACTGTGTTGAAATAAAGGAACTTAAGGTGATCTCATGATTCACCCTCTGTGGGCACAAGCATATGTGGCAAGATGAAATGGGAAGGAATCATCAAATATTAATACTCATTCTTATCTCCTTCCCTAGATTATCCTTTGCCATCTCCCGTCTTCATATGTATCTCAAACTGCGTTGACAGATGTGAAGAAGACTTCCACAGAGATCAAGGAGCCAGAGTCTAAATTATATCATTTTAAGATGCTGCTCTTATCACAAAACAGGACAGACTCAAAATGGGTATAAGAGATTAAACTGATGGTCTTCCTGCCTTGGAATAATACTAAAAATTCAAGCTCTAGGAGGACTAAGCTTGGAGGGTGAGTTGCTGACCCTCTCCAGAGGCCATCTGGCCAAGCAAAAGTCGTAGATTGAGGAGATACACATTAGAGGGAGGTATGTGGACCTTTAGGAGGGAGCTGACTCCCCCCACTGTACAGTTGACTACAGTGTTACCTGCAGGAGCCAGCATGCCATAGCACAGGTGCTACAGAACAACAAAAGGGGAAGGTATCTCTCCCTCCCTGCCATGGGTGTGTGCTCGATTATCTGAATGGACTTGTCCTTCTTAGACTTACACCCCTTTCCATAATTACAATTAGATTTAAATTAGATAATTTAGATAATAAAATAAAATTAGAATTGGAGTTAAAATTTGGACTTGATTGAATTAGTAATCCTGATAAATGACTAATTTTAAACTGAATTTACCCCAATTCTGTTTTTCTGGAGGCAGATCAGGAATTACTTTTCTTCTCACTCAAGTTGGTGACTGTAGAATTTAAACCTTTTACACATATCTGGGATCAGACAGATTGACTTTGTAGCCCAGAAACCAGCTTCAGAGCCAGTATGTGGCTGGAGTGCTAACCTCTGACTCACACAAAAAACCTGCTGATGCACAGGACATCGGTACTGCATTATCCCTGATGGCCGAGGCTTTCTCAGGATATCTTCAATCACAAAACATGTTCCTAAGATCCCGTTTAAAATGCAGTACTAATTTCAGCTCAATGTTTTAATCATAAAGTACCTATTGAATCATGATCAGTTTTAAAATATCTTAAGGGTTAAATAGCTCATGAAGTTTGTATTCCTGAGGAAAGTGAAAAGGCGGGGGAAGGTGCCAGGGCAAAGAGATGACTTATAGCTGTATGTCTGCCTTCTTGTTCCAGAGGGAAATGCTACCAAGTAGAGCATACCTTCGTGGGAGTCTGGAGTGAGTGTTCTGCAATTCCCAGTGCAACCCAGGATCCTCATGGGCCTCCCCACGCCGAGCCTTAGCTTTGAAAGCATTTGCTGTGGAGCCTGCACCCTTCAAATTCTTTTCTCAAACTTAAGAGGGAAAGCAATTACCCAGAGAGCTTGTTATTAAACACAAAGATTCTGGTTTAGCTGTCCTGGGATTCTGCATTTCTTAACAAGCATGAACCACAGTTTGAGTAAAGACACCAGGGAGGACTTGGTTAATGAGTTTCGTGTGTGCTGCTTGAATCGCTGGGTCTGAAGCCTTCGCAGTATGGGACACCAATTACTGTCACTTCCCTGAGCTGATGCACACTCCGCAGACTTGGCAAGCCTCGCACTCTCCATTCGAGGGCTGAATCAGCACACTTAAGCACTCCTATTCTTTGGAAGTTCTCTACTCACTTGTCTGGATTTCTGTGTTTTGACACCAAAGAACAATTGTCCTCAAATTGTGCCGGCAGTAGTTTCACATCTCGGTGCTCACCTGCCATCTGGTGGTGAGAGGTTAATGCCAAGATACAGGGAAATTCAAGTGATCCTTTCTGCTATTTCTCCATGGTTAACAACTCAGAGAGTGTTTGGTCAGCATAAAATGTAAAAGGTGAGCTTAAAGAGGCATAAAGATGGGGAAAGTGCATGAGCAAATGCTATTGCCAAATTGTGCCTTGTTGTCTTACCTGGCAGGCACCTTACCTGGAGAGCGGGTGTTTGAGGGATTCATCCCAGTAATGTCTCTGATGCTGATGTGGACCCAAAGGGTTGCAGGGGGTTATGTTCTCCTCAGAGTGGGTTTGATGTCAGCTCCTCTAGAGGAGTTGGAGCATCCTGAGGCTGGCATCTAATTTAGGGATGATCCAAGGCAAGGCTGGAGAAGTTAGATGCTGTACTCTGGAACACTGTGATAGGGAAAAGACATTCTATCAGCATTATTTGCTAATAAAGAGTCATTAATCCATGAGAATTCTTAATCATGAGATGCAGGGTTTACTTTTTATCTTACAAAGAAGCCTTGTGAATCTAAGTTGACAAAATCATGCAACCTTATGGCATTCAGGTTTCCAGGGCTTCTCGGCACAACCGTGTTTGCACTTACTTAAATCGTGCATTTTCTGTATTCACTTTTGGAGACTGGGGCTGGAAAAGAACGTGACTATATATATGGCTGTGGGGTGGAGGAGAGAAGAGTAAACTTCTGTTTTTGAAAACAGCTGGAATATACCAAGCTCCCATTATAGTCATGAAAAAATAAAAACTAGAACGAAAAGAACAAACTAGGTTTAAAAGATCTGAGCTCTCACTTCACTTTTTATTTTTTTATTTTATTTTATTTTTTCTGCGGTACGCGGGCCCCTCACTGCTGTGGCCTCTCCCGTTGCCGAGCACAGGCTCCGGACGCGCAGGCTCAGCGGCCATGGCTCACGGGCCTAGCCGCTCCACGGCATGTGGGATCTTCCCGGACAGGGGCACGAACCCGTGTCCCCTGCATCGGTAGGTGGACCCTCAACCACTGCGCCATCAGGGAAGCCCTCACTTTTTATTCTGACAAGTCTCTTGATGGCCCTGAGTCTCAACCTCTACTCTTATAAAATGCAGATTTTATACTAATCTTACAAGATTATCATTGAGATAAATGAGATTGTGGAAGCAAAAGGGTTTTGAAATTATGAAATATAGAATGTATGATTATATCTGTTGATTTATATAAGCGCAAATGAAGGCTAGGATGAAAGGTTCAGGGTAGGAGGAGAGACTGCTGTCCATGGACATCCACTGAGAATCTTTCTGAATAACTAAAAAATATGGCTCTAAAAGTTGTGCATCTATGTGTTGATGACAATAAGTAAAATAAAAAAAAAGTTTTTACTATGTTCAGAATTCATGAAAAACATTTGTGACTATTTTATTTAAAAATGGCAAAACAATGGCAGCAAGAACAGTAAAATTATTCTTTTAACTCTAAAGTGTTGATTCTAAATGTTTTGGCCTTTTTTTTTAACATCTTTATTGAAGTATAATTGCTTTACAATGGT
Organism: Physeter macrocephalus; assembly: GCF_002837175.3. Taxonomy (NCBI): domain Eukaryota; kingdom Metazoa; phylum Chordata; class Mammalia; order Artiodactyla; family Physeteridae; genus Physeter; species Physeter macrocephalus. The sequence goes on along the minus strand of NC_041221.1, from coordinate 126,505,156 downwards.
GTGTTAGTTTCTGCTTTATAACAAAGTGAATCAGCTATACATATACATATATCCCCATATCTCCTCCCTCTTGCGTCTCCCTCCCACCCTCCCTATCCTACCCCTCTAGGTGGACACAAAGCACCGAGCTGATCTCCCTTTCCTGTGCGGCTGCTTCCCACTAGCTATCTATTTTACATTTGGTAGAGAATATATGTCCATAACACTCTCTAACTTCGTCCCAGCTTACCCTTCCCCCTCTCCATGTCCTCAAGTCCATTCTCTACATCTTCATCTTTATTCCTGTCCTGCCCCTAGGTTCTTCAGAACCATTTTTTTTTCCTTTGGATTGCATACATATGTGTTGGCATACAGTATTTGTTTTTCTCTTTCTGACTTAATTCACACTGTATGACAGTCTCTATGTCCATCCACCTCACTGCAATAACTCAATTTCGTTTCTTTTTATGGCTGAGTAATATTCCATTGTATATATGTGCCACATCTTCTTTATCCATTTATCTGTCAATGGACACTTAGGTGGCTTCCATGTCCTGGCTATTGTAAATAGAGCTGCAATGAACATTATGGTACATGATTCTTTTTGAATTTTGGCTTTCTCAGGGTATATGCCCAGTATGAGATTGCTGGGTCGTATAGTAGTTCTATTTTAGTTTTTTAAGGAACCTCCATTCCATACTGTTCTCCATAGAGGCTGTATCAATTTACATTCCCACCAAGAGTGAAAGAGGGTTCCCTTTTCTCTGTTTATTTTTGTTTTTATTTCCATTTGTCTGGGAGGGGGATCAAAAAGGATTTGCTGTGAATTATGTCCTGTCTGAGGGAAGAACAGATGCCCTCAGGTGACCTACACGCAGAGGTGGGTCCAAATCCAAAGCTGAACACCAGGAGCTGTGCAAACAATGAACAGAAAGGCAAATTTCTCCCAGCAGCTCCTATGTTGGGAGCATAAATATTTACAATTGTTATATCTTCTTCTTGAATTGATCTCTTGATCATTATGTAGTGTCCTCCTTTGTCTCTTGCAATAGTCTTTATTTTAAAGTCTATTTTGTCAGAGTATTGCTACTCCAGCTTTCTTTTGATTTCCCTTTGCGTGGAATAACTTTTTCCATCCCCTCACTTTCTCGCTGTATGTGTCCCTAGGTCTGAAGTGGGTCTCTTGTAGACAGCATATATATGGTTCTTGTTTTTGTATCCATTCAGCCAGGCTATGTCTTTTGGTGGAGCATTTAATGCATTCACATGTAAAGTAATTATTTATATGTATGTTCCTATTACCATTTTCTTAATTGTTTTGGGTTTGTTATTGTAGGTCTATTCCTTGTCTTGTGTTTCCTGCCTAGAGAAGTTCCTTTAGCATTTGTGTAAAACTGATTTGGTGGTGTTGAATTGTCTTAGCTTTCGCTTGTCTGTAAAGGTTTTAATTTCTCCGTCAAATCTGAATGATATCCTTGCAGGGTAGAGTAATCTTGGTTGTAGGTTTTTCCCTTTCATCACTTTAAATATGTCCTGCCACTCCCTCTTGGCTTGCAGAGTTTCTGCTGAAAGAGCAGCTGTTAACCTTATGGGGATTCCCTTATGTGTTATTTATTGTTTTTCCTTTGCTGCTTTTAATATTTTTTTGTTTGTATGTAATTTTTGATTGTTTGATTAATATGTGTCTTGGCATGTTTCTCCTTGGATTTATCCTGTATGGGACTCTCTGCACTTCCTCAACTTGACTATTTCCTTTCCCATATTAGGGAATTTTTCAACTATAATCTCTTTCATTTATTGTGTTGTTCATTATTGTGTGTTTGCTCTTTAGTTCTTCTAGGTCCTTGTTAAATGTCTCTTATATTTTCTCCATTCTCTTTCCAAGATTTTGGATCATCTGTACTATCATTACTCTGAATTCTTTTTCAGGTGGTACGTTTAACATTGTCCCAGGAGTCTCTGAGCTTGTCCTCAATTCTTTTCATTCTTTTTTCTTTATTCTGCTCTGTGGTAGTTAGTCTGCCCCCAGTGGCTAAGTTTGGTTCAGTGGGTTGTGTAGGCTTCCTGGTGGAGGGGACTGGTGCCTGTGTTCTGGTGGATGAGGCTGGATCCTGTCTTTCTTGTGGGCAGGACTGCATCCCATGGTGTGTTTTGGGGTTTCTGTGATCTTATTACGATTTTAGGCAGCCTCTCTGCTAATGGGTGGGGTTGTGTTCCTGTCTTGCTAGCTGTTTGGCATAGGGTGTCAAGCATTGTAGCTTGCTGGTCATTGAGTGGAGCTGGGTCTTAGTGTTGAGACTGAGATCCCTGGGAGAGCTTTCGCTGTTTGATGTTACGTGGAGCTGGGAGGTCTCTGTTGGACCAATGTCCTGAACTTGGCTCTCCCACCTGAGGTACAGGCCTAACACCTGGCCGGAGCACCAAGACCCTGTCAGCCGCATGGCTCAGAAGAAAAGGGAGAAAAAAAGAGAGAAAGAAAAAAATAAAATAATACAATGAAGTTATTAAAATAAAAAAATTATTAAAAATTAAAATTTAAAAGTAATAAAAAAAGAAAAAAATAGGAAGAAAGAACAGAGCAACCAAACCAAAAAACAAATCCACCAATGATAACAAGTGCTAAAAACTATAGTAAAAAAAATAAAGAAAAGAAAAGAAATCGGTCAGACTGAACCCTAGGACAAATGGTAAAATGAAAGCTATACAGACAAAAATCACACAAAGAAGCATGCCCATACACACCCACAAAAAGAGAAAAAGGAACAAACAAACAAAATTTATATATATAAAAAAAGGAAGAGAGCAACCAAATCAATAAACAAATCTACCAATGATAATAAACTCTAAATACTAAACTATGATAAACATAAATCCAGGAACAAATTAGATGCAGAAAGCCAACCCCAAGTCTACAGTTGCTCCCAAAGTCCACAGCCTCAATTTTGGGATGATTCATTGTCTATTCAGTTATTCCACAGATGCAGGGTACATCAGGTTGATTGTGGAGACTTAATCCTCTGCTCTTGAGGCTGCTGGGAGAAATCTGCCTTTCTGTTCATTGTTTGCACAGCTCCTGGTGTTCAGCTTTGGATTTGGCCCCACCTCTGTATGTAGGTCGCCTGAGGGCGTCTGTTCTTCGCTCAGACAGTACGGGGCTAAAGAAGCACCTGATTTGGAGGCTCTGGCTCACTCAGGCTGGAGGGGAAGGAGGGGTATGGAATGCGGGGCGAGCCTGTGGCGGCAGAGGCCGGCGTGACGTTGCAACAATCTGAGGCGCCGTGTGTTCTCCCCGGGAAGTTGTCCCTGGATCTCAGGACGTTGGCAGTGGCAGGCTGCACAGGCTCCCGGGAGGGGAGGTGTGGATAGTGACCTGTGCTTGCACACAGGCTTCCTGGCGGCTGCAGCAGCCTTAGCGTCTCCTACCTGTCTCCGGTGTCTGCGCTGATAGCAGCAGCTCACGCCCGTCTCTGGAGCTTGTTTAGGTGGTGCTCTGAATCCCCTCTCCTTGTGCACCCCGAAACAATGGTCTCTTGCCTCTTAGGCAGTTCCAGACTTTTTCCCGGACTCCCTCCCGGCTAGCCGTGGCGCACTAGCCCCCTTCAGGCTGTGTTCACGCCGCCAA
>NC_041221.1:126498090-126501043 GCF_002837175.3 Physeter macrocephalus | reverse complement strand
CTGTAGAAGCTGTTCCCCGTGTAGATGTATTTCTGATGTATTTGTGGGGAGGAAGGTGATCTCCCTGTCTTGCTCCTCCGCCATCTTGAAGGTCTCCTCCTTGCCTTTAAAATTATATAATTGTAGAAAGAAGCTTAGTTAACTGCTATTTCATTTATACTGACTGATTAAGTTTTGAATGTAGCCTAGCCATTGTTTTATTATTCAGGTAATTATCTACACAGTGTTTCCCCAACCTTGAAGCTAATTCAAATGTGAGAGATTTTAACACATTTCTTAATTGGGAAAAACTAACAGGTTTAATGGGCATAAGAAGAATTCTTACTTTCTTCTTTCTGTCAGGCACTTGAAAACGGTAGTACAGAATAAGTAAAACTGCAGGTCTTGAATCTCATTTCTTCTGGCCAAAGAAACCTAGTCAGGGAACACTTTCTACTAAAAAAACTAGTCTCCTTCTTTAAAAGATGATATTTTTAATTTCAAAATCTTCTTTTGAGATACAGTCTTTTGTATTTAGGTTTGATTTACATAGGACACATATAGAATACACACACACAATTCTCTATGTACTCATCTCTATATGCTGTGCATCTTTTCAATAGGTTTAAGGCATTTACAAAATAGAGCACTGTGATATACCCCATATTTGAGGCAGTCAGAAAGATGAGGCAAAGGATGGACGATGAAATGGAGCCATGAATGAGGACAGGACAGGAAAAACACACGAGGAAGTCCTCATACTTCTTAAGAAGAGAGGGCCCCAATTTGGTCCTGAATTTTTCCAGCAGTCTGCACAGAGGGAAATTTGATCAGGTACATGAGTCACTGGGTCCATAAAATGAGAGCAGAACAACTGCTCTGGCAGAAAGCTGCGTTCAGTCTCTGAAGTTGCTCACTTTGGTTGAATATTCTCATCTCAAGTTGGGCAAGAGCCTGGACTAAGTGATTATTTGGAAGGAACCAAAAAAGTTATCTTTCCTCAAAAAAGCACAGTCCATCAGACTCTGTGACTGTGTAAGTAGAAATCCAGAGGGGTTGAGATTTAACAGCCCTATCTAATTACAGTTTTAAAAATTATTTCTCATAGATGATAAAATTACCTTTTCAATTATATGAGAGGAATATTTAAAAACTGGTAATAAACAATAGGTACAGGAAAAAGAGGAATTAAAAAATACAGACACGCTCAATACTAAAAATTCAGAAATTCAGGCCATACTATATCTGAAATACGCCATAAATTATTTAATATTCCTAACAACTTAAGCAATTTGAGGAGGTTGGGAACGGGGTGATCTCTGAGATCACTCTGCTGCCTTCAAATGTCAGGATGACTCCAGGTCAGTCATATCTCTTTTCTTGCAAGATGAGATGGTATCAAAATTTGTGGTTGCAAGAGGGAAGACAGGAGCTTTTGGCCATCTGATCACACTGATTCTAACCACAGAGGCAGAATTAGGCCTCCACCTGTAAAATGTCCCTTTGGTAAAAGGCTTTTTCGTGGGTTAAGGGCTGGCACAGTAAATGTAACCACCAGATGGCAGGAGTGCTCTCCGGATAAATAGAGCAGCCACACACCCTTCTGTCTTCCAACCACAAACTCCACTAAGTGACAGCAACAAGAATATAATTGGAATAGCCATTAATGGGTTATATATATATATTTAAAAATAATTCTTTTAAATCTGAGAGCAGCACTTTAAAAAGTATCCACAGCTGGAATTTTTTTTCTCTAGAAAATTACGATTCTAGTTGCTTTTAGACCTCCCACACACTAACCTAATACACAAAAGCAAAACAAAAAGCCCCCCAGATTTTTTGGGGGGGGCAGTGCACGTTCTAAAGAACCTGGGAAAGATTACTATTTGAAACCATTATTATTTAAGAGTTTATAGCTCCCAGTCTTAATTTAAAAAAATTTAAAAGAAGTGATTAAAATGGTCACTTCTTTGAAGATAATTATAGTTATTATTTAATGACCACCTACTATGTGCCAGGGGTTGTATTTAAATGCTTTTAAAGCATTAATTCATTGAATCTGAATTGGAGCTTTTTCAGAAAGCCCATATTTGAACTTAAGCCTATTTAGGGCCATCATCTCTGTATTTTCCATGATCTTATTATGCCTTTTCTGCTTGAGCCATTTTCAAAACCCATACTGAAGGAGAAATTGGAACTGCCCTCATGGTATTATTTTTAGTGCACACATGGATGTACTCTCTCTACTTACGACTTTCCCTCTCAGGTAGATGCACAACATTAACCTGATGAGGGACAATAACATATTTGGATTCTTCAATTATACTGAAGGCTGAAAATGAAGACTGGTTTGTGAGCAGTAGCAAAGTAATAAACTCATTCAAGCTGAAAGACAAATGACTGGATAGTATATGGTAGATGAGAGTAGAGGAGGGCCAAAGGGAGCAGAGGAGTGTGTGATTGGGCAGAAAAGAAGGGTAATGAGATGAAGTGGACAGCTTCATACTTCTATGCTTACCTCTGCTTCGGGCTTTTAGAGAGCCTTACCTGTATGTGGCCCTGGACAGCCCGATGTAACCTGGTGCAGCACAAATGCTTTCCATGTGGAGCAGAGATCTGAACATGTTTAAATCCCTTAGAGGCAAACACTGGACACTCAAGCTTTGAAAACAGAATAATAGCAAGTTGTTGTCTACGAGGCATATGCAGTGAGGGGGTGCCTGCCCTCAGGAAGCCCCCAGGACCTTCACTGCTTCTTAATTCCGTTCTAACTGGGACTAGAACCTATCATAAAGAAGAGGAGGAATAAGAAATATGCTTAAGAGAATTTTTGTGCACAACGATTTTACTGTACAGTCACGCTGTATTTTAATACACTTTATTTCAAGTATTTTTTTTTTTTTTTTTTTTGGTATGCGGGCCTCCCTCTGCTGTGGCCTCTCCCGTTGCGGAGCACAGGCTCCGGACGCGCAGG
>NC_041221.1:126465252-126497869 GCF_002837175.3 Physeter macrocephalus | reverse complement strand
GCGAACCCGGTTCCCCTGCATCGGCAGGCGGACGCGCAACCACTGCGCCACCAGGGAAGCCCTATTTCAAGTATTTTTAAGAGAAATAACAACAAAATGATATGGCAACCCCAAAAGGGCAAAACCTGACTAATGGGAAGAGGAGAATGTCCCTTTTTTTTTCTTTTTCTGCCTGAGATAGTCTGGGGGCGTGGAGGAGTCTTGAAAGAGGAGAAAGGAGTGGGGATGAGGGACTTAGGGAAGGGTGTCCAAGGAGAAAGGGAAGGATGGTGACTTACTTCTCCTTCTGTGCCCAGAACCACGTTCCCAGGTATCTGCACGCGAAGTAAGGTGACTTCAGGTGCTGACAAACCATGTTCGTGGTAAAGACCGCAGTTAACTAGGCAACTACTTACTAGGAGCCAGGCATTACTCTTATCTATGCCTCTTATTTAGTCCTTAGGCAAGCCCTACTGGGGAGGTGACATTATCCTTTCTCAGAGAGAATGACTTGCTCAGGGTCCAAGAGTTCTAGCAAAAGGCACAGTTAGTATTCAAGTTCTGTTCTCTTAGCATTCCCTCTGATTTTTTAGGGCCAGGGCTGGTGATATACCCTGACTACCACCAGGGGTCACACTAGCCAATTTGGATCAATCAGTAAGCACAACTGGAGCTAAATGTGATTAATTATATAACTATGGCCTGTCCAAGTTTAGGTCTATGAAAATTGCAACATGAAACTGAGGCATTATAAAGGATTCCTGGGAAAATAAAAATATGTTTTAATATCCCTACCCCTTTTTTTTCCTGGCTTAAACAGGAATAAAGGAAGATAAAACTACATGAATCCAACCCAACAGGTAGCATGACCAGAAGCTTGTATCCTGTATACCTGGCAGTTGGCCAAAAAATGATCTGCTCAACTTTCCTAGTGATGACAGGAGGGTGATAACCGTGTTTAAAAACCTGCTGTACAGCACAGGGAGCTCAGCTTGGTGCTCTGTGATGACCTAGAAGGGTGGGATTGGGGGGGTGGGGAGGGAGGTCCAAGAGGGAGGGGACATAGGTATCCATATAGCTGATTCACTTCATTGTACAGCAGAAACTAACACAACATTGTAAAGCAATTATACTCCAATAAAAAATAATAATCAAAAAAGAAATAAAAATAGAAATAAAAACAAGGTGAATATAGTGTAAGCATTAGGACAAAGCTGCTGACAGTTGTTGGTGCTGTTTTGTTCGCTATCTAAGTGTTTAAGTTTGGTTGTCTGTATTAACTTTTTAGTGGTTACGATCCCCAGAATTCTTGCTTCTCAAAGGACAAAGCTCAGGCTGGGATTCTTACGAAGGTTTCGTAGGACAAAGTAGAGAAAGTTAGCGTATCTCAAACAACGTTTGCATTCTACGAGACAATTACATTTGACTGAACCATCAACAATACATTCACACTCTGTAAACAAGTTTTTCTGCAAATGTTTATTTAGAAAGATTTTAAAGAAATGTCACTGTGTCTGTGGCAGTTTCTTTAGGTGAAAAAAGTGCTAACAGTTACTATGGAAACCAAGACGCAGGCAATGAGGAGCAAAATCAGACCTATACGACAATATTTTGAATGCTTCTCTTGTTCTTCTTCCTTTTTCAGTAAGGTATCAAAACCGGGTGTGTACATGTCTCCCAACCAAAACCGTAGATCATTAGGATTTTCCTAAAAGAAAATTACACGAAGAATAGGATCAGTCAGTCTTACAGACTCAATGAGATTGCAGAACAAGACCGTATAGGTACTTTACGTCCATATTCACACTGTCCTAAGTGAGGTTTAAATGTCACTGCTCAAATAAGAGAGGCTAGGCTTCCCTGAATAGCAGGAACATGCAGCTACAGCCTCCTGGCTGACCAGGAATCCTCAGCTTCAACCTGCAGGTCTGCATGAGAATTCATTAGGAAGTCTGCATGGCTTACTGAATAAATTGCTCACATTGCAGGGTCAGAAACACAAGAGTGTTTCTGTCATCTTTTCGCTAATTTCGTTGTCTCTTACAACTCATAAATACCATGTGTCAATCAGGTTAGTGAGCTGAAATAAAATTAAAATTCCTTGCCTTGGCGGAGCCTTGGGGGTTTGATTTTGCTGGCATAATAGGGATAAAGATGTTTGCTGAGTTTTTCAGTAAATCCAGAAGCTGACTTCCATGGAAGGAGGAGTAAGACCAAGAGTAAAGAGTCTTTTCCATGCTTCTCAATCTTCTGGTCTTCCTTGTAGCAGAATACAGCATGTTGGCATGCAGAAACTCTGGCACTGTTTGACCTTCTGGAGAAAGGACCCAGTATATCCTTTCCCACATCACCTCCTAGTCCCTATGTCTCTGATTCTTCCACTGGCCTTGTCTCCCATTCAACCCTGAGAAATTGTCTTCAACTCAATTTCATCTCCTATGTCCAATGAATCATCTGCAAACTCTACTGTCTATACATCTAAAACATATATATACACACACATTTTTTTCCCTCTATTTTCTCCTGCTGTTTTTCAGTGCTAATGATTCAGTGTCTATACCTGGCATCTAGTAGACATACAACAAATTTATGGTGAATGTTGAATCTCTATTTTCATAAAACCACTTCAGGCCTTATTATTTCTCATTTGGAGTATTGCAATGGCTTGTAGCTGGGCTGCCTACCCTCTCTCTGCCTCTCTAGGTTCAGTGGACTTAAAGTCAGCCAGTTTCCATGGCTGGACACAAGGGTAATGAACTAGCTTCAGACTGCTAAACGAGGAAGGGGAGCTGGGTGGATTCTGGGGATGGCAATATAACTCTTCCATCACATTGCTACTAGGTTCAACTTCCCAGTCGTAGAAAAGCGAAAACATTAAAATAAAATTTGGATGACCTGTGCAAAAGGATAGCTGATTTAAAAATCCTTGCCTACTTCACTTTTATTCTTCATTTGTGTCTGTGTCCTAATCAGAGGTCTGCACTTTGCCTGCAAGTTTAATGCCTCATTCTTCAGTAAGAACTTCCATAATGGAGACTATCCTCTCTTACATTCTGCCTATAGCTTGACTTTGTAACTAAATATGGGCTTCTTTTCTCCTTTCTTATTCATAAAGTTAGTAATTTAGAAAATTGGGAGTGGCCAAAAGCACATGGAACTTTCATGGCCTATAAAGTAGTTGAAAAGGTTTCAGAAATTAGGTTGGGGTCTCTGTCTGCTAATTAGGAGATATGGGTAGGGATGGTGATGAAAGAAGTTGAAATGATGAGGTCAAGAAGAGATCCTAATAAAAACAAAAGCCATGACTTCCAGAAGCATCTCGCAAAATAGCATCATGAGGTCTGCATACAAGCCTCTGACCTGACGGACCTCTGCTCTGAGGTGAGTGTACAGGTAGAGGACGGGTGGGGAGGGGGCTGGCCGTGGTTTTCGTAAAGCAATGCATCCAGCAATTCACGTTCAGTCTTCCTAAGCATAAGTCATGGTATTGTCCAACAAAATATTACCCCTCAGTGCCAATAATGTTCAGTTTCCTTAGCCTTACATTTGAAATTTTTCTTTTTTTTGAGTCTGTTTGTTAGCCTTTTTCCCCCATTATTCTATTACTTAAACTGTAGCTCCAGCAAAACTGGACTACCTATTGTTCTGACAAACTCTCACACTCTTGTATATGTGCCTTTTTTCTTGCCACTTCTGACAGAAGAGGGCCTCTCCACTCACACAAACGACCTATGTCTTCTGGAATTGTACACATTCTTCAAGTCCAGCATAAATTAACTTTTTCATAAAGCCTTCTTATAATCCAGGGTGACTTTGTCCTCTTCCGACCTGCACAGCACTTTCCACTATTCTTCCTATCCTCTATCCACTATCCTCTTCCTCTATCTTGTCATTTCCTCTGTCCTCTCTAGAGTTATTGTTACTTTGCTCAGTCAGATAAAATTTTGAGGGCAAGGAGAGTCATATTCATCTTCATAGTCCCTTTGTCATTCATGTAAACAACAAAGAAAAGAATAGAGGCTCTAGCATACAGTCAATAAATGTTTGTGAAATAAATCAATACACTTTTTCCTAGGTGCAGAAGGTTATTTCCTAGAGGTATTGATCTTTAGATTCCTGATACAAAATACAAGATTATTGTTGCAAGGGGGGGGAGCATCTGTTATGGAAACGTCTCTGGAAAAGAGGCTACATTAAGGAGGAGATACACTAAATCCACTAGGAGACTAAGAAACTCCAAAGACTTTGGACACTATTTCAAGGAGTGCACACTTGAGATTTTAAAAAGTGTAGGACTTTAGAGGGACATAATGCTGTCCCCTTCAGCAGGAAAAATCTGTAGGTGATTAAAGTATGGGGTTTAGAACAGACATACATTGTTCAAGGAAGTATACTTGGAAAATGTCAGACCTTTCTGGCCCTAGGATGGGCAGAGGCTAGCCAAGGCTGGGTAGGAATCCAGCCCACTCAGAAAACAGAGGGCCTCTCTCCCTGCTTTTCAGGTATTCCTAGACCCTCTATTTGATGGGTGACACCAGGGGAAAAAAAAGAAAAACTTGAATTGGGTTTAAGCTGGGTGAATGAGTTCATTGCATACTTTTCCTGTGTTGAAATGTTTTTGTTTTGTTTTGTTACTGAGACACAGGAAAATGTCCAAAATGTAAATTTGCAATCTTAAATCACTGAGTAGGCTTGAAATAAAATGATCTTTGATGAGAACTGCCTTGCACAGTGCCTAAGACCAAGCATTTAGTCAGTATTTTTGAATAAATGTAGAATAAGGAACTCTTAAGTACTCATGAACACAGATGATCACAAAACTAGAGGAAAACATACTTAATCTGGCAAATTAACTTTCAAAACCTGAAACCTTCCAGGTAAACCCTTCCTCTGTGTCATACCATTTCTTTCTCTCTACTCTGTAGAGATGCTGGTAATTGCTGAAATTGTAAAACACAAAACACATAAATAAACAAAACTACTGACTAGGAGAGGGAAAGTGAAGCCAGAGGCCAAAATGACCTGAAATCTGGAAATTTTGTGCCTAGTGAAGAGTGCCTTTCACCTCCAGTACCCATTTCTTTTAGGATTATTTAACTGATCTCCCTCGTCAATTAAAGGAGTTCTTTGCCTTGAGTACCTTCAGATGCCCAGAGAGGTTTGTGTGCAGGGAATGCTTGTCATATTCCTCAATGGTCCACGAAGGATTCTTTTTTCTTTCTTCCATAGCTTCCTCCAAACTCACATCACCGTATAGTGGGTTATTCTTCAGAACTGATGACAGGGATGGTGGGGGGCTCTCTGTGGTCACAGCACCCTCCGCACTGGATCTCCTCATTCGTTGAGCAGTAATATTCTTCTTCTCTCTCTGTCAGGAGGCACAGTGACAAAATTTGTCTTACCAACAGGTCACTGATGACAAGGAAGGCAACGTGAAATCACCGTACCTGAAAGCTTGCTGATTCTGCCTGGAAGCCCAACAAATTAGGACAATGAATGAAGGAAGAATTCTAGGATCCAGTTTGACCTAGGATCCTACCATTAATTGAGTTATTTCTTTGCATGTGATCTTGTTGAGTTTCAGTAATCATTCATTAAAATGCTATTTTATAACAACAGAGAAAGGACAATGTTCTTTAATTCAAATAGTAGAATTCTAAACAAAGCCATTTTCCCCCAGCTTACTTGCACTGAGATTTGACATTTTACTTCTTTCTACTTGTGCATTCCATGACTGATTTAAAAAAATTAACATTGCTGTATTAATCCAGCAAAATCAAGATTAAAAGGCATTTTATAGATATGCCTTGGCTTTCATGGGAACTCCCTTAGGACTCTTATTTCAGGCAGCTTGGAGAACTGGAGTAACTTAGCATTGCACTCCTATATGTAGCTACAGACCAGCTGGCTATTGGAAGGCTCTAATTCTGACTTTTAGATGTTTAAAAACTTTTTAAAATTAAAGCATGATATATATGTAGAAAAGTGCATATATTATAAATTTTCACATACCAAATAAACCCAAGATACTGCCAAGAAACAAACCATTACCAGCACACCTCACGCTGTCTTCCAGTTACTATCCCTCTCCCTCCCTAAGGATAACCAGTAGGATAACAGCATAGGTCAGTTTGTATTCATTTATATAAATGGAATCATACAAAGTGGTTTTTCTGTGTCTGGTATGACCTTCATATTTTTACTTTGCTTTTTTTTCTTATGACTACAAAACTATCACAAAGGTAGAAAAATTTTAGATTAAAATTTGTTCATTGGCCAAATAAGATTGAGAAGAAAAAAAAGTTTATAGTAATGTCTCATTTATGATGGGGCATCACGGGAGAGGAACTCCACATAAGTTAATTTTTGGAACACTTAGGTTTAATCCTTAAAAACTGGTGACACATTTCATTAATTTACAGGAATTTTTTCAATAAGTGTGTTTCACATATTTAAGCCTTCTTAAACCGAGAAGTTTCAATAGCAATATTTTTCTGAGTTCTATTTATAATCATTAATACACTGATTCCCTCAGCATCTATTGCAGTATATAGGTCACATTAAATACGTGTTTGTATAAGCTAAGTTGTGAACTAATATTATATATAGTTTCCTTCTGAAATGGCTGGCAAAAAATCATCTAGATAAAACCATTCACATTCTCTTTGGCCTTAGGATTATCTAATTTTCTTTATCCAGACATTTTTTACATACTTAGTGATCAACTTGGAGATCATCTCTGACTTTCAACTCGGAGATCATCTCTGACTTTATTAGGTCGTTGGTCTGCTCAAAATCAATTTATATTCCATAATATTGAAGTTTGTAATGAAATAATAAATCATCTTGACTTAGTGTTTATCTTTAAGATGGATGACCTCATGAAAAATGTTTCTGAATTGATAAAAACAATTTGATACAAAATTTAGATAGTTTCAGTTTAGCATAATTCTGACTCAAGTTTTTTTCTTCAAGGCTAGATATCTTTGATTATCTTTGAAGAGAAATAATTCTTCTGACATTGAAAAATTGACTGTGTCAATTTTCTTGCCTGCTGGACCATTCCTTGAGCTTCTTAAATAAGAAAGCTCTGTAAATCAGAAAAATACAGTTTGGGGGGTTAAGAAAAATAATACTTTCTATTACAATGTATAAAGACCTTGAAAAACTAATATACAAAAGACAGAAAAATAATCAGAGCTATTTTTGAAAGAACATTCAAGCCCTTAATTCTAAACTATATTCTTGAATGTTTGATGTTCATCCTAGAATTTGGTGCCATTTATTTTTGCATTGCATGACAATTTCATGTCTGAAGGACATGTGAAGGGAAAATTAATAGAATAACTTTATTAAGAATTTTATGGAAGAAATAGAAAATACTAATCATGGTTGAGGTTCTTTTGTATTTTGATAAATTTTTTCAAAATCTCTTAAGAAAGGAAACAAAGCATGTATTTGATTTTAACTTTTCACTCCACATTCTAGATGGACTACATTTAACAAAAGGAAACTCAACAGTAATTCCATTATTTTACTCATATAAGCTCTAAAATAACTTCTTTTAAAAAAATACTTAAAGGAAAGTAACACTTCAAAGCTTACCTAGGCTCTTCTGTATTAACCATTACTTTGTCCATTTACCCTTTACACACTTTAATCATTATTTATGTCATTTATGTATAAGTAAGCTATCATTTAATAGAAAGAGTGATATAGAAGACTTTCAGACAAACTCTGAGAATATACAATTAATAGGCCAAAAAAGAAGGAATCTATAAAAAATGTACTTCAGTAAGAAGAAACCTGATAATAGAATGAAAGATTAAGAGGCAAGAAGGAATGCTAGGCAAAACAAAGAAGAAAAAACTGACAAATATATACAGAAATCAAAGGAAGCACTGATTTTATGGTAAAATCGAAATAATAACCACTAATTTGTGAGTTTTAAGATAAGAGAAAACTGAAACTGTACAATTAAAAGTTTAACATTTATTTAATTAGGAAATTTGAAGAAATCATTTCAGTGAGAGTACTGAGATATTACTAAAAAATAGAGAAAGAATGTATAGCTTCTAAATTGGTAGAGCAGAAGAAAAAGGATAAAGGAAAATTAATCTAAAAGGTAAGAAACCTGAAACAAAGAATATAGAGGAGAAAGTCTTAGGAAAATAGAAAAATTTTTGAAATAATCATGTTAAATGTAAATAGACTAAGCCCTCTATTTAAATGACAGACTGTCATATCAGATTTTTAAAATTAAATTTAATTATATAATATTTACAAGAGAAATACCTAAAATATAAGGACTCAGAAAAAATGAGAGTGAAAGTATAAAAAAAGATATAGCAGGCAAATATAAAGAAACAAGAGCTGGTATTTGACTGGTTAAATATTCAGCAATTTTGTTTACAGAAATCAAAGGAAGCACTGATTTTATGGTAAAATCGAAATAATAATAACCACTAATTTGTGAGTTTTAAGATAAGAGAAAACTGAAACTGTACAATTAAAAGTTTAACATTTATTTAATTAGGAAATTTGAAGAAATCATTTCAGTGAGAGTACTGAGATATTACTAAAAAATAGAGAAAGAATGTATAGCTTCTAAATTGGTAGAGCAGAAGAAAAAGGATAAAGGAAAATTAATCTAAAAGGTAAGAAACCTGAAACAAAGAATATAGAGGAGAAAGTCTTAGGAAAATAGAAAAATTTTTGAAATAATCATGTTAAATGTAAATAGACTAAGCCCTCTATTTAAATGACAGACTGTCATATCAGATTTTTAAAATTAAATTTAATTATATAATATTTACAAGAGAAATACCTAAAATATAAGGACTCAGAAAAAATGAGAGTGAAAGTATAAAAAAAGATATAGCAGGCAAATATAAAGAAACAAGAGCTGGTATTTGACTGGTTAAATATTCAGCAATTTTGTTTTCCCTTCCTGAGTACAAGGGATGACTGCCTTTATTAGGCTGCTTGAAGTTAAACTGGGGCCAGCTCTTCTGATGATGTGTGGACAAAAGTAACAGAGACCACTTCCAAGCTGAGCCCCTGAATTCTCCAACAACATTTTTGGCTCACTCTTCCTCACTTTCCATTTTTGTGTCACTGTAAGCAAGGATTCTGAGATGGCAGAACTTTAAGATGAAAGAACTTCAAGCCCTGGGATACTGTTTGGAAAAGAGTTGCCCCCCAAACCCATCTGCCCTTCCTCAGACATGCACAAGAATGCTTTTTCTTCTTTTTAGTTAGAGATACTTTGTCATTACAGTGTAGCCTAGCCTACGTTCCTTAATACAGAAAGTGATACCTTGAAATTCTACAAATGTGGGCATTGGCTTAGAAGTCAAGAAGTGGAAAGGGATGAAAGGGATATTGTAAGCTGGATTGATGATTATTCACATAATACAGTGAAAAATGTTTGGTATAAGTGTCATCTGTGGTCATTTGGAATCTAATCCCCTGTAGCTGTACGAGAGGTATTATAAATAGAGCATTTATGTACAAGGATCACAGTGCTGGTGTAATACAAGAAAAAGATGATATTAGAGAAAGAACTGAATAGTTTGCAAGAAGAAAGAGAGTAGAGAAACTCTGGAAATTTGATGCCTTCTATTGTTAAAAATCTGACTGTTTATAGACCTCAAACACTAAGATATAGAATCATTTAAAAAAATGGATTGAGGAAAAAAAAAAGCGGATTAAAACTTCTTAGTTGGGACTTCCCTGGTGGCCCAGTGGTTAAGAATCCGCCCACCACTGCAGCGGACACGGGTTCGACCCCTGGTACAGGAAGATCCCACATGTCGCAGAGCAGCTAGGCCTGTGTGCTACAGCTATTGAGTCTGCGCTCTAGGGCCTGTGAGCCACAACTACTGAAGCCTGCGCTCCCTAGAGCCTGTGCTGCACAACAAGAGAAGCCACAGCAACGAGAAGCCCATGCACCGCAACAAAGAGTAGCCCCCGCTCACAGCAACAGAGACCCAACGCAGGCATAAATAAATAAATAAATAAATAAATAATAAATAAATAAATAAATAAATAGACAGAAAAATCAAATGAAACATTAAAAAATAAAAACAAACTTATTAGCTGAACGAAGTGACTCAGGGTAAAGGTCCTGTTAGGGTGTGGTTTCAAAACAATTATTCCTGACTGTCTCCAGGTGTTTGTCATTGAGTTAAAGGATGGAGAAATGGAGGCAGAAAAGCAAACCATTAAAACCTACTTGAGGGACTCCCCTGGTGGTCCAGTGGTAAAGAATCTGCCTTCCAATGCAGGGGACGCAGGTTCGATCCCTGGTCTGGGAACTAAGATCCCACATTCTGCGAGGCAACTAAGCCCATGCGCCACAACTACTGAGTTTGCGCGTCTCAACTAGAGAGCCTGTGTGCCGCAAACTACAGAGCCCACGTGCCCTGGAGCCCACGCCCCACAAGTAGAGAGAAGCCTGTGACAGGAGAGAGGCCCAAGTGCTGCAACAAAGACCCGACACAGCAGAGAAAAGCACTCGCGACGCAGCCCCAAAAAAGAAAGAAAGCCTATTTGAGAGCTATGCCTTAAGAGAACTTAAGGTGTGTTTATTGACCTATAGAACTGACCGCAACAAAATAGATATGATTACATTAATAAATAGCTCATACTGTTTTATAAGATATGTATCACCAAAGAAACCACAAACCTAGACCTAAAAGCTTTTGATTGTTCAAAATTATAAAAACAAAACAACAATAAACACTATGCCTCCAAATATCCATAAATAGGAGTAAATTTTGAAGCTTCTACAGCCTCGAGGGAGGGCCCACTCTGATATGGCAAAAGAGAATGATGAACAAGGGGCAGCTTCCTAGCGGGTAGGACTTGGGACCCTAGAGAACAATGCAGCAGGAAGTCTTCTAAAAAGCAGAATCATGGCCTAATCCACCTTCCCCACCTTCAAGGAAGGAGACCCTCACATTATTTTCAGTGGAATCTCAGAATTACTTTGGGTAGTGTCTGTCGTCTTTCATTTTTCCCATTCAGAAAGGAAGAATTACTGTAGCGATCCCGTTCCTATTCCAACAAAGATTATAGAATGATATGGTTGGGACATCCACTAAATGTAGTGACTGGCTCACTTTGGTGTTAGTACCTCTGGGGAAGGATGAATGCTGTGTGTAGGAAGATGAAATATATAAGTATATATATGTTTAACAGAATGATAGACTGTGGCAGAGTCTGGCTAGGTGCTCAGCAAACCCATTTCTTCTTCATGGGCATACAACAGCTAGATTGGGACATAGGCTTGACCCCTAAAATCCCTGATCCTTGGCTTAGTCTCTCTCTTTTATAGCTACAAGCATCATAAAAATTCTTATATAATAGAGCCTGAAAAAGGAACAGTCTGGGTTCCACTTGGAAGCAAGCCACTAGGATAATTTTCCCTCCCGCAACAGATCTTGTGTGAATGACAGATACATTTTATTGAGTCAAGTCACTAAGAATTTGGGCATATTTGTTTCCACAACATAATTTAGCCTGACTAACTACTAAGAAAGTATATATATCAGACAAAATAAACTTTCAGGTAAAAGACTTTGTTAGGTGAAGAAAGTGTTGGTGGAAAATGAATAAATGTAGGCATAATCAGTAAAATATAATATTTCTAAACTTGTATGCCTCTAGTAAAATAATCTCACATAGATAAAGCAAAACTTGAGATAACTAGGAGAAATTTATACATATAATTTTTTATCAAGCAGATAAAACAATTATTAAATATAAAGAGGGTTTGAACAATGAAACCAACACATTTGATCAAAGACACTGATGTCATTATTCAACTACTAAAAATACTCATTTTAAAAATACATTGAGGGCTTCCCTGGTGGCGCAGTGGTTGAGAGTCCGCCTGCCAATGCAGGGGACACGGATTCGTGCCCCGGTCCAGGAAGATCCCACATGCCGTGGAGCGGCTAGGCCCGTGAGTCATGGCCGCTGAGCCTGTGCGTCCAGAGCCTGTGCTCCGCAACGGGAGAGGCCACAACAGTGAGAGGCTTGCATACCGCAAAAAAAAAAACCAAACACATTGAATATTTACAAAAATTGGTAATGTCCTGGACTCTAAAAGAAATTTCAGACATTCAATATTATATAGATTATGCTCTTTGATCACAGACAACTTATTAGAAATTTAGACATTAATATCAAAAAGATAATGTAAATTACCACATTTTGTAGAAATTAAAACACACATTTCAAATAAATGATGGGAATTTAAAAACTTAGGCAGAATGAAAATGAAAAATGGAGCTGAAATAGCTTTTGAGGGAGTATTATAAGCATATATGCTCACATTATAAAAGCAGAATGAGAAAATTAATGAAGTAAGAAACATCTAATTCAAAGCCTTAAAAGGAAACTGCAGAGTAAATCTAAGAAAATTGTCAACATGAAATGATAAGGATAGAAGGAGAAATCAATAAATATTATGAAGAAAAATAACCCAAATATACAACGGAGAGAATCAACCATATTGAAAGCTATTTCTTTGAAAAGGCTAAACCGATTAAAAATATCTCTGGTAATACTTCTCAGGAAAAAAAAAAAAGATACAAACTCACAATGTTAGAAATGTAAAAGGAACATGAGAAGTTACATACACAGATTAAGAAGTGTAATAGGAGTATAATCTGAGTAACTTTAAGAATTTACATGCAGTTGGGCAATTTCCCACATAATATAACTTACCAAATTTAATTAAGGAAAAAATAGGAAATGTTAATAAACCAGTGATCATTTGACTAACTGAATCAATAGTTTAAAATTGACCCCAACCATACACAGGTTTAGGAACAACAGGCTGAATGAGTGTTGTAATCAGCACTCAGACATTCTTGAAACAGATCATTTCTATCTTATTTCTATCTCATTTCTATCTTGTTGAACTCTTCCAGAATATAGAAAAACAAGGAATACTCCCCAACTCATTTTATGAAGTTGGTATAAACTCCAGACAAGGGCAGCAGGTAAAAGAAAAGGTAATTTATTATAGACCAATTTCTCTTATAAACATAAATAAAAAAATCATTAATAAAATATTGCTAAACAGAATCCTACAATATGTATATTTTATATACCAGGATAGGAAAGATTTATACCAGAAAAGGATGTTTTACCAGGATTATGGTTTAATATTCGAAGATTAATGTGACTCACCAATTATCAGGAAAGAAACAACACAGAAGTTTGCAGTACATTCTGAAAAATATTTGGAAAATATTTAAACATATTTAGAGCAAATTTCCTAGCAAGATGGAAATAGTAGGGAACTTTCTTAAACTAAGAGAATCTGCCCCAAACTTCCAGGGCACTGTTTACTTAATGGTTCAAGTATTAGATGCATTTATCTTGGTTTCAGAATTAATACAAGGATGCCAGTAATCACAAACATTCATACGTTATTGCTGAGTTCTGAGCAATACACTAAAAATTAAATAAATAAATACAAGGATGAAACAAAATGAAACAAAACAGTAGATGACATGATTATCTACAGGAATATTTAACATCAAAGTAAAATAGATTTTAATACAATTTCTGGATTCAAAATCAATATACAATAATCAATAGCATATGTAATACTTTATTATAAAACATGATTTAAAAGTCCTATTCTTAAGAGCAGTAATTACTATCAGCATTTAGATATAAACCTTACAACTTTATGCAAAACTTCTATGTGGAGAATTATAAGACATAATTGAAGGCTATACGAAGAGCATGATAAATGGAAATATATACCATGTTCATGAACTGGGGGAATCAAGACCATAAAGACTTCCATTTCCCAGTTTGGTCTACACATACAATGTAATTCCTATCATAATCATAATGCAAACAAGGCATTTTGTTTAATATTGCACATGTGAGCCCACAGACAACTTTTCTTGGAAAGCAGCTCCCCACTGACCACAATAATTCTGTTTTCCAAATTGCTAGAATGGTTACCTTTATGAAACATAAATTTGATCATGTGATCCTCTTGCTTAAAATTTTTCATCAACCCCTCCAAATTTTCAGGATAAAATTTAAAAATCTAGACAACACCCTCTGAAGCCTTCCTGGTCTGACACAGACCTCTCTTTAACCCCCTCTCCTGCCTTCCTCTCCATGTAACCAGGGCTCTGGAGTCCCACATGTGTTCCTGTGACACACACAGTGCTTTTAATACAGTTTCAGTGCCAGAGGCATTTGGGTCTCATCTGGGAGCAGTGTGATGGGAAAAAGTGGGTAATGCTTCTGGCAGCATACCATCCAAGGGTGAATTTCTGACCCCAATGGAGATTTTGTGAACTGTGTAAATTTAGCATAACTTGATAAATCATGTCCTGATAATTGCCTGAGCAGCTCAGTGATGCTCCTCAATTTACTTCCTAGAAAATAAATTAAGTACCTCAAAAGTCCTATAACATTTGCCCAAATATAAGCTTAAAAACGGGAGCCTACTGCACATAGGAGGCTGTTCTTTTTGAAATAGGAAATGGAGTATTGGGAATAGAGACAGTCCAGGAGAAGGCATGACATGTGTTCAGAGACAGATTGTGAAATACATTTATGATATACCAAAAAAAAAAAAACTGAGATAGAAAGAAGAGACATTAGAATTTAAAGGGAAAAGAGTTATAAGACTCAAAAAAAAGTGAGGAAAGGTGATTAGGAAATACAACCAGTATATGACATTGTCTAGAAACGAAGGGAAGAGCAACCTCCTTACCCTTGGTCTTTTGTTTCAGTTCACAGGTTTAGTACAGAAATCCCTTGGGTTCTCAAACAGATGTGATGGAAGCCAGGAAAAGATATAAGAAATAGATTAACCTGAAAAGATTCTGAAGTCTAACTGCTAATCAGAAAAAAAAAATCCCACCACAATATCTGAAAAAACATGTTTTATCATTTATACCAAAAAAAAAGGAATCAGCTTTTTCCTTTTATTACCTCGTTTTATAAAGGGATTGGCAGAAATATTTGGGATACAATTCCAAATGCCTTCATCAGATACATGCCCCAAATTACTTTAACAACCAGAAACATTAGGTTTTGGCAGAAGTTTGTTCATTGCACTGAAAAGAAATTTATTAGGAAGCTTCTTTATTTCTCTAGTTGAAAGAACTTAAAAAGTATAAATCTAGTGGAATCAAGAAATATTTGCTTGTACTCTCTCCCTGCAAATACAGGTGACCTGTGTATCCACATAGAGGGAATGAACAGTGTCTGGAGATACTGGCGTGCCTGAGGACATCTGTGCTTACTTTTCTATACGTACGGTATTGCTTCCGTTTGTGTAAAATGGCTTAGAGAATTGCCTCTGAAGGTGGAATGTGAATTTTAAAAAAGCTTAAAAGATAAATCATGGATATAAATACAGTACTCTGTTTTGTTTTTTGGTTTTTTTGGCATGCAACATGGCATGTAGGGTCTTAGTTCCCTGACCAGGGATCAAACCTGTGGCCCCTGCAGTGAAGTGGGGAGTCTTAACTACTGGACTGCCAGGCAAGTCCCTAGGAGATCTTTGTTTTAACTGTTGAGTTACTACCAACGTTGGAGGCAATGTTTGTAGGCTAAGTCCTTTGACATTCCATGAGGTAGTCTGAATTCTAAACACCATGCACATGGAGGGTATGAGACCAAAGGGTAAGCTGACACAACCCTGAAGTTTGTGTGGGTTTCATGGGAGTATAAAATCTAACTGCTTGAGTTAGCCACATAGCTTGACAGATGTATTGACTACATCCTCTAACACCTACACGTACACATACCACCCTGCATCCACCGTATACATCAAAAAATGCAAGTGGTATTATTGGCTATTTTCCAAATTCTAATGATAGGGTAATTTTAACACATTTTGGAATACTGGCAAATGATGATGATACACATTTCTTTAGGAAACCCTGCCAATTGTTTTTACCTTATTTTATTTGCTGTCAGTTTTAAGGAAATATGTAAAATGAGCATTATCCTAATTTTGCACATGGAAATACTAAGGCATGGACTGAATAAGGGCCATAATTTATGTCTCTCAAATTTGTTTATTGTGGATTTGAGACAAGAAACCAAGTTTCAAATCTCTTTATTCAATGTTCTCCCAATTGGCTTAATGTCTCCCCAGCAGAATGAGACATTAAGCCAACAGAGCAAGGGTTTTAAATTAAGAACTATTTAACAGCTGCCTACCACCTTCTGTATCCCTAACACCTAAATTCACCTGGTATATTCAGTGCCTTATTCCAGGTATCACCACAGCTACTTAAAACTTTTTTAAAAAAATTAATTAATTAGTTTATTTATATTTTTTTCGGCTGTGTTGGGTCTTCGTTTCTGTGCGAGGGCTTTCTCAATTTGCGGCGAGCGGGGGCCACTCTTCATCGCGGTGCGCGGGCCTCTCACTATCACGGCCTCTCTTGTTGCGGAGCACAGGCTCCAGACGCACAGGCTCAGTAGTTGTGGCTCACGGGCCCAGTTGCTCCGCGGCATGTGAGATCTTCCCAGACCAGGGCTCGAACCCGTGTCCCCTGCATTGGCAGGCAGATTCTCAACCACCAGGGAAGCCCCCTTAAAACTTTTATACGTTCGTTTCTTTTAGATTTATTTTCTAGCCAATGAATATATCACTCCTGGATTTTAAGATCCAGCCAAGGAGAGAAGAATTACTTATTGACATATTGCAATCTAAAGTAGCGAATATAATTGTTTTTACTCATAATCTGTGCCACACCTACCCAACTAACTAAATTTGTAATCGATTTACTCCTTCTCCCCAAACATTATTTCAGTAGTATATTGAACTGAAATATTTATTCAGTCATTTAACATTTTATTTTAGGGTAAAAGTATAACTTAATAAAGTTTATCTATAGTTTACAATTACCGATAACATATTCAAAGACATATGAAGCAGATTTTTACCTTCTTGGTTTGCCCTGAATAACTATATCAACACATCAGGGCCTGTTGAAAGAGATGCCCTTTAAAAATTTGCATTTCATTCAGGTTTAGGAACAACATTCAACAGAGCTTTAAACTGTGAAGTTCCACATGAAGGAAATAGGTCAGCTCCAGTGCTAAACAAAAGATGTTAGATCGATGTGTTCCAACCTCAAAGGAATTTATTGGATATGTTTTCTTAGACTAAACTTCATAGCACAGGAGGGCCAAGGTTTTCTGAATTGATTTTTGAATCATTTTATTCCATGATATAAACAATAAGACAAAGGAAAAATTTCATCACATTTAACTTAAAACACAAAAAAAGCAACCACCAAAAAGGTGTGTATGTTTAGGTTTTGAGGATTACAAAAGGGAAGGATGTAAAATTATTGAAAAGTTAGTTTTCCTAATAGGCTGCCTTACAATGGAAATAAATTAAAATCCTCATAGATGGAGGAAACACTTACATACTCATCCAAGTGTACTTGATTTTGAATGATCTCATGATAAAGGTCCCGAGGAGCCCACAAACACACCACAAAGGAGTCACTTTACACCAGGACTCCTGAGTAGCAACTGTTTCTTAAAAGAAAACAAATTTCTGTTTAGGGAATTTGAGCCACTCCAAAGGATTTAATGATTTGCAGGGATTTGCAGGTCAGTCACATCTGTTCTGAAATGACATGCTTCTTCCTGTTTCTAAATTGACTAACCCTTAACCCCATTAGCCCTCACATCTTAAACAAAGATTATTCCTGTTTCATGAGCTGTGCAACAGTCAAGTTTATTTATGTTTATTTCAGCACATGGAACTCATCACAGTTTTATTCTTCTCCTTTGGTTAGCAAAAAGAAGGAAGATGCAAAAGAAGAAAGCAAGAAATGAAGTCTGGGTTTGAAGGTTGATTGTTAAGTCTTGCCCACATGGACACCTGTGGAAAAAAAAGAACCTCTAAAATAATAGCCAGCACCTTTCCCAGGTGGAGAATTCTCTCTGTTTTCTTTCTTTCCATCATTAGGTTGCCATTGTTCCACTGTTTGAGTCTCTTTTGCATGAGATGAAAGGGAGTCAGTCTAAATGAGGTAGAAGCAAGATTCAGTTCTCTCAGAGGCCATGCATGAGCCTACACAATGTAAGCTTCTGATGCTTTACGCTTAGACTACCCAAAATATAGAGGTAGGGTTCCCCCCAGAGCCTTATTTGCAAATGTAGTAATTGATTTGAAAAAAATTGAAGGGAAGGTATAAAATGAGGGCTAGGCAAAATCTAAAATGACAGGCTGAGAAGCTAGTGCTTGGAGGAAAACGAATGGTTGGGAAAATTCACAGAGTTTATAAAGTGATCAGAGAAAGTCTCCTTATGTTAAGGAAGAGAGAAAGACCTTTTCTATGGCAAGTGTGAGCAGCTACTTTGTACTCTGTTCCCTATAGCTTTCTTTTTTGCACAAATGATGAAATGGCCAATAATGAGAAAGAAGCAAGCCCCTGCCCGCATATTTATGTGCTCCCAGATCTTACCTGTGAGTAGATGAGGTTTTGCCAGTGCTGTGCAGCAGGGTAATTCCCTCCCGGAAACCTCACCAGACTGGCCTGAAGAAGGGCTGAGTTCCTCATTAAAGACCTCACGTCAAGCTGCAGGAATTTGTCAGGATGGTTGTTATTTGGCAAAACAGAGAGATCCATGTCTCCCTTCATCTACGGTGGAAAACAAAGGCAAGCAAGGCTGCTGCTGTCAGAGCTGTCCATTATTAATGAGGCTGAGAATGCCCGACAGGCATCTGAAACCAGGTCTCTGGGCTGTGCTCAGAAACTACTCTCGAAATGACACATCCACACACAGGAACAATGTAGCACGCTGCCTTACCTTTCACCACACACACACACACGCACGCACGCGTGTGCGCGTGCGTTTAGAGCGCTTGAATGGAACAGTTGGGCCCACACGCATTAAATTGGATAGGATACCAAAATTAGGTATGTGTAGCACGTAATGTCTCTCCATACAGAGTTAGGAATAACAGTTTAAGAGGAACTACTCTTTGGATAAGGCTGCCAGAATTTCAGGGTTACAATCCACAGTTTGGAGCACATGAAACAATCACCTGTAGGGAGACATTACTTAATATTTCTCTCTGAACATTGCTGAGCTGACCCAGCTGACTTGGCTCTGCCTGCACAGCCTCACACGTGATACGTGGGATCTTGTTTCTTCTCATGTTTTGACTCCCAGAGTCTCATGCTCATGTGAAATCTAACCGTGTTTAGGTTGTCAGCTTCAGCTCGAGTAGGGAAATGGCAAGAATTTGACAGTTTGCTACAGTAATTTAGTGCCCCAAACTACTGCTTTGACCCATTCTCTATCTGAGGTCTCTTTGACTCTGTTCCTAGCTGTATAAACTCCTGTTACGGGTCTTGGTGTTCACAAAGTACATTTGGAACCAAAGGAGAACATGGCTGCTGGGTTTGGATGATGTGCTGTCCTAAGTGAACCCACCTCCTATTCAGGGAGCCGAGGTGGGAGTGAGGCTGTGGACGCGTCTTAAGCCAGGAAGTGAGGATGACTTTAAGGGAGACAAGCTCTCTCATTACAAGCCACTCTGCCTTGGGCAAACCATACTTCTCACCGAGAAAGTATGGATTTTCATCTAGAGAAAGAGGGAACCTTCCTACTCTTGAGAAGGCAAAGGACAGACACATCAGCAGTTTTTAAAAGACATAGGTTGTTATGTTTGTGACTCTGTAAACCCATCTGATTCAGCAGGAAGGATTTTCTTACAGAGGTAATGAGGTCACGTGTGGAATATATCAGCAGCAGATTTCAGAAGAGTGCCCTATAGCTTATTAGACTCAGCAGCTAGGATGTTCTTGAATCAAGCAAGACACTAGAGAGTACTTACCTTCTTTATAACAAAAAGCATGAGGATGTTAAAAAATCATCTGTCCTACTGATAGTTGCAAACTGGATTAAACAACCAATGTTTTCTGTAAGAATTTTTGGACCCAAACTCTATCACTGTCTTACAATATCTGAAATAAGTTTGAGTGGTTTTTATCAATACACTTACTGGAGAAAGAGGTACTTCATAATGACAATCGATAACAAAAGAGTTAAATCACAAGTGTTTGAAGAATCAAGTGTGTTATGTGTATGTGCATGTACTTAGTACTTTCTGGATTTTTCTGGCTGCTGCCAGAACACATCTAATGAACAAATATTTCTTGGGCTGTTTGCTTTTCCTAAAAGATTCTTTGGGGAATAACACACATCTTCAAGAAGAACCTTACTTCTCTTTGGCTCTCTATATTGGCCAAGTGGAGACGCAAAACCCAGATCCAAATATATTTGATTAGAAGTTTTCCTTAGCCAAAGTATGAGGTAGGTGAAATGAGCCTTCAGTTTTCCTTAGGCGTCCTTCCTTTTAGATTCCTCCACTGCGCTTTAGATGCCCAGAGGTTTGTATACTATCTCCTTCTGTTTACAAGTTCAGTTTCTGACTTTCCCCATTCTCCCACCATCCTTTGTCTACTGTCACCCCAGAAACCATCAGTTCTTACTTCTCACTACTGTCCCTATGGGTAGCTTACATGACTGATAATCAGGAAATCAAGCTTACTCCTCCCTCTTCTGCTACTGGCCAAACCGCCCCCCCCACCCCCAAATCACACCTCTGCTGACGCCAGTCCTTCTGCCTGGAAACACTTCTTCCCAACCCTGGATTTTGACCACCTCCTATTCATACTTCATGGGCCATTGCTGATACCTAGCCTTTCACAAAACTTTACATATTTTCTCTAGTAGGGGAAATGATTTTTCCCTCTTTTGAAATTTCAGAGTGATTTGTTTATACTCTTACTATCTTTTGTTTGATAATATATTTTTCCCTTTTCTTTTATGAGTCCCTATACTGGATACATAATAAAAGAACAACCCTATTGGATGCTTCCTTCCTCACATGAGTCCTGTCCTAAGAACCTCATAAAGCCCTTCGCT
This sequence comes from Physeter macrocephalus, assembly GCF_002837175.3. Classification (NCBI taxonomy): domain Eukaryota; kingdom Metazoa; phylum Chordata; class Mammalia; order Artiodactyla; family Physeteridae; genus Physeter; species Physeter macrocephalus. Next base: position 126,476,923 of record NC_041221.1, on the reverse strand, counting down.
CAATAAATAATGGTGGCTGTTGTCTCTTCCAGAGTCCTCTGGTTGGAAATTGATAATCCAATTAAATTTGATTAAAAAAATGGCTTAGTGCTCTGTTTTTCAATCAACCATGCCCAGTGAAAAAAGAATTCCATCGCCAAAAATATTTATGACATACTCTGTATTCTCTTCTGGTAGTTTATAACACACAAACTCACATGGAAGACTCTGAGAAGTTCTGTTTCATCAACGCTAGCATTTGCCAAATTTATTTGATCACATAACACCCATTTCATTGTTGTCCTTTTAACTCTACAAAAAATTTACCTGACAGTGATTGGACAAATACTGTCTTAGGAGTTGTATTTCTTTGCTGTCACTAACACCTTCATTCTAGAGTGACAAAGAGTATAAATAAATATAAATAAAGAGTTATATTACAGGAACAATCTGGTGGAAATCTGGATATCTGGAGCTTCTCAACTCTTACCATGCATGTAATCATTTGTCCTCTTTCTTTATAGCAAATTTTAATAAAAGCATCATTATCCCTTGGATTTGGACCCAGAATTATTATCTTTTGAACCATGAGAATTATAAAAATAGAAATATAGTTCACTAGGCAAAACTGTCTACATATTAATTAACCATATTTTCTTTTCTTCTCCTCATCCTCTCTCCCTTCCTCCCTCCCTCCTTTCCTTCCTTCCTTCTTTCTTTTCTTTCTTTTTCTTATGCAAATAACCAACTGAAATATCTGAAAGTATTTCCATCGGAAAAGTCTGGATGATGTCCACATGAGCAGTTGGGGTCCATCAAATTATCTGACTTTGAAAATTTGGACAGTTTTGGATAGTTTTGATTACAAAGAAAGCCTGTGATTAGGTTATAAATCATTGGGCATCTATTACATAACATTATCAAAAGTGATGAACGAGGGAGGCAATCACGTTAACTAAGTGCACAGAATTTGAGGTCAGAGTGATACATCCAACTAAACTGTGCTCTTGAGCAAGTTGCTGAATCTCTCTGGTCCTCAGTTTCCTCAGCTACAATGTGAAGATATTAATGGTCCCTTACGAGGGTGCTGTGAGGTTTAATAGGTATAGTGGTTAAAAGAATGCTTAGCATATATTAAGTGCTTAAAAAAGGTTCGCTATTGTTTTAAGAGTGCATAAGAAATGGGTTTTCATTTCAGCCATGTCCGATATAAAGCAAACTGGAGAAAAAAATTTAAAGTTTTATTATCCACAGTTAAAAAGCAGACTCCATTTCCCAGAATACCCTTCTTTGTGTGAGTCTGGGTTAGAAGAAGCTGAAAGAGAAACTGGCATGAAATTTGGAAGGCACAATGGAAGCAGCATCCATTAATCTGCAATTCTTTTTGCAATCAGATATGGTGACAGAGGCATAGGCCCTTGGCAGGTTCTAGATTGCCTTGCTCTCCTGAGCTCTATGCCCATTTCTTATTTCCAACTGTTGGACCTGTTGACCGCCAGGAAACTTAGATCCACTACCCAGTGTTTGGCTGTGGTCCTGTAAAGGAGGAAGCTACACAGAGGCAACAGTATCTCATAGACATCTTCACAAATTACCCCTTTATAGTTAAACTTACCTGGCTGTGCCTGGCTGCTCAGATTGGTGACTGCTCTGATCCTCCAACTCCTCTTACGGACCTTCACTTCCAGGGCTCCTCCTGCTGTTGTTTGAGTTCAAACCTATTATCCGCTAACACTGCTTTGCTGATTGGACCTGGCAACTACTGGTGCCAGAAGTGCTTCCAAGGAAGAGAATTTTAAAAATGGAATCTGGAATTAGTTCTCCAATATGACTAGACTTAAAGGCATTAATGACCAGTAGTAAGTGGGACCCTGGTCATCCATGACATACAGGGGCAGAATGGTTATAAAAACTCTCAACTATAGTTACCTAGAGTGAAGTGCCTAGAGAAAGCAAGGCCCTAGGTTATGAAGTACCTGCTGCAATATAAATTTTCCATAGAAACAAAGAGAATAAGGACCGTGGGGTTGACTCATTGCTTCTAAATCAGCTGGAGAACTTACAGCAAGAGAATGATAAGCCTGGGGTTTTACATTCACAGCTCAAGGTCTAAGTTGGGAACCAGAAAGCTTTTATGACTGCCTTGAAATAAAACCTTTTAAACTGTAATGCTGATGTCCTACCATCTGTGATGTCTTCTAAATCCACATCCAGATTCATATCCTGGAAGATCCAGAACCAGGTAAAAAGTATGACTTTAAGGTGTTACCATACATGCCAAAGGAATTGCAGGATTTCACCAATTCACATTAACTGAAACCCAAGATATATGTACGAGACTGTTTCTTAATGGTGTTATATTAGGAAAAAAGGAATACAATATTCTATTAACCTAAATGTTTTTGATATGGGTTCACTAAGCAGAGATTCTTGATTCAAAGTGTAGTTCACACGTCTGGGAGTAACTAACAATATGACTGAAAACTGGACCCAATGGTGGTCTGCACTGAACGAAACTGAGATGTCAAAACTTCCTTGCTATAATGTAATAAAGAGGAAAGTATACACGTGTTTAGAAAGACAGTTTTTAAAAATATGATAGATGTGCTCACTAATGTACTAAACACGTCCCCGAAAAGGGTCCAAAGGGTATTCCCTTCACCAGGACTTGAAAAATACATTGGTGAAGGCAGTATTGGAATCTTTAAACAACTTTGTAGTAGCTACTCCCTGAAAATCAGAAATGGCATTGGGAAATGCTGCCATAGAACTGAGCTCCTTGAATTTAATGAGAATGATGGAATTCTACAAGGGTATTTAAATCCCAGGGACCAGATGGGAATGGTTACCATAAGGGGCAGCAAAGTCAAACGGGTAAAGGCAATAGTTTGACCTGCAAAGATTTTTGGTATTGCCTAATTGATCATGGAGTCCAGAGTACTGAAACAGATGAGCATTCTACTAAAGTCTTACTTGATTTGTATAAGCATTTAACCTCTAGAGTTAGTGAAAAGAAGCCTGATTTGAACCACCACATCAGGGAATTACTTTCCCTTGATCCATTTCCATATGAGAGCAGGTTCACAAACCCAGAACTCTCTGAATAAAGGGGAGGCTGGATCTTTTAGAGGAAGGATTCTGCTATGCCATCCAAAATTCATACTGTAAATCTACCCTCTAGTCTTCCCTGATGGGAAATGTGTAATGGCACGAGGGAAATACTGACTTTTTGATGACTACTGGATTACTGGCTCTGAGCTGATACTAGTTCCTGATGACCCGAATTGCCTCTGGAGTCTCGTAGTCAGAGGAAGAGCTTATGGAAGTCAAACATTTTAATCAAGTTTTTGCTTAAATCTGTCTCATAGTGGACCAAAGAGTCCCTGAACCTACCCCATAGTTATTTTCTTAATTCTGAAAGGCTTATTTGGAGTACAAATACTCACAAACTGGCAGAACTCCTGCTCCCCTTGTTGGTTCCACGATCTGTAGAATGAGGGCTTTTACAGTAGTAATGGCAACAGAAGCTCCTAGAACTGCCTCTACATACCAAAATGGGAAATTAAATCAACACTTCATTCATTGAGAGATTTGAGAATTATTTCTACCATGAAGGATTTTAAGGATGAAGGAAAGTTAAATCCTCTTTTTTTTGTTATTGTTTTTGGCCTATAGTCTTGTACAGACAGAAGACAGATGGATTTTGGAGAATTACACTGTATTATCACAAATTTAATCAGATGGGAGAGTGAAAAATTACATAGGAAGAGGAGACATTCTTAATCCATCCCTTGATTCCTGAATCCATGAATTGGTGTAGAACTACCACCATTTATCGGTTGGTGAATTAGGCCCTATACAACATCTTAGAGGACCTCTAAAATGTTTTCACCCAGCTGATGCCAGTATTGATTATTTGGGGGAAAAAAGATGTTGCATCATTCTGTCAGGCCACCTGTTTAGGGTGATGGGGAACGTGGTAATACCAGTGATTCACGTGAGCATGAGTCCACTGCCACATTTTTTTAAACTATAAAATGAATTCTCTGAACAGAAACAATATCGTATGGAATACCCTATCAGTGAACGAAGCATTTGGTAAGTTCATGGATGCTATTTTGGCAGAAACTTTGCAGGCTGGGAAGGCAAATCCATAATCAGGGTAAGTGGTTATTTCTGTGAGAACAAACCACTGCCTGTTTGGTGATAAAAGTGATCTAATGTAATCTTACTGCAATCAAGGCGGTGGGCTGGTCCTTCCATAGAATGGTGCCAATGTTGGGATATAATACTTTCTCTGCTATTGTTAGGTTGAGCCCTCAGTAGTGACTGTAGCTAGACTGGCCTTGGTGAGTGGTAGTTCACATTGCTGAACCCACACATAATCTCCAGTCCTGTCACCACTGTCTCTGCTCCTGGGCTCACTGGGCAAGGACAAGGGTGGCTGATGAAAGAGATTGGCCAACGTACACAGAACCCATCATCGTATCTAACTGATGATTGAGTCCTCTCTCCTGAGGATGCTCTTTGGTGAGCAGTCAAATGGAATATATATTATTCACATATCTTTTCCTCAGAACTTCTTTGTCACCAGTTTTCAAACCACGCTCCTCCCAAGTCCTTGTCAAGGCAGCCAAAACACCTTGATTACAGTAAGATTATATTAGATCACTTTAATCACCAAACAGGCAATGGATTGTTCTCACAGAAATAGCCACGTACCCTGATTATGGATTTGCCTTCCCAGCCTGCAAAGTTTCTGCCAAAATAACATCCATGAACTTACCAAATGCTTCGTTCACTGATAGGGTATTCCATACGAAATTGTTTCTGTTCAGAGAATTCATTTTACAGTTTAAAAATATGTGGCAGTGGACTCATGCTCACGTGAATCGCTGGTATTACCACGTTCCCCATCACCCTGAACAGATGGCCTGACAGAATGATGCAACATCTTTTTTCCCCCAAATAATCAATTCTGGCATCAGCTGGGTGAAAACATTTTGGAGGTCCTCTAAGATGTTGTATAGGGCCTAATTCATCAACCAATAAATGGTGGTAGTTCTACACCAATTCATGGATTCAGGAATCAAGGGATGGATTAAGAATGTCTCCTCTTCCTATGTAATTTTTTCTTTTCTCATTCCCCTACTATCTTACCTAATATGTGTTGATACTGGTTGATTTTATATTTCAACAATTAAATTAAAGGATATCCAAAGTAAGGGACAGTCTAGAAACAAACTGTGCCCCGTATGAACATGAAGGTGAAAATACTAATGAGGGAAGGTGTCAAGAACTGTGAAGACTTTGAGGCTTTACTCTACTTGCAATCTAGCAAGTTGGCCTGTCACACTTTCAGGGCAGAAGACATAAAATTCCTGGGTTAAAGACAAAGGACTTTATTACTTACGGCAACAGCAGTAGCCGGAGAATCAGCATTTTCCTGCACCGGTTCCCTAAGCCCTAATTCCCACAGGGTGACACGAAGAGAGCCAGGCGGTACCTGCGCATGCAGTGAACTGTATTACAGGAGAGGGACCCCAATTTTAAGGAACCTGAAACTTTCATAATGAGAAATAAGAATGTCTGCCCTTTGCTCCAAAAAAGACGCTATCTTTACCTTCCAAGGCTATTCATGACACAAACATCCTTTAGAAGACACTCCAGAACAAAAGCAGACAGTGCCAAGACATGTGGAAATGTGAGAGACTCATGAAGAATTGCCTCCCAGCAGGAAGTTTCACATATTTTATTGAAAAATCTAAGAAATCATGTGAATCATGTACAATATTTTCTCACAAGAAAACCTTTAAGCTGGTTTTTAAACGTTTCATAGAATTGTAAAACTTTTTAATTTTTAGAAAGAAAAAACACAATGAAACTACCACAGTGTTATAGCTTTTTGTTTTTCCTTGTTTCTAGGGAAAAGACTGAAAACTAGTAAATTTTCTCATTATGATTTGTGAGGCTAAGTACTATACTCTTTTATAGATCTGCTAAAAAGATACAAGGAAATGAGGGGATCAACGCTTTCTTTGTTCAAAATATTTTAAAAAGCTAAAATCTAATGACAACATGTTAAAATAATACACATTTTTGTAGGATGTTACCATTTCTATAACGGTTTCTCTACACTATATCAACAGTGCAATGGTGATTCAGTGTAAATCATTACAGTGTTTCATTGTTACAATACTTGTGTTCAAGTACATGTTCATGAACATGATCAAAGTCTCTATTTTGACTTTTCTTTTTCATTATTAAAATAAGGCTATAATTACAGTAGAATTTTTCCTATGGATATCTCTAAATCTGAATGCAATGCATAATACATTCTCTAAAAACCTGTTCAACACTATGAGGTTTGTTATGTTGACACATCTACTGCAGATTACAGAAAATGGGCTAGTTCTGCATCAGGATACCAAAAAACAAAAATGATTTCTCTCCATATATAACTAAACTATTATGCTAAATTAGTATACATTCTGGATAACTCAATGGTATTGTCAGGGAGAGAGTAGCATCTTAGAGACAGCCCTAACTTAAAAAAATGGGTTTTTTTGTTTTGTTTTTTTAAAGCCTAAATATCTTGGTTTTTTGTTTTTCCCTTTTTATTTTTATTCTGGAAACTGGATCCAACTTATTTATATAAAATTATTTATGAAGCCATATAGTATAAATCAAAATGTTTGTAGAACCAAAACAAACACCATATTGGATGTGTGGCAGGCAAAAAAATAAATTAATTTGATTAAATTATATGTAATCTGATAATATTTGGTCTGAAAAACATGCTAGTGTGTGTGTTTATAAATAATGTAATTGCAAAGAGCTGTTAGCCAGCCAGCCTGCTAGAGGTCAACTCTTCTGCTGCAGCTTTTGGGCATAGAAGTCCCTGCACGTCTCACAGCAGCGCTGATACCACCGCATGTCCTGACAGAGGTTCTTCTCACGTATCACCCGGCAGTACACAGGCCACTGATTTCCCAGGCACTTGAAAGTCAGAGCAGCTGTGAAGCAGAACACAGGGAACTAGGTGTCATGAGATAAACTAGGTGTCATGAGTAGAAACAAAGAGCAATCACTTAAGTTGGGGGATTTTGTACACACACGTTGACTCATGTATATTACCTCACGGAGCATAAAAGATAAAGAAACACACACACACACACATACCCTATAATAAAGGAGTAAAGTGAATGAATAATGGTCTTACTCATGAGCTTTTATAGACTTATTAAAGATAGATTTCCCAAATCCAATAAGTCTACTGCAAATGGCTTTTAAGTTTCCATTTCATGGCTTCCATTTAAGCTTCTTTTGGATTTTTAGTTGAGAAGATTAAAAAGAAAAATGAATGTGTTCAATATGTCCACCATTACGAGAATACAAATTAATAAGTATTGTTATGGATGACATTGCAAAGACATAGCGAAACAAAAATCTGCTCACACTTATTTCACATTCCTTGTTTCCTAGATAGCAGACATGTCTAGCTGGGATATTTAAGAATTGCAATTTCAGGCATCCTTAAAATCAAAGCTGATTATCAAAAGTGACTAAAATTTATAGCAATAAAGTGCTTGAAATGAGTTCTTGGTATAAAAAATTCAGTCATGTAGATTTGGCCCCAGTTTTTCTGAAGAAATAGCGTGTTCTGGCATGTATAATAAAAGACAGTTCTGCTACAATTGTTCCTTTTGCCACTATTCTAGTATGATTCATTAATTTATGTTTAAAAACCTTAAGATTTTCCAACCACTGTGCTTCTGTGCTTGGGGATGTGCCTTCAAGAACAAATTAACAGAGAAAATGGAGTTTTAATTAAATTCTGCTTTTAATTCATTATTTTCTGACACATGATACTTCAAGAAGGACTCCAAATAATTGTTGGAGAAAGGGATTATGCTGTTTCTGAATACAAGGATTTAGAGCATCTGCTCTAGGATTGCTTAACTTTTTGTCTTAACTACTTTTAATTCTACTTGAACTGATTATTTCTTAGAAATGTTAATTATTTGGCTTAAAAAAGAGAACTTTTATATTTCCATGAAGAACACAAACTTTTCCATTTGATTGAATCGTATGCCTGGAAAAGTATCTATGACAATTTAGCTCCTTGCATTTTGGCAATATTATTCTGTATGATTAAACTGATCCCCTGGAGATTATACATACAAATTGAAACTGAAGGTTTTCCCCCCTGGTAACCATAAGTTTGTTTTCTAGATCTGTGACTCTATTTCTGTTTTGTAAATAAGTTCATCTGTACCACTTTTTTAGATTCCACATATAAGTGATATCATATGATATTTGTCTTTCTCTGTCTGACTTATTTCACTCAGTATGCCAAGGAGGAAAAGGGGGGAGGGATAAACTGGAATACTGGTATTGACATATACACACTACTATATGTGAAATAGATAACTAATAAGGACCTACTGTATAGCACAGGGACCTCTGCTCAATACTCTGTAATGACCGATCTGAAAAAGAATCTAAAAAAGAGTGGATATATGTATATGTATAACTGATTCACTTTGCTGTACAGCAGAAACTAACACAACATTGTAAATCAGCTATACTCTAATAAAAATTAATTAAAAAAAAAACAACTGAAGGTGTTAAACATATATTAACCCAGTGACATCCAGGCAGCAGTGCTATTAAAAGCCACTAACTGCCACAAAAATAAAGGCTAATTCATTCATGAATATTTGTTATTCAAATGCAGGATACATATACTTAAAATACATACTCTACTTCTTGATGATGTATTAGATTAAATAGCAGGAATTGAGAATATATGTGAAAGCATTTAATAACATAAAAACTATGTAAATCAATGTTACTACTATTTATTTTTATTTAACATTATGTCCTTAAAGATGAAAAAAATGGTACTTCTTGTTCAGTGGTGTAGATACATGCATCTGTTCTCCTTGAAAGTGATTTTTTTACTCTTTGTCTCTCCAAAGGATAATTTGTACCCAGGATCACAAGGAAGGCTATTAACAATGAAGAGATCCAAGGTGTACACTACAACCTCATCTTTCCACAGACATTACCTTAACTGAGGGCTCTGCCATGGGACTGGTCAGAACCAAAAATATGGTTACATCCTTCAACCCTTTATAGGATGACCTTGGGTGGTATGGCATTCATATTTCCAGGGCCTGGACCTGAGTAGACAGCTCAGGAATGAAAATAGTTTAGTCTTTAGGATTTTTTACCCATATGATCATCTGGACTAAACTATAGTTGAATAGATCCAATTTAGTCAGAACCAAACTAATTAGTATAGATTGATAACTAAGCTTTAAAGTGATATGCAAAATAGAAGAAGCCATGATCATTTCCATGTTTCTCAAAATCATCCCATTTTTGGTCTGCTTACCCAGCCTGGGTGATGTTATAGTATTTACATTAATCTTCTCATTGCAGGGCTGAAGGTGGCATGGCCTGTATGCTGCAGGTTTTTCTGAAGAAAAACATTCATTTCCATGTCTTCCTGTGATCTTATGCATGCACTGAATAACACGGGACTGCATTCCTTTGCCACAAGTAATTGAGCACTAGGAGAGATACAAGGTTTTGTTAAATGTTCTTTTTGTTGTTTCCTTTTTCTAGGCTGTGAGCCACCTTCTCCTTATATTTGCTAAAATTGAACATGAGCCACAACATCCAGGGTTAATGTAAAACATGGGTCAGAAATGTTGTTGCTCATAACTTGGGCACAGTGCTGTTCAGAATATCTAGCTGACTTAAGGCAGAGCTTTGGACAATGAAGGACATAGGCGATTAAAAAAATTTACAGCAGAAATTAACACAACATTGTAAATCAACTATACTTCAATAAAATTTAAAAAAAAAGTTGGAGAGTATGACTTGGGAAAAAGAGTGGGTGATACCAGTAAGTAATGAACTTGGGCGGACAGTTTTAAAAGTTTTAATATCCAGTTTGCACAAATAATTGATTCACTGTTCTTTAATTTAGTCATTGATGCTCGAGAGTTAGATATGCCCAACTGTGGAGCCAGATCCTCGTTACAGCCTTTCAATGTACTCATCCACTCCATTTGCTCTGGCCTTAAAATGTTTATCAAGAATATCAACATGAAAAAAAAAAAAGAATATCAACATGTCTGGGGGCTTCCCTGGTGGCGCAGTGGTTAAGAATCTGCCTGCCAATTCAGGGGACACGGGTTCAAGCCCTGGTCCGGGAAGATCCCACACGCCGTGGGCCGTGGAGCAACTAAGCCCGTGCGCCACAACTACTGAGCTTGCGCTCTAGAGCCCATGTGCCACAACTACTGAGGCCCGTGCGCCTAGAGCCCATGCTCTGCAACAAGAGAAGCCACCACAATGAGAAGCCTGCGCACTGCAATGAACGAGTAGCCCCTGCTCGCTGCAACTAGAGAAAGCCTGTGCACAGCAACAAAGACCCAACGCAGCCAAAAATAAATACATAAAATAGATAAATTTATTTAAAAAAGAATATCAACATGGCTTATCAACCTGATGTGTTATTGAAATAACTGCTATGACTTCGCAGATTACATGACATCCAAAATTGTGCAAATAATATTTGATAATATGTATTTTTCTAATAAGATACCCTTTTAATGGATTCCTGTATTTCAGCTAAATGTAGTTTGTCTTCATTTGTAAGATATTTCAGAGAACATATTTAACTTACAATGTTTGTTTATTAAAGAAGTCTCTTGGGTCCATATATATCACTAGATTTAATTTGTTACACAAATAAACTGATGTTGAGTTGAATAAGAAAATACAATTATTATATGGTATCAAAATTACATGTGGGAGAGGGAATGTTCTTGTGTTTCTGAAAATAGTAATTATTTATTTACTAGTTATATTATTTTCTATGTGGTAAAGATTTAGCCATATCTAGCTAAACAGTTCTAAAAAACTTAGAACTCTTTATAGAGATGATCTCGGTGTATTCTATTTGAAAATTGGTAAATACTTTCTGATTGTCACCTTTTAGATATGCAGGCACAAGGTTTGTAATGCTTGTTCCCCTTTGTATCTGACCAAGTCATTGTTAGGACTGCATTTTCTTTGTAAGAATTTTCAGTTCTTCCTTTACTGTCATCTTGGGTCCCCTGCTCTTCTTATTTTCATTAGCACAAGAAGCATTCTACACAAACCCTTGACACCTCAAATCTGTCTGCTCCTGTTCACTTTGTCTTTAGTTCACAGTCTTCCAGTCAATCCCAAATATTAACACAGAATATGTATTCTTTTAAAATTGCTTTATGTATATATAAAATCTCCTTGGAAAATACTTCAGTTATTGAGTTCCCCATTGTCTAAGAGATAAAGCCCAGTATCCCCAAATCTCCAGGCTGGCATTTATCTAGCTCCTCAAACAACTTTCCACCTCTCTGCTTTAGGGATCATTTGCTCTATAAAACACTAATCATGCCCATGCACTTTCTACTCTCACAATTACAACTGTGCCTAGCCTCTTTTCAAATCACAATCTCAAATCCACTACTTCCACGAAGTGGTCCACGATTATCCCAACTACTCATGCATATTTATGCTTCAAAACCATATATCCATCCATCTGAAGTTACCCCTTAGAATCACTTGGAGAAAAAAAATTTTTCACTATAGATTTTTTTTTTTTTTTTTTTTTTTTTTTTTTTTTTTT
>NC_041221.1:126447364-126464863 GCF_002837175.3 Physeter macrocephalus | reverse complement strand
CCCGGTTTCCCTGCATCGGCAGGCGGACGCGCAACCACTGCGCCACCAGGGAAGCCCCTCACTATAGATTTTAAGGCTTAGAATTTCTAAGTCAGGAAACAGATTGAGTCTGGGAATATACATTAAAAAAAAAAAAGTATATAGGTGATTCTGCTGCACAGCCTGAGTTTGGAAACTACTGGTCAATAGCATGTGTTCTGCATTTAATGTAGGCCAGTGTGTATTACTTTTTATCTTTGATTATTATCTTTTCATGTATCTAGTTTGTCTCTTGGAAATCTCTTGAAATTAGGCTCATAGTCATATCACATTCAGTAATAAAACCTACATATCAGGTATGAAAATAGCTTACTAAGAATAATACAATTTTATGTGCATGCTATTAACATGCATCTACTTTATAGATGATTGATCTTTCTAAATTTTATTCTGTAAATACCTCTGCATATAACCCTCCTTGTATCTGATGAATTCTTAGCTTTATGCAAACAGCAGATTAAAGAACAACAACTGGGATATTACATGTCTTTAAATCTGATTTTTTTTTTCTTGTTAACTTCTATAGGATCTAAATGTTTCCAGTTCAGTTTAAGCTTTATTATAACTTAAAAACTATTGTAAGAGGAGTAACTGTTTGACATGGTCTTTCCCCCTTGGAAGTATGTATCTTAGTATCACTCAATAGAATGGATATAAGTATTTAAATACAGACACCATGGGCTTCCCTGGTGGCGCAGTGGTTGAGAGTCCGCCTGCCGATGCAGGGGACGCGGGTTCGTGCCCCGGTCCGGGAAGATCCCACATGCCGCGGAGCGGCTGGGCCCGTGAGCCATGGCCGCTGAGCCTGCGCGTCCGGAGCCTGTGCTCCGCAATGGGAGAGGCCACAACAGTGAGAGGCCCGCGTACCAAAAAAAAAAAAAAAAAAGACACCATGCTTCTTAGAAATATTTTCAGGAAAATTCAAAACAGTTAAACTAAAAACTTTTAAGGGGTTAAGCTTATGTGGAAAAATATTCTAGTATCTACTCCTAAAATTTTGGGAGACCTTGGAAATAATCACAATATTTGAGAAAGAAAAAGAACAATGGGAGTTTTATAATAGTTGAACTCATTCTGATGCAATAGAGAAGGTTCTCAATCATATGTCAAAGAAGCCTAGTAATCAATCACAGACTATTCCCAATACTTTCAGCTAATCTTATATCAATTCCAAAGGACATGTGTTAACCAAAGTAACGTCATTTTTCAGGATTACAAAGTAACTATAGCAACACGACAACTCAGAATACATAATTTTAGCAGATAATGGCTGAAGAGTGCCTTCCATAAAAATTTTTTTTAAATTGAGAAAAAAAATCATTTAATTAAAATGGTATCATTCCTGCCTTTGAAACTAATGGAATAAGCTTTATTATGAAATTAGTCTAATAGGCTTAGAATCTAATTTTCATTAGAATACTTTAATAATAAAAATATCAAGCTTTTACTAGTAATTATGTTCTTTATAAAATACACAGTGGTAAAAATTTTATTACAAATGTGTGAAAAATAAACAGATATTTGAAATGGAACAATTGAAATCCCAAAGTATCTTCTAAACTATTCCTTACTTTATTATGGAAGATACCTCTAAATAATTGGATATTTCTCAAATCACATCACTATGATTAAAGACAGACAGACATTAAAAGAAAAAGTCAAAATAATTCTGGCTTGAAATGAGGAGACCTGGCCTCTAATACTATCTCTAGAACCTAACATACCTGGGACTTAGTTTTCCTTTTTGTAAAGCAATGCATTGTAGTAGATCATAGCTACACTTTCAGGTCTAAATTACTACAAAAGGAAAAATTCCAAATAACTTATTATTAAAAGTTACTGTAGTCAGGCAATTTTTAAGTGGTGACACTGCATAAAAGTAAAGATGCTAATTTCATTATCTAATTATTCACTATGCTACCCAACAATGGTATGATAGGCATCTATTAAATGAAGTCTCAAAATTATAGTTTTTTGAATTTTTCAGAATATTCAATCATTTATTGGCTTTTCAAAAATTTACTGATCACAAATCATGTTCAGGATCCTGTGCAGAAGCTAAAAGCAGTAGAAATTATTAATACTATGGGGCTGGTACTTTATTCAATAAACTTTACAACAAAACGCAATGATCTAAAATAGATGGAGTTAGAGTACGAAAGATTGTGGAAGCTGGGCAATTTCACCCATTCTTAGCCAAGTGTTTAATATTTTAAATAATCAGTTGTACTATGGAACCACTTTGTTGCTTTAGGGTCAAAGGGAACCAATAATATTACTTCTGAAAGCTTTCACTCCATACAAAACTAATAGTAGTTAGCACTTACTTAGTATTTATTATATGCCAGGTATGGTGTTAAAGGTTACATTTATTTTAATATCTCATATGAAGCCAATGAGTACTATTATTATTCCTTTTACACAGATGAGAAAATAGAGGCTCAAATAAGTGAAACAAAGTGCCCACAGTTTTATAGCTAAGAAGTGGTGGTATTGGAGTTTGAACCCACATGTACTAAATTCAAAGACTGGACACTTACACATTACTTGATACTAGAAGATTGCTAATATTTCTCTTTATGTTAACAGTTAAAAATCTTCTCTTTTCCCCTATCCTGCCAAATAACCTCTTATCCCCATATCTCATTCTTAACCTAAAGCTAACGAATTAGAAGGCCTTTTTGGTTTTGTTTTACTATAACTCAGGCTATGTGGTATGAGATAAACTCTTTCGCCCTAAGGACAATTCACAAGCATGCTTTATCTTTAGATAGAGTGATCATAGAATTTATCGTCCAAATCAGGGCACTTGTGAAAGAAGTTGCCGATAATTATTCCTAGACTACGGGCATAAAAGGGGACTGTCCTGGCTAATCCGGGACACGCTGTCACACTATCTAGACAACTTACTGATAGATCTATATATTACATGATAAACACAAATGAATGGACACACGAAATACCTATTATATTCCAGGCACTATCTAATATGCTTTTACACACAATGTCTTGGTTAATCTTCCTCATAACCCTAATAATTTTACAGATGGCAAGAGTAAGGCTCACACAGGTTATTTCATTCATTCATTCAACAAATATTTACCGAAAATCTACAATGTACCAAATACTGTTCTGGATTCAGGGAAGTGATAGTAAACAAAATAGACAAAAATATGTACCTTCAAGGAGTTTACACTATAATACTGGAGAGCAAGAAGGTCAAGAATTAAAAAACATTGTATATTAGATATTGACAAGTGCTATGGAAAAAATTAAAGCTGGGAAGGAGGACTGGGAAAATTTGGGGTGGGGTTTAGCGATTCATATGGGATGATTAGGGAAGGACTATGGAGAAGGTGACAAGGACTTGCTCCATATGAAGGAGAAACAAATGCACATCTTTGGATTCCAATACAGTGTTCTTTCCACTGTCTCTACAGACCTTGGATCACGTTCAATGGCTTTCTCTCCCTTTCCTCCCTCCCTCCCTTCCTTCCTTCCTTCCTCCAGTCCTCCCGCCCTCCCTTCCTTCTTCCCCTGTCTTTTTTCTAATACATTTTAAACCTTGCTCTTCACATATGTACTAAGTTAAAAAATATTTGAAACACGGCAGCACTATAGACCTCCACTAACGGACCAAATGCTAAAATGTCAACATCAATTTGCCAGCAACTGGTAAAAAAAAAACATAGGGTGCACCAGCTAACTTGCCATTGATCTTTTACAAGGAAAATTTCCTGACTGAAGTATTTTAATAAGAGAGACCTGTACTGTCTGATAAATAGTCTGTTCCCCAAACAGTTTTAATATTGCCCTGAAGGACCTTTGAAACTAAGCACCTCACAACCAATTCCATGAACTAAAAGCCTTTAATTCTGAACAGGAAATGCAATCTTGATGTACCAGGTTTACTACAGTAAAAAGGGAAATAGTAATCTTTAGAACAAACTTAAGCAGCAAGGCACAAGAAAAACTGATGTTGGTAATCCCTCTTTCCCACCATTAAATGAGCCCCAAAGGCTCTGAAAATAAAATCTGTTTGACTTAGTGACATTCATCATTTCAATCTACCTGAGAAAATTATGACCTCCCTTGCACTTGAGTACATGAGTATTATAATATCTTTAGATAATATCGTGATAGATTTCTCTTATAATGGAATAAACCCTTTCTTGACCTGGGACATTCGTGACAATTTCTAAGATTGTATTAAATTATGTCAACCTTATAGTTTGCATGTCAAACTCTAAACATGATAAAGGAAACTTCCTCAATAATTCAAACAGTTTGGACTATTAAAATGATTAGAGAAGTAGTTCAGTAAATGAGAACCATGAATACAAATGGTAGCAAATTAGCAAGAAGAAGGCTTTATCCTGTTTTAAAATGAGATATATATATATTATATAACCTTAGAACTATTTCCATTATCTAAAACTTCCTTTTTGTCATTCTTACACCACACAATAAGACTTGACTTGCTTTATTTTACCTAAGAAAATTTCATCGAAATAAACTAACTGAAAGGGAAATCTCTGGGGGAAAATAAGCAATGTCCAAGCTGGTGGAAGGGTACAGTAGACGTTTACCTAACTCAGATGTTTATAATATTCTAAAAATGGCCAAGGAGGATCTGGTGATATATATAGATGTGAACTCTTGGG
Organism: Physeter macrocephalus; assembly: GCF_002837175.3. Taxonomy (NCBI): domain Eukaryota; kingdom Metazoa; phylum Chordata; class Mammalia; order Artiodactyla; family Physeteridae; genus Physeter; species Physeter macrocephalus. Next base: position 126,460,160 of record NC_041221.1, on the reverse strand, counting down.
AAGTTATATTTACTAAGGTAGTGATAGTTCTGAGTGGGCAGGGTTTGCCAGTACTGGTAAAGGCAGGTTAAGATGCTAGAATGATTTGGCAAATTTGTGGACTGGCCTAAATGTGAACAAATGAGGGACATAGAAAAAAATGTAGGAAAAAAACTGTACTCAAAAAATTCTTAACAAATTCGCAACTGAGGCATTGTCATAGAAACAAAGGAATGAAATGAACTATGAATGGCCGTCAAGTCCATCTCATGGACAAGCCAAGATGTGGAATCCTTTCTTCCACCACAAAGGATGGATGAGTGGTGAGGCACTGCCCAAAAAGCAAACTGCAGTAAGAAACTGACCATGGAAATTTCACACCTGACAGTATTATTTATGGCATTAATAGACAGTGTTGCTAAGATCTTGGTTTAATACTTGGAAAAATATGTAAACACCTTATACTAGGTGTTCAAGGAAAGGCCATTTATCTTGAGACATTTTATTGATATTATAATTCCATTATGTCCAAAGGCAGTGGGTGTGTGCTATAAAATAACTGTGGCCTGATGAAACTCTTTAAGTTTTCAAGTCTAATCTGATGCATTGAGGATAATTAGGTCTTAAATAGAACAATGGGATAAATACATTTTTGATGGATCATATAAACATATAAGGGATGAGTGTATTCTGTTACTAAATTTTCATTATATTATATAGAAATATTCATTTCACGATAGATTTGAATATGTTTATCAAGAATACGTATCTTTTAAAAATAACCTACATGTATTGTTCCCCAAAGTTTCTATGAATACCACAATGCTTAGAGGCATAAATCCACTAAATACTAGTGAATAATAGCAAACATGCTCTATAATACATTGACATGGGTAAAACATGTTTAATTCAAAGAAAAAAGGCTGCACAGGCACAAATAAATAGCTATCTACAAGTTTATAAAGTGCCAAAATGAGGGACAAAAATAGTGAACACGATTTTAGGAGGTTTTCAAAGCTCATCCATAGTACCACTTGAAGCCACTTTTGTAAAGTGCAAAATTATCTTCCTGTCACTGAAAATTCATGAATCATGTAGGAATATCCACAAGGGCTCATGATATAAGCTATGTGGTATCATGTCTCTATCAAATTCACCAAAGAACACTGTTGTCTTTTTGTCCAAGAAGTAACCTATGTACTTCTGGACAACTTAATTTCACTTAAGAACCCTTTAAAAATGGAATATCCATAAATATCTCTTAACTACTCGCCTATTTAGAGAAGAGACACTACTTATTTCCACTGATCTCTGATTCTTGCACTGCTTCTGTGCTCCATGGGTTCTGAGATCAAGTAGATCTATTCTGCATATGTGATTTTCAGCACAGAGCTACAAAAGACTTCCACATCTAGTCTTAGGTATTGGGATCCTATGGTAAAATGCCAAATCTTAAAATCACTGGTTAAATATTAGTTTCTACCTTTCCTTTCAGGACTTCAGAATAGTCAGATAGACACTGTTTGGTGCTAGTTAGTTACTTGGAATATTTAGATAACCCAGGTTTGGGAATAATTGGGACACTATGGTATAAGTAAATGTGTACACTTAGGTTAAATAATCAAGTAGTTTGGCAGTGAGTTTATGGAATTATCAATCTGTGCATGTTAAACTCTAAAGTTAAATTGTAAAACTCTTCAAGCTTAAATCCTGTAAAATGTCCTCTTAAATATTATACCAAAGGGGCAGAAAGCCCAAAAGTAAAAATACTACTGTACAGTATTTATTTGGAGTTTTATTGGATAACAAACATAACTAACCTAGTTTGCTTTTAAATTCCTTGAAAAAACCCCCCAAATTTCAGTGTATTTAGGGGTTAAAAATAATAATTCTCGCACTTGGCCAGGACAGAGATTACCCGAGATTCCTTCCTTCTAGACTGTGCCAAAGATATATATTTTGGAGAGAATGTGTATTCTCCAGGCCAACAGCTAAGGAAGGCTCTGTAATGCTTTACTCATTTCCAGCTGGCCTCTGTAAGAAATAGGAATTCCTAAATTAAGAGAAAATTGTCACTGGCAGACAGAGTTCAATTTTTTTTAACCAGTATAATAGACAGTCTTCTAGAACCTGATATAATTCATAATGATAAGTGCCAATCTATAACAAGGTTAACAGCATTGACTTGGATAATTTGTCTTTGGGAATAAATGGATTATTCCAAAGTGGTTTAACAAGAGTGAAGTAGCATTCACAGTGGAGAGTAGACCTCATAAGGAAACTAAATGATGATTTCTACTGGAAATTATTAGCACAGCATTCCTATTCATTTATGTATATGTTTGGCAGTTCCATCTTTAAACGTTTTAATAAAGTGAGTGTGAAACAAGCATACTAAGGAACAAAAGTTAGCTTTGTTTTGTAAGATTTGCTGTTTGTTTTGGTCAGGGTTGCAGCATCTTTTTAAAGTAGTTCATCTGCTTAATTTAACACATGGGTATTTGGAATTGAATCTATTCCTAGAGGTCAGACATAGAGGATTTTTTGCATATGTGTTTAGTTAAATATTTGTTTGGTTCTACAGTTCAAACTATTTTTGTCTCTTTAATGAAAATGTTTGCATATAGTTACTGCAAATCAAGGAAATGTGTGTGGTAAAAATCAATCAGAGTGCTTATGAATGATTAGCAGAGAACTGAATACATTATGAAAGGTCATAATAATCCCCCCAATCATTTTGTATATCAAAGTACACACTGATCACCACAAATATGGAATAAAAAAAAGATGCTTTGCATTAAGAAGCAATTAAACACAAAGTTTTGGGCACATTTGCAATTCTGTCAGTGCTGAGCCTATGAATCATAGGATGTTACAGAGGTGAAAAAAGACTATCAAGACATTTCTATTTTATCACTATCATCCCAGTGAAACATCTTCCCACCAGAGACACTGGAAAGACAGTGATTGAATTTCCTTTTCAAATAAGATACTTTCCAGGTCTAGTCTAGCAGTTCTGTCAGAAATGGATCAGATCCTTCTGTGGCCACGTTAGAGAAGTGTGTGTTTTTCTTTTAATAAATAAACTCTTGATTTAAAACAGCACAGAGAGCATTATATAGCTACTTTTAACTTATTCCAACCTGAAATAAACCAAGTATTTGCTAGTTCCCAGAGAAAACTCTTAAGTGTGCTTTGCTTCCATCTGCTGCTTTTCTTCTAGGTGAGATAACTGCTCTCTAACCTGTCAGGTATTGCAGCCAAATGAATTCCAGAAAATGCAGAAGTCTGACAGCTTCCTTGAACCTCAATCTTAAGCATCCTTTGGGCTTAAATAGCATGTTACTCAAATAAGGGTGGATTTACTTTTTCAAAAGAAAATCACATTTTTAAGTAGTTTGATATACCATACAGGAAAAGGTCAAGGGAGTCATACGTTTACATAAAATTATATCAATTACCTTAATTTTCCTGGAGAAAGATAAGCTAGTTACTAATTTTTTGTGGTAAATTATATGAAACATTGTAGTTGTTATAGAACCAGAGTCAGAAAAATAAAATGGGCCACAAGAAAAGAAGTACAATGCTTACATGTATCATACATTTTTGCTTACTTGTTGAAGAAGTTTAAGCAGTCATTTATTCAATACATATCACCGCATGGCTTGCCATGGTCTGGTCACTCAGACAGAGGAGTGAGAAGGGTAAAAGGGTTAAGACAATCTTAACGAAACAGCAAAAATATAAGGCAATAAGTAATTGAGAGAAATTAATGTAGTCAGTAAGTGCAGACAGATTCTGTCATTTATTGGGGAAATTAGGTACTTGAGCTGGCCCTTAAAGGACTGGGATGGTTGTAAAAAATCACATTCTAGGCAAAGAGAAGTGTATAAACAAAGACATGGAGATTGTAGAAGTACAAACTGCTCAGCCCTCAGCTTAGTGGAGATACTGAATTAATGAGAATAATGAGCCAATTCTCAAAAGGCAGGTTAAGACCAGAATATAGAAAGCTTTGAATGTCAGAGTGAGTATCTGGTAGTTGACAGTATAGCCAATGACAATTCTCTGAAATTGTTTGAACTATAGGATAGAGTGGTGAAGTCATCCCCCTATACGGGGGTAAGGAAGAACATTAGAAATTGTTACTCTAGTCCTGGTGAAAATATAAGAAGGACTGCAGTCTTATATTGGGAGTGAAGAGCAACCCAGGCAAAACACTACCTGTGTATAGAAGAAAAAAGTGCCAAGGATAGCTTCTACTTGGGTATCTGGGAAGATGGTATTAACATTTTTCAAGAAAAAGGAAATTGGGAGTGGGATATGGTTTGAGGAAATAAAATGAGGAATGCCACTGGCACAGTCCTATAGCAGCTGACATTTGAGAATAAAAAAATAGGCTCCCCTCAACTCCTTCTGAGTTTCCATTTCTGTGAACATTCTTAAGCATACTTTCTTGTTTCTCACGACTTTTCCTCCTGTTTCTCTGAATACCCTTTTTTTTTGGTCCTTTTTGCTAGCAGTGGCTTCTTTTCTCACAAGCCTTTAAAGCTGGGAGTTTCTCAGGGCTGCATCTTTTCTTCTCCATCTATACTCCCTTCTAGGGCACGCTTATACTTTAAAATTTAAACACTGCCTAAATGTTGATGATTCCAAAATGTATATTTCCATCCCATTCCTCTCCTCTGACCTATCTACTAGACACCAGTATTTAATTCTTTTATGGGCACGTGAAACAGTCCAAAACAGAATTCATAAACCTTCCCCTCCAACTTGATTCATCTCTAGGCTTTCCTATCTCATATCACAGGACGATTATTCATACAAGTTCTTCAGACCAGAAAGCTAACGTGGGATTCCTCCTAAACACACGAACACCTCCCTCCTTCTCACCTCTCCACAGAAAATCAACCCCACTCCTGTTCATTTTAACCTCATAACAAATTTCTCAAAGCCAACCATTTTCCCCATCTCTACTGATACTACAATACGAATAGTCAGCATTTATTTAGTTACTATGTATCTGACCCTTTGCTAATAATTTTTCATAAATTATTTCATTTGGAATCAGTAACTTATCTGAACAGAAAATTCAGAATTCGAACTCAGGGCCGTCTGACTCCATACACCGAGTTATCTCACCAATTACCTAACTTATCAAATCCTCTCCCCTTCCTAGAAATTCTATAATATTCTCGTAGCATCTCTCTATATCCATGACATCAATCACTGTTGATACTGCAGCCTGAAAAATGTAAGTATGAAGAAAGTAAGAGTTTCTTTTAATTTCAGACAAAAACTATTAACCAGTTTATAAAATTAAAAGTTACGTATGGATATATAAGCATAGAAGTTCCTTTCCTTCAATGTAATTCAGATAAACTGTTCTTTGTATATCTGTGCAGAAAAATTTTAATATGTATAAAAAGAATATATGTAAATATAGTTCACACTATATAACTCTTCTGCCGAATATTTACATACTTAACAGTAGTTCTTAGAGAAATTTTCTTATCAGTATGTATATACAAATGTATTTTTATAAAGTACAGTATTCCACTGTTTAAATATAGTATTTTGATTTATGTAACTAGTTAATGGATATACGGATTGTTTCTAAATTTTTGTTGTTCCAAACAAGGCTGCAATGAGCATCTTCATAAATGCAGTTAGCAAATTATTTGAGAATGTCTGTAAGCAAAAGCTATGGCAACAGAGTTGTTGAGTCCAAGAATGTGTGCATTTCAAAATGAGATATCATTTTTTTCACCTATCAAAATGTTTTTTAAAAAGTTTGATAACATCCAGTCTTAGAAGTAGTATGGGAAAACATATGTGGAAGCAACAGGGCAGAACTGAGTAAAATAAACTTCCTCTGTATGGCAGCCCCTGGGTATCCCTCAACCCACTTCTCTCATGTTGCCTCTCTGAGCCCTGAATTTGCGTGAGTGTGTGTGTATTTATTTCTAAACAAGTTTGTTAGTTTCAATTCTTACCCTATATGGACTCATACATATTTTGTATATAGAAAATAAGGTTTTATATATATATATATTTTTTCTAATCTATTCTGCTGTTTGTGTTTTGTCTCCTCAGGTAGATCTTTCCTTTTTAAGTAGCTCAAAATATTTTTCCTTGGTCTATACACATCACTGAAACTGGATTATTTTTACCTGCACAGTTAGAGTATTTTGAAATTTAGAGACTTACAGTTGCTTTGGCACATTTTAGAGATGTGGGGATTGAGGTTGGGGGGCCTAAGGAACTGCTCTTCTGCATTCAAGACCGATGCAGGTCATGCACTGTGGCTGTGCAGATGCTGGGGTGCCACCCCGTCAACCTGCAGCAAAACCAGGGACCTGTTTGTGAAAAGATTTTCCCTTTCATTTACGTTTTGCATCCATATGATGCCTTTCTAACTAGCTGATTATTTGCATATTTGCTCTTGCATTGTATACATGTTTTTCTCTGGGTGTCCTGGTGATCTGGTTATGCCCATCTCTGGATATCCTCTGGTATTTGATGAACATATACTTTACTACATCTAAGTAAAAAACACTCAATGCTAAGACTACTGATTTTAGTTTTATAACAGTCATCAAATTTCATTATATTTTTATGTGAAACCCTCCCCTTGCTCCCACCTACTGAAGTTCAATATCCCCAAAATGAGTTTTGGCATGCTCCATGCTCCATCCCCTATAAAGGACATCAAGAGTAATTTTTAACTCAATGACATTTATTTACTGAATTACTTCTAGGTATGGTTTCGAAGGTGAAATTATAGATGCCCTGGTATGCAGCATGAAAGCACTGATAGCATTATTTTAAGAGTCTAGTGATTTTTCAAGGATCTATTAAGAAGACAGTATTTTTAACCCCTGTGGATTAAAAAAAATTACTTCTCTCACATTTTCCAATCCAAAGGATGTTAAACACATTTTCTTATATCTGCATTTATAATTTAATTATACATATACACGCACATATATATACATTATATATATATACATACACATGCCCACATACATACGTATACATAGACACTACTTTAATCTCTCTAAATTATACATTTTCTTTAGATAGAAGACATATCCACATAGTATGTGTGCCTCATTCTTTTTAAACTAATATATTTCTGCTATGTTCAATCGTATCAGCCAACCTCGTTTGACTACTTTGAGTAATCCGAACACTTTGGAAATTCAATATTTTTATATATCTGGGGCAACAGATACAACTCTCGAGAGATCTTAAAAATAAAAATGATAGCAATGCAAAAAATGTCCCATTCTCTGGCAGTGCAAAGAGACAGAGACAAAACAATTTGATAGCCAACAGTTTAGGGATTATTATGCATGGTTTAGAAGACAGCTATAATTTTTAGATAGAATGGTGAGCAGCAAGTTGGGTAAATGTTTGGTGGATGTATCTAAAAGACACAGTAGAAAGTTTTTCTTGAGAAAAACCATCTTACTTATCATTGAGTAATTTCTTTAGTATGAACAGTTTACTCAGAGATAAGTGAATTTTTAAAGTAGATTTTCCTATAATGCAAAATATCTCTTCTTTAGGATATCTTCGGATAGGTTTCCTCAATGTCTGTAGGTTTAAAACCAAGGCCACAATCTTTGATTTCTTTGATTTACTGACTGAGCCAACAATGATAGAACTCAGTATGATAGATTCATATTTGATTATGGGGTAGCTGCTCAAATTTTCCTGTCTTATGAGATTATCTATAACTATAAAAATGATGAGCAGTTACCTTTTCCAAATATCAACAGACTTGTAGATGTAATTAGAAAATAATTCTGAATAGAAATGCTAATCCATACCAAGAACAGTTTTCTGAATTACAGATTATTTCTGTTTGGTTTCCATCTACAAATTTTCTCTAGTTAGAAAAATATATTTACAAAGCTAGTCTTTGAAATTTAAATAATCTAACGTAAGCTTTCCTAAAGTGTGTTACACTAAATAACAAACTAGCTACATGCTCTGTAAAAGTGATCCTTGGTAAAAGGAAAAAAGAAAAGTGAAATACCATAGCCTCTCTTTGAGATTTGCAGTGTACAGAACAACGTTTTCTATTTTTACATTCTAGTAGGATATTTAAGTTGGTTATTTACTATTACTGCTAATTATTTCTTTAAATTTGACTGGGAAATCCTTCTAACAAGTGATTGAGCTTCCCTCTACTAACCTGTAACAACCCACTTAGTTTAGTTGTATTAAAACCAGTGATCTATACATATCCTCATTTGGATTCAGGAACATCCTGCAAGTTTATTTTAATTGGGTTGGGGTATATGCAGCACTGGGTCAGTCCACATATGAAGGAATCCATAGTCCTAAGGTCCTAGCCTAGCCATTGGGTAACAAGAAATCCCTCCTTTGCAATTTTTGGATCTGGGTTTTTTTGTCCTTTTTCATTTAATGCAGAAACACTAGGCTGGAGAGACACATGATTAAAAATGTGGTATTATATAGTCACTTGCTTTAGGATATTCCTGATTGCTTTGATCAAGTTTTGTTTCTTTAAATTTCCTTCAATGATTCCTGAGTTTTCCTTCAGTGAAAAGAAACGTCTTCTGTGATTATTCATAATTTCCTACCAATGGTAATAAGTCACAATTACCACTGTCCATGTTAACTGGAGGGACAAACTTCTGTGTAGAAAACTGAAGGAAGATCATCAGGCCAAGGACCCTATGAGATTTGGGAACAGCCTATTAAATTAACCAGAATTTTAAATTCACATGATCTGTCTCTCTAAGAATCCACCGTAACAAAGAGTAAGAAATAAAAGAATGTTTTTTTCCGGGTCATGTGAAATGGTACAAACCAAACCACTTGTATTGACTGCTGACCAATCTGGATAAAAGTAAAGCTCAAAATGACAGGGTAATAAATCTTCTATTTGTCTTTCTACACTTCAGTATGTCAGTAAAGAACCTTTCATGACATTGTTGTTTCTCTGATCATGCACTTGCCTGTTATGAATTGTTTTAACTTAAGAATTATGCAATATGAGACCACTTTAAGGTTATAAATCTTGGTTACACAAAGCACACTTACAGAACTGGTAAAATTTACATGATAATTTAAAATTCTTTTTGAGCTTCTGCTAAAATATGAGAGTGCTAACTACTCAGGAAAAGGCACACTTATTTTCCCATAGTTATTACAGAGTCCTAGGACAATATAATACATCAGGTAGATTTCAATACCATCTGAAGTATGTGTATTAAGAAAATTATTTTTACTAGAAATAATCCAGATACATGCAGGTCTTTCATAGTTACAAAAATAAATTATTAAGCAGTCAATATGGTTTATTTTGAGTTTTAGCCAAAACATTATTTTCAGAGAAAAGGCAAAAAATTATTGTAAAATGCCATTTTGAGATCTGTAACTACCTGGAACTAGAAAATCTTCACTACAAGAATGATCTCAAAATAAGTAGAATTCCTATTAACTTAAATGCAAGTTTTATAGTTAGAAAACATATATTAGTTTGATACAATTCCCCTATTCATTAGAAAAAAATACCTTAGTTTTTAGATTCCTCTTCTATTCAAATGAATATGCTGTAGTTTCCGTTTGCAGGATAAGTTAAAAATGACTCACAATACTGTAAGCTTTATATTTACTGCTTCTAAACAAAGTTATACCATACTACCTGTATAATTAAATCATCCAGAATGATTTCTGCTTCCAGCATTATTCTGAATTATAATTACAAAAGACTCATAATCTCTTATCCAAAAATCTATTAATCATGTCATAATTTGATACATGGACAAAGTTATTCATTTCCTAGAATTTTAAAGGACTAAATTAAGTTCAAATTATAGTGTATGAATGGAATCTAAGAATTAACCAAAGATTTTGTGTGGTTCCAAGTTTGTCTTTAAAATTCATTTGAATAAGTATAAACCACTTGTTAATACCGCACAGAAAAGTTAACTCTATAAAAGCTTCATGAAGGACCAAATTCTGTGTAATAGATAAAACAACACTCCTTTATTTGCTCCTCTATTGGCCTCCAATAACGAAAACAAGAAGTTGTAGAAGTTCACATAAAGGCAGAAAGGTCAAATTCAGCCAGAAAATATATGGCATATCATTAAACATAAGAGGCTATGTTATTTTTCAAATCAGTGTTCTCTGCTTAGGGCAGCTTAAATGAGTAAATACAGACTTATAATGCCAGGAAACAGATGGGTCATGTTTTGCTCTCCCAGGAAAGACCCTAAGGCCATATCTATATCAGAATGTGGCATATGATTATTTCAACGGTTAACTCAAGCCAGAGCAAAGCAACCACATTGTTTTTGTACTGTTTTTGTCAATTTTCTAGTCTCAATGAAATAAACACTAGCATTGCTTAATAAAGGCTGTATTATATCTACTTAGAAATCAGAGTTAACAATTATATGACGGGAGATTTTTCTCTTTGAGTATATCTATAATTTTCCCTGTCAAGCTGAGAGCAATTTTCCCACTGTTTACACAAAACCACCAAAACTAGATGCTAGAAATCACATAGGCTGATACAAATGCAGTAAACAGTTTGAGGCATAAGCCATATTCTTAGTAAGCCTCCATTTAGCTAGTATTACCTTGGCTCAAGTGGTCAATGGCTTTTAGACAGTGTGAAAATCTGAGAATATACATATTTTAACTGATTCTCTAGTGATTCATCCATATTATTGAGGGAGGAGCAGAATTTCAGAGCTAGACCTTACGGATAGCCCATTGAATAATTTTGATTAAAGCCAACCCAGGGCTTAATTTTAAGTCCATTTAGGTTTACCAAGTGTTTAAAAATATCAGTAGAATTTGAAAGAAACTGACAGATTAGTTGACTTCAGAGGAGCATAGAAATCGACCCACAGTTGCACCCATCTTGTTGCTATTCTTATTCCAGGAACACAGCTGATAAGAGTAAGAGATTGATGTGTTTCCTCTGTCCGTGAATACTTTAATCACTGAAATGTATTAATAATCACAGCACTATTCCTCTTCTCTGTAATTATTTTGGACTGGTCTTCATTTTAACATGAAAGTGATATCTTAGGAGTAAGACAGGAGGGGAGAAATCAATAAAGTTCACATGGAGCCACTGGCTTTAATTTGTGCATGCCATTAGAATCTGTTATGCTGAGAACTCAGTCATAAACGAAGAAGGAGAAAAGAGCTTTAAGGAAAAGAACAGACATATTCATATAAAGACAATAGAAAATGCAACATAACTGGATCTTCTACATAAGCAAACAAACAAACAAACAAACCAACAAACAAAGGTTAAAAGTCATGGAGTAAGACTGGTTCAAGATGTCAGAGTACAAGGACATGCGCTCACTCCCTCTTGCAAGAGCACTGGAATCACAACTAACTGCTGAACAATCATCAACAGGAAGACACTGGAACTCACCAAAAAGATACCCCACATCCAAAGACACAGAAGAAGCCACAATGAGATGGTAGGAGGGGCGCAATCACAATAAAATCAAATCCCATAACTGCTGGGTGGGTGGCTCACAAACGGGAGAACAATTATACCGCAGAAGTCCACCACTGGAGTGAAGGTTCTGAGTCCCACATCAGGCTTCCCAACCTGGGTGTCCGGCAATGGGAGAGGGAATTCCCAGAGAATCAGACTTTGAAAGCTAGCGGAATTTGACTGCAGGACTTCGACAGGACTGGGGAAAACAGAGACTACACTCTTGGAGGGCACACACAAAGTAGTGTTCATATCAGTACCCAGGGAGAAGGAGCAGTGACCCAGAGGGGACTGAACCAGATCTATCTACCTGCTAGTGTTGGAGGGTCTCCTGCAGAGGTGGAGGGTGCTGTGGCTCACTGCGAGGACAAGGACACTGGCAGCAGAAGTTCTGGGAAGTACTCCTTGGTGTGAGCCATCCCAGGGTCCGCCATTAGCCCCACCAAAGAGCCCGGGTAGGCTCTAGTGTTGGGTCGCCCCAGGTGAAACAACAAACAGGGAAGGAACCCAGCCCCACCCATCAGCAGACAAGCAGATTAAAGTTTTACTGAGCTAGCAAAAGCCAGCTCTACCCACCACCAGTCCCTCCCATCAGGAAGCTTGCACAAGCCTCTTAGATAGCCTCATCCACCAGAGGGCAGACAGCATAAGCAAGAATAACTACAATCCTGCAGCCTGTGGAATGAAAACAACATTCACAGAAAGACAGACAAAATGAAAAGGCAGAGGACTCTGTACCAGATGAAGGAAGAAGATAAAACCCCAGAAACACAATGAAATGAACTGGAGATAGGCAAAATTCCAGAAAAAGAATTCAGAATAATGATAGTGAAGATGATCCAGGACCTCAGAAAAAGAATGGAGGCAAAGATCGAAAAGATGCAAGAAATGTTTAACAAAGACCTAGAAGAATTAAAGAAAAAACACTTAGAAGACTTAAAGAACAAACAAACAGAGATGAACAACACAATAACTGAAATGAAAAATACATTAGAAGCAATCAATAGCAGAATAACTGAGGCAGAAGAATGGATAAGTTACCTGGAAGACAGAATAGTGGAATTCACTGCCACAGAACAGAATAAAGAAAAAAGAATGAAAAGAAATGAAGACAGCCTAAGAGACCTCTGGGACAACATTAAATGCACCAACATTCGCATTATAGGGGTTCCAGAGGAGGAGAGAGAGAAAGGACCCAAGAAAATATTTGAAGAGATTATCATTGAAAACTTCCCTAACATGGGAAAGGAAATAGCCACCCAAGTCCAGGAAGCGCAGAGAGTCCCATACAGGATAAACCCAAGG
>NC_041221.1:126431977-126447216 GCF_002837175.3 Physeter macrocephalus | reverse complement strand
AACAAAGAAAAATTATTAAAAGCAACAAGGGAAAAATGACAAATAACAAACAAGGGGACTCCCATAAGGTTAACAGCTGATTTCTCAGCAGAAACTCTACAAGCCAGGAGGGAGTGGCATGATATATTTAAAGTAATGAAAACGAAGAACGTACAGCCAAGATTACTCTACCCGGCAAGGATCTCACTCAGTTTCGATGGAGAAATCAACAGCTTTACAGACAAGCAAAAGCCAAGAGATTTCAGCAGCACTAAACCAGCTCTACAACAAATGCTAAAGGAACTTCTCTAAGTGGGAAACACAAGAGAAGAAAAGGACCTACAAAAATAAACCCAAAACAATTAAGAAAATGGTAATAGGAATACATATATCGATAACTACCTTAAACACTCCAACCAAAAGACACAGGCTCACTGAATGCATACAAAAAGAAGAACCGTATATATGCTGTCTACAAGAGAACCATTTCAGACCTAGGGACACATACAGACTGAAAGTGAGGGGATGGAAAAAGATATTCCATGCAAATAGAGATCAAAAGAAAGCTGGAGTAGCAATACTCATATCAGATAAAATAGACTTTAAAACAAAGAATGTTACAAGAGACAAGGAAGGACACTACATAATGATCAAGGGATCGATCCAAGAAGATATAATGATTATAAATATATATGTACCCAACATAGGAGCACCTCAATACATAAGGCAAATTCTAACAGCTATAAAAGAGGAAAACAACAGTAACACTATAATAGTGGGGGACTTTAACACTTCACTTACGCCAATGGACAGATCATCCAGACAGAAAATTAGTAAGGAAACACAAGCTTTAAATGACACAATAGACCAGATACATTTAATTGATATTTATAGGACATTCCATCTGAAAAGAGCAGATTACACTTTCTTCTCAAGTGCACACGGAACATTCTCCAGGATAGATCATATCTTGGGTCACAAATTAAGCCTCGGTAAATTTAAGAAAATTGAAATCATATCAAGCATCTTTTCTGACCACAACTCTATGAGATTAGAAATCAAATACAGGGAAAAAAATGTAAAAAACACATACACATGGAGGCTAACCAATACGTCACTAAATAACCAAGAGATCACTGAAGAAATCAAAGAGGAAATCAAAAAATACCTAGAGACAAATGACAACAAAAATATGATTATCCAAAACCTATGGGATGCGGCACGAGCAGTTCTAAGAGGGAAGTTTATAACAATACAATCTTACCTCAGGAAACAAGAAAAATCTCAAATAAACAATCTAATCTTGCAACTAAAGGAACTAGGGAAAGAAGAACAAACAAAACCCAAAGTCAGTAAAAGGAAAGAAATCATAAAGATCAGAGCAGAAATAAATGACATAGAAACAAAGAAAACAATAGCAAAGATCAATAAAACTAAAAGTTGGTTATTTGAGAAGACAAAATTGATAAACCTTTAGCCAGACTCATCAAGAAAAACACCAAACAAAGATACTACAAAAAAAAGAAAACTACAGACCAATATCACTGATGAGTATAGATGCAAAAATCCTCAACAAATACTAGCAGACAGAATCCAACAAGACAAATAAAGGATCATACACCATGATCAAGTGGGATTTATCCCAGGGATGCAAGCATTCTTCAATATATTCAAATTAATCAATGTGATATACCATATTAACATATTGAAGGATAAAATCCATATGATCATCTCAATAGATGCAGAAAAAGCTTTTGACAAAATTCAACACCCATTTATGCTAAAAACTCTCCAGAAAATGGGCATAGAGGGAACCTACCTCAACATACTAAAGGCCATATATTACAAACCCACAGCAAATATCATTCTCAATAGTGAAAAACTGAAATAGTTTCCTCTAAGATCAGGAACAAGACAAGGATGTCCACTTTGGCCACTATTATTCATCATAGTTTTGGAAGTCCTAGCCACGGCAATCAGAGAAGAAAAAGAAATAAAAGGAATACAAATTGGAAAAGAAGAAGGAAAACTGTCAGTGTTTGCAGATGATATGATACTATACACAATTAATCCTAAAGAAGCCACCAGAAAACTAATAGAGCTAATCAATGAAACTGGTAAAGTTGCAGGATACAAAGTTAATGCACAGAAATCTCTTGCATTCCTATACACTAACAATGAAAGATCAGAAAGAGAAATAAGGAAACAATCCCATTCACCACTGCAACAAAAAGAATAAAATACCTAGGAGGTATTTTACCTTTTACCTAAGGAGGTAAAAGACCTGTACTCAGAAAACTTTAAGACACTGATGAAGGAAATCAAAGATGACACAAACAGATGGAGAGATATACCATGTTCTTGGACTGGAAGAATCAATATTGTGAAAATGACTATACTACCCAAAGCAATATATAGATTCAATGCAATCCCTATCAAATTACCAATAGCGTTTTTTACAGAACTAGAACAAAATATCTTAAAATTCGTATGGTGAAATAAAAGACCCCAATAAGCCAAAGCAATCTTTAGGGAAAAAAACAGAGCTGGAGGAATCAGACTCCCTGACTTCAGACTATACTACAAAGCTACAGTAATCAAGAAGGTATGGTACTGGCACAAAAACAGAAATATAGATCAATGGAACAGGATAGAAAGCCCAGAGATAAACCGACGCACCTATGGTCAACTAATCTATGACAAAGGAGGATATACAATAGAGAAAAGACAGTGTCTTCAATAAGTGGTGCTGGGAAAACTGGACAGCTACATGTAAAAGAATGAAATTAGAACACTCCCTAACACCATACACAAAAATAAACTCAAAATGGATTCAAGACTTAAATGTAAGACTGGACACTATAAAACTCTTAGAGGAAAACTTAGGAAGAACACTCTTTGACATAAATCACAGCAAGATCTTTTTTGACCCACCTCCTAGAGTAATAGAAATAAAAACAAAAATAAACAAATGGGACCTAATGAAACTTAATAGCTTTTGCAGAGCAAAGGAAGCTATAAATAAGACGAATAGACAACCCTCCGAATGGGAGAAAATATTTGTAAAAGAATCAATGGACAAAGGATTAATCTCCAAAATATATAAACAGCTCATGAAGCTCAATATTAAAAAACCATACAACCCAATCACAAAATGGGCAGAAGACCTAAATAGACATTTCTCCAAAGAAGACATACAGATAGATGGCCAAGAAGCACACGAAAAGCTGCTCAACTTCACTAATTATTAGAGAAATGCAAATAAAAACTACAGTGAGGTATCACCTCACACCAGTTAGAATGGGCATTATCAGAAAATCTACAAACAACAAATGTTGGAGAGAGTGTGGAGAAAAGGGAACCCTCTTACACTGTTGGTGGGAATGTACACTGATACAGCCACTATGTAGAACAGTATGGAGGTTCCTTAAAAAACTAAAAATGTAATTACTATATGACCCAGCAATCCCACTATTGGGCATATACCCAGAGAAAACCATAATTCCAAAAGACAGATGCACCCCAATGTTAAGTGCAGCACTATTTACAATACCCAGGTCATGGAAGCAACCTAATGCCCATCGACAGATGAATGGATAAAGAAGATGTAGTACATATATACAATGCAATATTACTCAGCCATAAAATGGAACGATATTAGATCTTTTGTAGAGACATGGATGGACCTAGAGACTGTCATACAGACTGAAATAAATCAGAAAGAGAAAAACAAATATCATATATTAACGCATGTATGTGGAATCTAGAAAAAATGGTACATTGAACCAGTTTGCAAGGCAGAAATAGAGACACAGATGTAGAGAACAAATGTATGGACACCAAGGGGGGAAAGTGGGGTGGGAGGGTTGGTGGTGTTGGGATGAATTGGGAGATTGGGATTGACATATATACACTAATGTGTATAAAATAGATAACTAATAAGAACCTGCTGTATAAAAAAAATTTAAAAAAATTTTAATAAAAAGTTATCAAGTAAAAAAGAATATTTATTAGAGCTATCCATTACTTTCCTTACTCACAAAGGCTGTTCTAGCTAGGTAGCAATGTATTGATAGTAACATAACAAAACCAATTCAAAGTAATTCAATACAACCTATTTAAAAATTACATACATGTAAATTGTGGTAAAATTGAAAAAAATTTTTTAGGCTTAGCACAGAAAACCAAAAGCAAAGTTTTCTATGATCTCCCCAGTTAATTTTGATTTTCCTTAAGATTTGACGACAGGCCACAAAATAGGCACATTTATTAATCAATTATAATAGTATTTGTCATGCAAATAGGATTTGCTAGCCTTATTTCCATATGCAGCAATGTTGGACAGCTTAGAGTTCTGGGTCATAAATTACAATAAAACCTGGGTCTTCTGTTTTTTGCAGTAACAAATTTTGTTTCTTATAGTTAACTAGGAGTTAACAACATTTATCACTTAGAATATTTCTATTAATTAATAAAGTTGGAAAAATATTGCATATCTATTCTAGTAGTTTTAACTTTTTCTTAGAGCAGAATTATTTCATTTAAGGAAAACATCTAGAATTTCATTAGCCAAGATGAACAAATGCAGAGTTTCTACAACTGATAGGGAGCAATAGGTGATCCTCCCCACACCCCTCCAAGGAGTACTTTCATTTCCTCAACCTAGTTTAAACTTTCAGTGCTGAATGAAATGTCAATATAAAAATAGCTTGAAAACAATGGTGTTGTCTATTCTCCTTATTTCACTCTTATGGAAACAAAGACACAGAGGTATCTAATGAAGGAGTCGTAACCATCCCCCATGTTTCTTAACTTCCAAGCCATGCCCTTCTCTATCACACTACAGTACTCTATTTTCCCCTCGTAGAATTGGGAAACATAAACCCTGAACATGAAAGAAATTATTTATGGTTAGTTTGGAATTCTTTTCTGTCTAAAAGTTGTTTACTCTGAAGTGTGAGATTTCCCTCTATGGTTCACCAGCTAAAAGCTGCATGGATTGGGCTGAGTATTTCCTAATTCTGTAATCAGGGATTGATTTACATTGTTGGCAAATGCATCCTTTAGAATCCCAACGTAAACTTTAAATGTTCGAAGTTGTGGAAAGAGTATAGTGCACTGAGTACTGAGATATGATGTTAATACGCAAACTTTGTTGGAGAGGAAAGACATGAATAATCATAAGAAAATAGATTTTAAATGTCATGAATTTCTTGTTGGGCAATAATGAGGAGGCTGGCTAACCACAGTGTACTGTACAATGAAAACATTTCTTCCAGAATGTCCTTTAGGGTTATTTATGAATAGCTACCACTCTCCCCTCCATGCTCTGGCAGCCACCATTTTTTCCCCAGTATTTTACACATTTTATCTTACTTATTCCTTAAAACAGTTTTATTGAGATTATGACCATAGACAGACAGGCAGGCTTTGAACCTGGGTATTTAATACTCTACCTCCACGATCTCTATTCTCTATGCCTCCTAAACTTCAGACTGTGTGGCTATAGTACCCAGGACAATGCTGACATTAGTGAAACTCAATACTGAGAATGTACAGAATGATTCTCACCTTAGACCAGTCACCCATTCGCCACACATAGCATTTGGAGTAATCTTCACAGTCCTCAGCCTCCCTGGGTCTGGTGGAGAGGACGCATTTCTTTCTGGGGTTAGTACACCTCACGGTCCGATGACGTACACCTTTGCCACACTTCACTGAACACTGGAAGATAACAG
Source organism: Physeter macrocephalus (assembly GCF_002837175.3). Taxonomy (NCBI): domain Eukaryota; kingdom Metazoa; phylum Chordata; class Mammalia; order Artiodactyla; family Physeteridae; genus Physeter; species Physeter macrocephalus. The sequence goes on along the minus strand of NC_041221.1, from coordinate 126,441,499 downwards.
CAGAGAAGTGTGGATAAAGCTGGTGATTAAGAGATACAGACTGATGATCAAATTACGTTAGGAACTGGTTCTCATCATCTCTCACAAGCCTATTACCCACATAAAAGCCAGAATGAAGGAGAAGGAGAAGGAGAGCACCAGGCTACAGCCCAGCATCAGAGGCCAGGTGGAGCTTCGGCATAGTGCTAGGGGTGAATGGGTTTCAGGAACACAGGACCATTACTACAGACAGTCCTGTAACACAGGGATTGTTTATGAAAGACAAATAATAAACAACGATCAAAATGTAAAACGCTAAACCTGACTGACATCAATTTTTTGCATATAATTATATAAGGAAATTCATTTTATTTTTGCTAAGATTTAGTTTGTTTTAGCCTTAAGAAGTGTTTGTGAAAAACGACAATTTCTAAGAGAATATCATTTCTCAAAACTTTTCTTAAAGCTAAAACAGAGAAAACATAGCAAAAACAAAACAGTTTCTTTACATAATTATACACCCCTAGAAATAATCATTCTCAATGGCTATATGGATTGAAAATATAATTCAGTTCAAAATAAGTTTAGTTCATTTCATGAATAATTGACGCTTGACTGACAGTGTGACATAATAGGTATGAAGCACGTAAGATGTAACTGACCATATCGTTTACATTTATGCTCCCCATTATGGAATATGTATAAAGCTTCCCAGTTTTAGAAAGTTATGCATCACTGATTATCTGGACACAGGAACCAAAATGGCATTGGGTGGGAGATGGGAGAGGGAGGGGGGGATGAGAGATATAGCAAAACTTGAAAACCTAATTTATATCTGTGTCTAAAAAAGGTCCAAAGAAGGAGCTGCAGGTATGCACTTAGCAAGAATGTAGTAGAGGAATAACCATGCAGATTCCAGTAGTTGTCTTCCTGAAAACTTAAGCATAGAACTCCTGAAGTTTTAAATACAATAAAATTTGCACAAATGCATCATTGTCTCATAATTTATGGTTTGCATTTGAATATCCTGAGCTTTAAGGTGGACTACATGTGTGATTTGGCATTTTAAGGTTTACATTTTTATTTTTTGCAATCAAAACTAACCTTGATCCATAAACTCAATTTTTATATTAAATCAAGACAAAAGAGACATTTTTAAAATTGGTACATTGCGTTGACCTATTACTTCTCCTACCTGGTGCCAAAAATCTGTATGGTAGGATATTTCTGACCTATTTCCTCCTGAAGAGTTTGCAGAAATGCTAGTTAGGCTGAAGGAAGGGTATTTCTGTTTCTCTGATGTTCACATGAGTCTTTTCTCCAGATTGTACTCATCCATTTTCATGTAAAATTGGACAATCCATTCATTCTCAAAAGTAGTCATTATAAATGAGGAAGAATCTATGCCAGAGTGAGATATAGCTTAGAAAAGTAAGACAAGAGAAAGTCACACTATGTGCTAGTGTGTTTTTTTTGGGGGTGGGGGTGGGTTAATTGAAGAATATTCCCAAACCTCATTATCTAAGCTACTTTATCCTCAATTTTCAAAAGAATGGCTACTTATTGCAGCCTAGCATTTTCTATTTGTCATTTTTACATCTTAGCTAATATTCTGAAATTAAGCATATTTTGCTCTGGGTGTGTGTGCACATGTGTCTTTGTGTATATATATGCGTATACAAGTGTGAGGGTGTTTATGTGTGTGTGTGCGCATGCACGCACATGCCCACCTAAAATGCTCCAGAGCAGCTAGTAAATATAAGTAATGACTGGTGTTATCATAAGCAGATATGTATCATGATAAGAGAAAATAAGCATACAGTTTGGCATGGAACAAAGCTGCATGCTACAGCAGCAGCTGTAGCTGCTGCTACATACTAGCTGGTGGGTGTATGGTGCAGTGAGCCTGGCAGCATTGGGTTCAAATCCTAGCTCCAACACTAAGCAGGACTTTAGGTAAACTATTTAATTTCTCTGAGCTGTAGTATTTCACAAGGGTGAAACTTAACTTTTTTGCATTGCTGATTAAATATCAACAAGATACTAAATATGAAATAAGAACAGAATCCCTGCTCACAGGAAATGACTGTTAAATGTTAATGTCCTTTCTTCTCCTTTCTCTTCTAATGCTCAGGAATATGAGTCAAATGTGTATTTTCTTTTTTTTTTTTAACACCTTTATTGGAGTATAATTGCTTTACAATGATGTGTTAGTTGCTGCTGTATAACAAAGTGAATCAGCTATACATATACATATATCCCCATATCTCCTTCCTCTTGCTTCTCCCTTCCACCCTCCCTATCCCATCCTTCTAGGTGGTCACAGAGCACTGAACTGATCTCCCTGTGCTATGTGGCTGCTTCCCACTAGCTAGCTATTTTACATTTGGTAGTGTATATAAGTCCATGCCACTCTCTCTCCAAATGTGTATTTTCATATGTGTCCACTAAAGAGTATACTCATGGTAAAGAAATAAAAAAGCTGGATTCTAAAATGTATATAATATATGCTCTTGATTACGTTACAATAGTCACAGAACAAAGAATAAATCTGTTTTTTTCCTACTTTCAAAATTATTTATAATGAATGTATTCCTTTTATTACCAGAAAAACCAATAAATGGTGCTAAAACTGCCATGCAGAGAGACTCTGAACATGATAAAACATGACCTTATATAGGCTAAGAGTAAGAAAATCAGAGGGAAAAGGAGAAGCATTGGGGTGGGTACCGTACCTCGGACCACACGCCCGCCTCCCACACGGTCATGCAGTCCTGGCCCTCGCAGCGCTGGGTGGAGGCCGGCTTGGGCCCGGCGCAGTCCCTCTCCTGGGCTCTCATCAGGGTTCCATTGCTCAGCTGCTGGGTACAGGCCACTTGTCTGCTCTGCATCCCTTTTCCACAAGTTCGTGAACATGGGGTCCATTCTGTCATCATCCATCTAAAAGTAAAGCAAGAGTCAGTGAGACAAGTTAAAAGATATCTACTTACTACATATTTTGACATGGCTAGAATTAGCAGAATGTTTACACAATAGATTTATACTTTTTTTTTTTTTTTTTTTACTAATATTTGTGTTTTCCCTAAGAAATCCAGGCTTTCTATCGCTTCTCCACACTCCTCATCTCAGGGCCTTGCTCTTATTAGAATCTCAAAGGATGTATTAGACTCCGTCCCTGTCATGTTGCACGCTTTGCCTGCTGCTGCCCGTCACGTCATATTGCCATACTGAGGTACCTAACAAGTATAAAATTGCTAACATACATGAGTTGGTCCTATTCTTTGCATTTTGAATCTTTACAATAACCCCACATATTAGGTACTACAACTATCGTGGCCTTTTACAGAAAGGGAAACCAAGGCAAGGAGAGGCGTAGTAACTTACCAAAGGCCACAGGTTGTGGAGTCAGAAATTGAAATCAGGCTGCAGACTACCTCACAAAGAGACATGTGCAGGTATTTGCAAGTAAAAGAAGCCTGCCACGGAGAACTCCTTACTTATCTGGAGGAAGTAATCACTAACGTATTATGCCCATCACCTGCAACCAGATTGCTGTTAACACGATAACATTTGCACTGCAGTACTGCCTCAATGAAGTTCCTGTCTGCTCATCTATCAAGTATGATGCAGACCTACCATTTTGCTTTGGAGACCCCTAGTAGATTTTTCCTAAAGTGAATATTTATCTTCCAAATTTATTTCAGTTTCTGCTTCATCTTTCTGCACAAGGATACCTAGGCTATAAGCACAATTTAAACCCATCTATATGCCTTTCCCCTCAACTAGGGAACCAACCATGGAACTATGGAAGACACTTCTGGAAAGAGAAGTATTTGCAATTTCATGAAATCCTAATTTTTTAAATAAAATAAATTTTAGAAATCCTTAGTATAATGATGAAAGGTTACTTTTTTCATTCCTTGGAAAGCTGCTGAAAAATAAGAACAAAAAAATGAAACATATTGTAGGGAGAGAAAACATTTTATATTTTAGAATTCATCTAATTGGGAATTATCTCATTTCCTCATTTTCCAGCCTCCTTCTTACAAAGCTATATACTAGTGCATTAATATATTTTATATTTGGTACATAGGGTTACATCAGGCCATTTGGTGACTTTTTCAAAAAATGTGAATGGTAATTAGAATGTTTTTTACCATGGTGGGGAAAAAAGAAGAAGCAAGAGGAACAAAAGTTGTGCTATGCCAGTAAATCTTGGAAAGATTTCCTGTGATGACCCCTCAGGATTGTCCATGTCCATATCTTACTTTCCAGTATTTTGGTTAACCTCACTGACATTGCTTCTTGGTGGTTCAAAGTACACTGCCTCCTTTTCCAAGGGAAAGAAGATAATAATTGCTAACAAAAAGACTTCCAGTCTCCAGCTGCAAAAATTTCTCACTCAGAAATGTATCAACCTTTTAAAACTATTCATTTTACCAAGTCATTATCAAGGCATTTTCCCCCAAGATAGCTGAGGTCAGTGAATGAACAACAAATGGTGTGTACTGTACATTCTGATTCTTCACAGACCAGGTTAGGAAGTGACAAATATGCTCTAGTCCTCAAATCCAGGTCATTCAAGATTCCTGATATATCAGAAAAAGCTCCTGCTCTTTTATCCAAATGGGAAAGCTATATGGTATATAAAATAAATGGTGTTTTGAAACATTTTAATAAATTATTTAACATAAGATAAATTAGCATTTTAATGTCTATTAAAAGAGATTAAAAAAAGAGAAAGATAATTCTTAGGAATAGTAATAACAACAACAAAAAAAATCCAGGTTCTTTAGCTGACAGGGCAAAAGCTAAAAACTCAGCATCTGTTATCTGCCTAGCAATGAATGGAAAAGACCCAAGGACCTGACCGTAGGAAACAATATTTCCCTAAGTCACCCTTTCTGTTGATTACTACCCTGCCTTATAAAAACACGTAATTAAAGCAGCCGCATAGCACAGGGAGATCAGCTCGGTGCTTTGTGACCACCTAGAGAGGTGGGATAGGGAGGGTAGGAGGGAGGGAGACACAAGAGGGAAGAGATATGGGGACATATGTATAACTGATTTACTCTGTTATAAAGCAGAAACTAACACACCATTGTAAAGCAATTATACTCCAATAAAGATGTTAAACAAAACAAAACAAAACAAAAACACGTAATTACAGAGTTCAGATGAAAAGCATATGGTCTGGCTCGTGCAAAGGGCGTTATTGAACATTATTGAAAGTAATGTACGTTTTTCTTTTGCATATTCTTTTACATACCATTCTTCTATTCTCTGGAAGCATATTTTTCCCTTTGAGGGGGAGGGAAGAATTGTTAGAGCACGAATGCAAAGAAAGGAAAAAGTAGATAATCAGCTTTTGATACCTTAAATACATACACTGAGTCTACAGAAAAGCAAGTCTTGAAATTTCAGCTTTGTAGAGGAAGACAAGATTTTCCAAATTCTTTTAAGCTCCGGTTAACATAGCATGAGCCAGATCTGGAGGGCTTAACAATTGAGTTTTGCAATAAGCCAGAAATAGAAGGAACTTGGGACGCAGTGCTACATCTGAAGGGGAAGGTAGGGGAAGAGGGAAACCAGAAGAACTGAGCATTAGAGATTACTGAAGACAGAAAAGCCTAAATATAGTTACTTGGCAACTCTGTTTCTCCCTCTCCTTTCACTTCCCCATACATTGTGGTGGAAGGTCATGAGGAAGATTATATTAGTTAGAGAGCCATTCTGTCCCACAAAGTTTTGAGGACTTTTGACACTGGGGCTGAGTTCCACTCAAGCCCAACATTAATTTTTATATGAAAGCACAGAGATTTTTTGGGAGCCCTGTGCCTGAAACCATTCTGCACAGCCTTGCTGCAAGCCCACCCCAAAATCATACTAAGGTTCCATTCACCCATCTCTGCTGGTTACTGAGGCATAGGTTTCTTTTACACCACTTTAAGGTGCTCAGTATTGCTGTTCTATCCCCTACTCTTGAGTTTCTTGCCTGCTTTGTTGCTTATTACTCACTGGGGAAGTCACATGGGACCGAAGCAACCAACTTTCGAATAACTAGGACTCAGGTCGGGAATCTGGTGATCAGAGACCAGGAACCAAACAGTTTGCCTTGGGGTCTCTGGGGCAAGGAAGTAAGGATCTAGCCTTAGGGACCAGAAGGACAAAATGCCCCCACTGTTGTGTAGGGGACTGGGTCCTGGCCAGTCCCACTTTAGTTTATATCGTCATTGGCAAGTGCTTAAAACACCATTTTGGAGAATTTAGCAATGAGTAGCTGAATTCAACCAAATAACCAGATTTTTGAAGAGGTGACCAACAGGTTACCAGCTACTTTTAAATACTCCTCTGCCATCCAGTTAGGAGTTGTCTTCACACTGTGGACAACAGCTAAAGTTGAGGTCAATCCTAACTTTGCTTTCCTAACACTCATTCCATCAAGTTGATTATCTTTCTTTCTTAGACCCTGCTTATTTAAAGCCTTACATTTTGGTACATATCCACTGCATTGCTTTTAAGAAAATGGGATTTTGTTAATGAGTGGTGGGACAGGGTTACCTTGTTTGGCACGGTTGCTCATTGCACTTGCGAATCTGTGGCTCTGGCTTGGTTAAGTATTTGCATTTCTTATTGTCCACAATGCTGATATTTTTGTTCATGATTTTCGTGCAAGACACTGTTGTCTTCCTTTCTCCTGAAAAGAGCAAATAAACATAAAAAGAAATGTTATTTTAGGCCTCTATGCAATGGACTTATTGCATAGTCTTATATGCATGTTTATTTGAGGTATTCCTAGACTTGTAATTTTCATATTTTAAACAAATTTTAGGTTAGATCAATGAGGATGATATTATTTATAATTTATATAACAAAATGTATCTCTAGGCTTAAGGAAGATAATGGTAATTTTTTTTCTTGTTAGCAATTAAATGGCAAGTTTTATAATACAAAGGGATTATGGTGCATAAGTTGATAAGATGTTATTTAAATATTTTTATAAAGGACTGTGCCATCTTTTAGCATTCAGCGGTGGAAAGCAGTATTTGTATGAAACCTTTGTGCTGTCATGAAAGCACATAAACATGTGTATAAACGTGTGCACATTTTATCATCTGGCTGTACACCATCAGGGGGTAAGTTATGGGAAGCAAGCTTATCTTGAATATAACTCAGACCTTTATTCTTGTCACTTCTGGTAAAGACCCCAAGAATTCAAGAAATCCTCATTCCCTAGTGATTATCCTGTTCTCTAAGAGAAGCCATGGGAGTTTTCCCATTTTCCACCAGCTTTCAGAAAACTGGCTTTTCCCCTTTCTCTGGTAAGATAAAGTCTGATTATAAAAGGTAAAAATGACTATTTGTATGCTGTATTCATTTTGCTTAGAGTCCTATAAGCACGCTTGCTTGACAACACTTTTATTATTTCATCTTACACTGAAAAAGCCTACCAAATATGAGCTGATTCTGTTTCTCTAAAAAAGTTTAAATATCTATATAGGATTTAATAATTTAATTTAACTTGTTTGACATTACAAAATAATTAAATCAGCCAATAATTTTAAAGCCAGACAGGTCATGAAGGATTAAGAAAAGAAAAATCACAAGTCTTTTGGGTCACTATTGAAGGGCCCATTAGTTAGGATCCTATGACTATCATGCAATGATAATTAGGAAGCTCAGAGCATTCATACTGGTCATGCCAAACAGGACAGCCTGGGCTTGTGGCAGAGAGGTCATTCTGTTCTTTAATTAACAGAGAAGGAGGCTGGCATCAAGAAAGGATGTAGAGAGAGAGAGAGAGAGAGAGCTACTTTGAATAACTTTTGAATATCTTTTACTTTGACTTGAGGGGGATTGGGAGAGACAGGGGTAACCAAGTGGAAGGCAAAAGAATAGAAACAGGTTCAGGATCTTTCCTTGATTACCCTCAACAACACTGAGCATAGTCCCATGACAATTTGTAGTATAAAAACATGACTATATCTACATACATATGTGGATTAACTAATAATTATATCTGTGGTCACTGCATGTCATGTTATTAAAAACATTTAGATCTTTAGATCTTAAGTTCCATCTTCTAGCATAGGCAGCACAATGTTGGCTAAATTATTTTCTATCTGGAGAATCCCAGAGTTCTGGAGCAATGCAACTTTTTCTATGGTAGCTCAAGACAGACAAGAGTGCCAAGCAGGTAAAAGGTCTTTTCCTTCGAGAGGGAAAAGGCATGCCTTCAACCAGGACTCTGGCACTCAGTGAAAGGTGCACCAGTGGGCCAACAATGAGGAGGACCTTGAGATGGACATCCAACCAAAGATAAGTAAAAGGTGCCCCCCAGGTGCTCCTTTCTCCACCGAGAAGTTGCCTTGGAACAAGGGTGCATGACTTGGTAAATGGAGCATGGGCTAGATTGTGGTCCCTGGGGCAAGGACTTTATGTGTAGTGCCAGCCGCCTAACTAATGCAACAGTCATGTCTCAGAGGTCCACTAGCCTGACCTGTGCAGCTCATGCAGTCAGGTAATGTTATGCTAATGTGTAGAGGAAAGGCAACCTTACAAGCCCCAGGCAAATGTTTAAGGGCTGTCCAGGCTATTCCGTGGTAGGTCAAGAAGGGTGGGGTGAGGCATTAGACTTAATCATAATAGTGTTCAATACCCACCAACTTCAAATAATTTTCAAATAAGCTGCTAGAGAAGCAGAAATGACTTATGATGTTAATTTTTCTTCACAGAAAAAACTGGCTTTACTAGGTAGGAGTTACCTAAATGTGAAAATTTGGGAAGTTTTTGGTCAACTTCCACCTAGTTTCCTATGCCTCAGGTGCTCCTATATGACCTTTATGAAATAGGTATAACACAAATTTTGTATAATGCTAGCATATGTAAGTATTATTTCTACATGACAATGATGCCTACCTAAAAGGATTAAAATAAATGTTGCTTTTATGAAATATAAATATTAGTTTTAAAATCTAATTTAAAACCTCATAGTTATAAGACACTTTTTTATAGAATAGATGTAGTTGTCTAAACTAATTTAAATTTAATGCTTTTTGCCAACTACAGCACAAAAAGATGACAAACAGACAATATCCAGAAAGCCTTTGCTGAACTTCAGCGTAGCCACGGAATGAGTAACTCAGAGCTAATTACACTGCATTTTTTCCTTTACTCGGAAAATATCTAACCTTAGTTATGTTGGCCCAGAGGTAACATATTGAGCTTTTGAAAAAAATCTTTTAAGTATTGATATATCAAAAGAGATACAGGTACTGGCACCACTACAGAGAGCACCTTATTCGTGCTCTAAAAAAGTATGAAGGCATGTGAGTATGAATTGGAACATTTCCATCTACATTGTAGCAAAGACCCTCACATCGTAAGTGTTTTGGCAGCTAGAAGAGGGATTAGCCCTACTTTTAAAAATTATTTATTTATTTATTTATTTTTGCCGTACGCGGGCCTCTCACTGTTGTGGCCTCTCCCATTGCGGAGCACAGGCTCCGGACGCGCAGGCTCAGCGGCCATGGCTCACGGGCC
>NC_041221.1:126411675-126431883 GCF_002837175.3 Physeter macrocephalus | reverse complement strand
CCATGGCTCACGGGCCCAGCCGCTCCGCGGCATGTGGGATCTTCCCGGATCGGGGCGCGAACCCGTGTCCTCTGCATTGGCAGGCGGACTCAACCACTGCGCCACCAGGGAAGCCCTAGCCCTACTTTTTAAAAATTTCATTGAACAAAGACAAAAGAATCAAGAAAAGAAATCTAATGCTCAGCTACAGGCACATTATGCCTGTGAAAATACAACTAGGATCTTAAAGCCATACAGAAATGTTATTGTTTGATTTTTTCTTTTATATATTTTTATGTCCCAGCCAACACAGGAAATTTCCATTATAGCATCTAATAGCAGTATTTACAACGCATCCAGTACTGTGGAACCAAGGGATGAACAGAAAGTGATGGAGTTAACTGGCCTTCTGCCTGAACCTTGAGTAGCTGCAAGCTGTTGACAGTGTATTATTTGCTTTATGGCAATTAATTTCATCTCTGAGTCATTCCCACTAAATCAGTATTGGGGAAATCTGTTTTGAACATAATTACAAATAAAATACAATAACCATTATATATTCATCTTATTACTAAATTTGGGCAAAATCTGAAAAGGAGGGGTAATTTTTATTTACTGATTCTTTCTTTGTTCTCTGAAGACACTCAACAGAGTACATATTATGTTGTGTTCCTTCTTTTCCAATCTCAGTGATAAATTGATTTTTTTTCTATGCTCTGTATTTAACTCATGAAATGGAAATTTTTAATAAAACTATAGTCTACTCAGGTAGATCACATTTCTAAAACCTGCATCATACATGTAGAAACAATCTGGGGAGTGGGTTCAGTGTTTTAATATGCATAACTGAAGTTCTCTGTATGTTATGGGACATTTCAAACTTTTAAAAACATTTTTTACTTTTTAATTTTGAAATAATTGTATACTCACATCTACTTGTGAGAAATAATAAAGAGACTCTGAATACCCTTTTCCAGTTCCCCACAGTGGTAATGACTTGCAAAACTATAGTACAGTATCACAACTAGCACACTGACATAGATATTGTCAAGATGTACAATATTTCCATCACCACAAGAATCCCTCCAGTTACCCTTTTAGAGCCACACCCACTTCCCCTACCATCCACCACTCAATAAGTCTGGCAGCTACTAACCTGTTCTCCATTCCTATAATATTTTCAAGAATGTTTTGAAAACTGTTATATACAGTGCATAACTTTGGGGGACTGACTTTTTTACTCTGCATGATCCCCTTGGAGGTACATCTTCATTGTTGTATCAATCATTTGTTTCTTTTTACTACCAACTAGTAACTCCTGCTGTGGATGGACCACAATTTGTACAACAATTTATCCAAACGTTTTACTAAAACTGGGGATGTCTATAAGAAAGAGACTATGTATATTCATCTGTCTTTACATTCTTCTTTAAAAATTTTTACTTAATTATTTTCTATTGAACTAACAATGACTAGCAAGCAATTGAACCAAAAGTAAAAATACTTTAATGAGGAAGAAGGTCTTTTTTCTGAGCACTTCTTAAAGTTACATAAAATGGTGGTTATTTTTTAAGCATACTTTTTTTTAACCTGAACAACTTCAGAAATCATGTCATGTCCTTTAATTTTTAGCCATTCTTTTTACATTTCTATAAAACATTTTTTCCCTCAAGGTTTGGGCTGAATACTAAAATGACATTTCATTTTTTATCTTAATACAAAATTGTATTTTGTATTGTTCATAACACTCAATAAACAATCCAATGTGATCTTGTCATTTCCATACACACAAATATTTTAATGGAATCCCCTAACCTTCAAGTTAAATTTAACTTGAGTGCTAGCATAACACTTAAGTACCTTCATGAATTACCTTCTTTCTACTTTTTTGGTCAAATAATTTCCCACAGCTTGATCCTCATATTTTTTACCCTACTAATAAACATTCTCACTAACCCCAGGGCCTTTGCAACTATGCATATCCCTGGAGGCTTTTTTACAACTCCCCATATCACTCTGTATGGTGTTTTTTTATTATCTAACCCCTACTAGGTGGATAGTAAATTTTCTAAAAACAGAAAGTACTCATCTTTGGATCATTCAGCAAAAGTGTGAGTACGGTCAGTATTAGTAAAGGAATCAACAAATGAAATATATATATAAACATGTAATTCAAGCCCAAAGTACTTCCTGCACTAAGAGGTTCATCTCAACACTGTGTTTCCTAAGATGGTAAAAAATCATGTGCAAACTAAATGAATAATTATGGGGAATAATTATATATGGCAAATCTAATACATGGATTATTATTTAGGTGTTAAAATTCAAGTTTATAAAGAGTTTACATTAATATAAACATTCCTATTAATTTAAGTAAAGAAAGCATCAATAGGATACAAAATGGCACTAAATATTACTAAAACAAAATAATGCAGAGAAGAGCAAAAATATATTTTGTTGCGTTTTCTTTGGCTAATAACATTTACTTTGGTACATGAAAAGTGTCTGTGAAAGGGAAAAACAGGAAAAAAACCCAGCACCCTTAATAAGATACAGGTATTGGTATACTGAAATACTTCCTCAATTTGGACCCCAAAACTTGGATGCCTCCTGAGAACCTGGTCATGGACAGGGAAGCCATGTCTAGAAGATATCATAATACAGAGCTTACAGCATGAGAGTCATAAGCTAGCAGGATTTGGACTAATGTGAAGAATGTGGAATGCTGACTTATTTTTTTCCCCTTCAAATTGTATCTATTTAGATTTCTTAAAAGCATGTTTAACTCTTCATTTATTTCAAAACACGTTATTAAATTTGGGGGCCTTCATTCAAGGTTTTATTTCATTAATTCATCTACTAGATAAACGTTCTAGAGTAATGCAGTTACTGTATATAGTATGTGGAATGCTGACTCCACAAAAACCCCTCAGATATTATGGAATGATAGATCCCTGATGCCTCTGAAGACCAAGATAATTTCAAACAGTCTTTTATGTCAAAAAAATCCTTTATCTACTGACCCCTACTTCTGAGGTGCAAAATAAATTTAAAACATCCCTTCAAAGATTTTTAGATATTTTAGAACACCAACGCAAAGTAAAACATTTATTTCACAAATATGTTTTAAGATGTTTGAAAATGAAAGGACTAATATCAATGGGCAATGCTAAAGTACAAAATGATATATCCATTCAAATTTTTCTGGAACTATGATTTGAATTTGACAAGATCGTGATGAAAAGTGTACAGGTTAAACTGCTGGAAAAATTTACTTGAGATCACCAGCATTACTAGATATTTTAAAGTATTATTTCTTCTAAAAGAAGAAGTTTTTATATCTTAGGCTTTTCTTATCTTGTAACAACTGGTATTAATAAATTAATAGCAATGCATAATTAGTTAACTCTTATTTGGGTAATTTTAAAACTTAGTTTGAGATACTGATGTAAAAGATCATGATAAAAATTTAGCTACTGGACATTAGGTATTTTTTAAAAATTTCTTTTTCCCACTTATTTCCAGAATGTGATGCCTTAAAATTGTATTCAAAAAAATAACATGTCAAACACTGAAATTTTATACTGCCCTGTGACACTTTATTTGCTCTTTCTTGCTTAATATTTCTGTGAAGTAGAATAGTTCTATTATTCCTCTTTGTTGCTGAAGATAAATTTTGCATGAGTCTGTTTCCAATGTTCTGTGCTTTGAACTTACTCTCATCTAATTCATGAATATGCTGAAAGATTACAAAGCTCTTTCTGGCTATAAAATCGACAAAACGGAGTCAGAAATAATACGATTCTTGAAATCTTGTCCATCCACTTTATTTATGAACTGCAAAGGAAAATAATATCCAAATGCCCAGAAATATTTTGGCATTGAAATGAATATACGTCCTATTAACATAGAGATAATTGAAAACTGTTGACTAAACACAATGGAACAGATTTGAGAGAGAAGGTTTATTCAAGTGCAAATCATATAGAGGTTGCTTATAATTAGGACTATTTTATAAAATAAGTCATTTGAAATAAAAGTAAGGACATATCTAAATTCTTGTTTAACATATTAAATAAAACATCTCTTTGAATCCAAAGAAAACCTATGTAGGGTTCCCTTTTCTCTACAGCCTCTCCAGCATTTATTGTTTGTAGATGGGAGTGTAAATGGAGACAGCCCCTATAGAAAACAGTACGGAAGTTCCTTAAAAAAACTAAAAATAGAACTACCATACGACCCAGCAATCCCTCTACTGGGCATATACCCAGGGAAAACCATAATCAAAAAGACACATGCACCCCAATGTTCATTGCAGCTCTATTTACAATAGCCAGGACATGGAAGCAACTTAAATGTCCATCAACAGAGGAATGGATAAAGAAGATGTGGTACATATATGCAGTGGAATATTAGCCATAAAAAGAAACAAAATTGGGTCATTTGTAGAGACGTGGATGGACCTAGAGACTGTCATACAGAGTGAAGTAAGTCAGAAAAACAAATATCATATATTAACGCATATGTGTGGAATCCAGAAAAATGGTATAGATTATCTTATTTGCAAAGTATAAATAGAGATACAGACATAGAGAACATGGATACAGAGGGGGAAGGGGGGGTGGGAGGAACTGGGAGATTGGGATTGATACATATGTACTATTGATACTATGTATAAAATAGATAACTAATGAGAACATACTGTATAGCACAGGGAACCCTACTTAATGTACGGTGGGGACCTAAATGGGAAGGAAATCCCAAAAAGAGGGGATATAGGTATATGTACAGCTGAGTCATTTTGCTGTACAGTAGAAACTAACAACATTGTAAAGCAACTATACTCCAATAAAAATTAATTTAAAAAAAACAAAGAAAACCTATGTAATCTCTAAGGGACATGCTACACATACTTTGTGGAAAGAAATGACACTAAACCCCTGAACTGCTCTTGAAGGAAGTATATGACATGGAGGAAAGAAGACTTGAACTCTGGAGTCCTGGATTCTAATGTTGGCTCCTCCCACGCTGGGCCTGTGACCTTGGGAAGTCTCAATCTCTAATGCACTTCACTTTTCTCATGTTAATAATTATGAAGTTATGTTTAAGAATATCTAAAAGCCCTTCTGACCTTGAAACTAAAATAGTTTACATTGAACCTCTATTTCTTAAGGCCTGACAATTGACAAAACATATTCTAGGTTGCAATTAATGTGATTTTGGAAAAAATTTTTAACCCTAAAAATTCGCTTGTTCAAACTGAAGACTGACAAGTTCTGTATGTTTACTTCCGAAGGTTTTACTAGAGCACAATTATGGCAGAATGAAAAAAAAAATGAGTATAATAAAATTCACTGGGCAAACATTTTCCTGTCTAGAGTCTCAGATGTAAACAGATTTTAATGACTGCCTTTCAGTGCTATAACAGGAACCAGCAACCTTTTCATTGCTCCATTTCCTGATAACCCATCATGGAATGGCGACTGAGTTATATTAAAGAAGAAAGTTCTAACTCTGTGGATCTTCACTTTAAATGTGTTTGTTTCTATTTGTGTTTTTGTTTTTTATGGAAAGGGGATGTAAAGCAGAGCCCCTTAAGTGAAATGGGCCCTGGCATCAGTAAGAAATGGCAGAAGCAGAGGAAGAGGAATTTGGGTGTACATGGGGTCATCAGCAGGAGAGGACTGAGGACATAGGATCCCAAGTCACATGGTGATAATGGGACTCCAGGGAAACATGGCCAATGAAAATTTCATTGTGCCAAGGATGATTGCTACAAGCTTTTAAATTGTGAGTGACTAGAAATCCTTTTGTTATAATTATTCTGTACTCCTGGGAGCAAAGTATGCTCTTTATAATCTCTCCCTTTCCCTGCCCACCATGTTGCCTTTGCTCTGGTGACCCCAGAGCTCCAAGTGCTCCAGCAAAATCTGCTCCTCCCCAGCCTCCACAATTCTGGATGTTCCCGGTACCCTTTATCTCTCTCCCGAGGACACTGTTTCTTGCTTCCTTTACAGCCGCCAGTGGCGGGGTCATTTTCTTGCTTACACCCCATACCTTTGCATCTAGAGGCAGCAAGGGTGTCCACGCCCCTCGCTGTCACCACCAGACCATTCTCCCTTCCTTCTTCCTAAACCTTCAGCTTTGGAGCAGACTATGCACTGCAGGCCCCTTCTTGCTGTAACTGAACACCAACCCCTGATTCAATCTCTCTTTTTACTCTAAGATTTTACCACCTGGATTATTGTTCTATTTTCTAATACTGCTCCTAACACATTTTTTGGTAATTATTATAGCCATTTGAACAATTCTTCCAACACTGAGGCCTCTCAGTTCCGGGCACACTTCTCTTCCCAAAGATCTGTACTTTCACTTCACTGAAGCCACTAACTCTCCTAGTCTTGTTATTACTAATAACTATATCCCCTCCATACCCTTAGCTCTATTTTCTGTCACCATCTCCTGTATTTCCAGCCCTCTCCCTTAAGTACCCTGAGTCTAAAAGTTCTTTAACTCCACCACGCCCTAAAATCCATTAGTGCTACCATCTTTTCACTGTCTTTCAAAGTCCTTTGTATTTTTACTTCCCTCCTTATACAACTAAATTCCATGGCCAATCATTTTCAACTCCTTACATACAACCTCAGGTCAAACAGATTCTCCTTTTGTTTTATTATACTCACATGGCAATTCCAAAACTTGTACCACAAGTGCATCTGTATGCTATACATAGCTGGAAGGTAAGTATCATTATGATATGTGTGTCAAGCTAAATTCATGACTGTCAACTTCAAGTGGACCATCAATGCTACCATAAAGTCAAAATACATGTACCATTTCATTTATTCTCTCATTCTCTTAAGTGACCACTTCACATCTCCTCTCTTTTCAAAATTCCCATATCTCCTTTCTCACTTTTAATCGCAGCAAAATGGCCTTTACTGATAAAATAGATGCAACCAAAAGAGTACCACCACAAGTTTCCAACATCTGCTTCTGTTCAAAATACTGTATTTTCTCCTGTTACTAGTGATGGGCTCTCCATATTTCTATCCAAAGCCAACTATTCCATTCCATCCATCCTGCCAACTTAAGGATATCACTCCAGATATTTTTTGCTCTCTCCTTTGCACCACTAGTTTTCTGTTCTATTCTAGAAAACCCACATTGGGAAATCATCATGTATAATTTCCCCTATTAAAAACAACAACAAACTCTTTGATTCATATTCCCTTCCAGCTAATGCCACATTTCTCTGCTTTGTTTCAGCAAAATTTCCTGTTACCTTGAGTCCTTTCTTCAATTCATCACATGCTATTTTCTCTTGAATTCACTCCACCTTAGTATTTTGAGCCAAATCATTAAAAGTAATTTTGACAGTCATCATTGACCTCTATGTTTCAAATATAAAAATATATTTTGAAATACAATAAATATATTTGAATGTAAGTCAATTTCAATGCACATTATTTTTGACTTATTAGCAGCTTTTGATACAGTCGATCATTCCCTCTTTCTTGTAATAAATACCTTCTCACTTGCCTTACAGAAAAGCATTCTCATTTGCATGTTTTTTCTCCAATGTTGTTAGCTACTTATTTTAATATGCTTTGTTGGTTTCTTCCCATCTCTCTGAACTCTAAATGGTATAGTGTCCCACGTAAATATAAAAGTGTAAGTATATGACATAACCTGTATGGTGTCTAGGGCAGCCCCCATAAGTGTTAATATTTATGCAAAGCAATGTAATGAGTGATCATATTGAGTGACATATGTAACAACTGTACATAGCCTTTCTTCAATTCATGCCAGATTTTGCTGCAAAATAATTCAGGCATTTAGGCACTAAACGTGTCACAAAAAACTTTCATTTTCCAATCCTTTATGGAGTTTGAAATTTTAGATAAGGGGTTATGGACCTGTCTTAATTATCAATGGTTAATCAGAAAAGAAGCTGTTTTGGAAAGATAAATACTGAAAAATACTTCACCTCCTCCACACGTGGCATCACAATCTTCCCAGCCTGTGTGTGTCCACATGAAAAGGGGTTCAGGTGCTTTGGAGCTCTGATTTTCTGGTAGAGGGTCTGAAGGGATAGTGTATTCATAATGAAGACCATAATTCTGGTCTTGAAACAGCAGCACCTATAATATATAAAAGTGATCAAGGCAGATGGATCAAAGTAGAGCATATTCAATGTAAAGGATAAAACTAAGGATACGAATACCTTAAAATGCTTTTTGCATGGTGTGCACGCTCCTTTAATACATAGTAGATGAGATATTATGCTTAAATGTTAAAATTGTCCTACTTCTGAAATCACTGGAGTTACACACTTACCTTTGAGCTAAAGACAGCATGAAAAAATAGCCCACCTGAATAAGGTCAGAGATACCACATTACTTTCTCCCAAGTTGATGGACTAGAGAGTCTCTCAAAGCATGGTACATGTATGAGATGACTTTAGTAGGGGGGACAGGGACATGTGTCCTACAGAACATCAAGATATAACCCATGATCTAATATCAAATGAAGCCGTTCCACTCATATAAAAAAGAAAGATGAATAATAAGTCCCTGTGTCAACAGAGGAAGAGAAGATTTGGGGAATCATTTCACTCCATAAGGGTAGAGAACTTCTAAGCCAATTAGAGGACAAGAATTTTATTCCATGTATGCTTACAGTTAAACTTTGGCAAGGTTACTAATTTTCCATTTATAATAAAGATCATTTCCTTTGAAAAGAAATTTATGTTAAAAAGAACTTCTAAATGCATATTAACTTAATAATGGTACAGTTATGTACACATATGTAAACAGTGTAAGAAACCATAAAGGATGTATGAGAATGATTGAACTTTGGGCTACACTGGACTAAACCATAAGCAGGGACCATGTCTGCTTTTTTCTCCCAGGGTACCCAGTATCAAGCTAAGAACTGCATCATCATGGGCAAGCATACATATTTTAAATGAAAGAAAAATACCTGAAATATACTCGTTTTAAATAAAAGAATGAATGAGAATATATGTTTCTTTATAAATACATTTTCACCAAATATGTCAAACAAGCCCATGGAATATATCACTTCTATGGATCTGAGGATTTATGGAAGCAGTCTATATGACACGCTGTGATGTATAAAAACATATATATCTTAATTTTAAATTATGTTAAAGTATTAGAAAACTTAAATATTTAATCTGTATCAAGGTGCTTGTAATGACAGGTTACAGAGTTAACACTTAATAGGAAAAAATTTAAATGAGCCCAGGGTTAATTTTCTTTACTTCTTTTTCTTAAGAGTCTGCCTCAATATATTATCAGAAATACTAAGATACATTTTAATATGTGGATTGGGGAACTAGTATGATGACATTATAAATCAACTATATCAACAATAAAAATAATACTTTAAAAATTCATATATACTAACATACTGGGTACTACTTCTAAGTATATCACAGTGCTTATTTTGGCTTTAAATATCTCATTTCATGTTGCCAGTGACTTTTCAGCTAAATGAGTTAAAAAAGAGAGAGATGGACTCACCTTGTTTATGGAAATAACCAGACTATTACATGATTTTTAAATTGATGAAATGAACATATAAATAAATCATTTGCCAACTTATTTAATTAAATGAAATCATGTTTTTTCTTAAAAAACAACCTTTTCATCGATAGAACTTTAGATTGTCCTTGAATATCTAATGCCATTTAAAATAAAGACATCGGCTACAAAATCATTAGCTCTTTCTTAAACCATTTGAACTTGGCAGTATTCTTTGCAAGTAGGAAAGTGTGACTGCGTTACAGTTGAGGGGCACATACTGAAGCATGGCAGCAGAAGGTACTGCCTTTCAAAATTCAGTACCAGCTTTCAATCTGTAATAGTCATTAAAGAAAAATATCTTAGAAGTGCAGTTTCCCTTGGATTACTGAATAAATCCAGGTCACATAGATGCCTTCTTTTAGATATAGTTCACTGACTTTAATTATGTTTCATGCTTCCAGGAAAAACCTTGGTAATTACCAGTCAGATTAAAGATTCTGCAGCAAGGAAACTCTCTGCCCAACACTGAGGTCTCACATATATTGTTTTAAGATTCTGAATTAGAGGCTCACTAAAAGAGCTTCAGTCTTCTTCCATTAAAAAAAAACGTAGTTTACATTCATGTAAGGGAGGCAACCTGATGGCGTTTTCTGCAACCCAATCATTAAACAAATGTTTTTTGTTGATAATGTTGTTATTCTAAATGACCCAGTCATGGAAAGAGCCAGATATTGGTCATACAATGTTTGTTTAGTCTCTTTTTTTTCCTCTCTCCAGATGGCAGAGGGCACAGAGTGGAGTTTCCAATTCAAATTAAATAAAAGGATCCAGAGGAACTGTGGGGAAATGAACAAAATAATTATTTAAAGTATATGCATACTCATGATCCAAGGCTGTCTGGTGTAAAGAACTTAGATTTAAGCTTTGCATCAGGAGAGGCAGCATAGAAGATGGATTAACACCTGGTTTATTCAAAGCTAAGTAATTTACTGGGAGGCACTGAGCACAGTATTTAACCTTTTACATAGTGTTTTCTAATCTGTAAAGTGGAATAATAATAATACCTACTACACAGGGTTATTTTGAGGATTAAATGCTATAATGAACATAAAGCACTTTTGGATAGGGTCTGACGCTCAGTGCTTGATGGTGTATATTATTACTAGTATTAAGATTCGGAACAGAAGGCCCCCATGCAACTCACCCTGCTCCCTTTATGCATATTCCTGTTGGTAAAGTCTATTGACTGCAGTTCTCTAAAACATTCTTACTTGAAATGTGTTCAGTGGACCAGCAGTAGTGGCATCACCTGGGAGGTGGTTAGAAATGCAGGTCTCAGGTTCCTCCCCAGAATATGCATTTTAACAAGAACCCCAGGTGATTTGCAGGCATGTTAAAGTAGGAAAAGCAAATGGGCCAGTATGAGATTTGAACCTCTGGCTGCTATACTGGCAACACAGATGTCTCCAGTTGAGGAAGAATTCAAGTTTAATTGTGTGGAGATATTAAATAATGTGGCACACCACACTCCAAATAAATAGTCAGTTGACTGTATTTTAGAGTTGTTTTTATGTGTGGACTCAAAGAGGTGTTGAAGTGTGTGAATCTCAGACTTTGCCACCAGAAGAAAAAACTCCTCAGCCATTAGCATTGACTGCAATGCTCAAGGTCAAAAGAGGCATGTGAACCTGCCATGAGCGAGGGCACAGAGCCCCAATGTCCTGATTTTTTCACTCCAAACTCAGACCTAGTCTTCTGCTACATGGTAAAGAAACTTATTATCCCAAACATTCAAATTATCATAATGCTTTACAAGAATCACTTAACCTAGTAAGAACACAATGGGGTAATTGGAAGCCTTGTTAGATATTTACCAAACGTTTTCCCCTGGGACCAATACCATTTTATCAAAGGTATTTTATACAGATTCAGGCAATGCCCATTTCACAGATGTATGAAATGCTACGGTTTGCCATATTATAGCACTCTCTTTATAGACATCCACTCTGGTTAGTAAACATATGCTTTTAGGGAAAGAGGAACCTTATTGCCTGCTAATTCACTTCTACTGTGAGTCTGTGAATTCCCTAAAATATCATGTTCCTTTTGTAATAATTTCCATTTTTAGACATCTGGATTTCAAACACATTAAAAAACCCACCTCTTAAATAATTTTAAATGTTTACTTGACAATTCAAATTTGGAAAAAAGGTAAGAGAAGGCACGGTGGGAATGTCCTTTGTCATAGGAAGCTGATTATGCAATGTTACCGATTCGTTCCCTCATACCAGGAGGTGTAATGGTGATGTAGTAGGACCTTTGGCGGAGATCTTCTCCCAGAGACCTCGTCTTACATAATGGACAGTAGTTCCCGCTAAGTTGAATGCTCCAGAGTGTTCAATCTTCCAGTCACTATTAATAGACTGTTTTCCAGTGTCTCGGAGAGCTATAAAAAGGTTATAAAATATTATGAGATTAACAAGTCAGCATCATTAATCACTATCCACTTTGCATGATTTTGTTAAAAGCGATTCATTCATTTCTAAACTAAATGGTCAACACTCCCTGATATACAACATGAGGCATCTCCTCTTTGGGAAAGTCTGCAATCACAGCAAATGCCACAGGAAGTTCTCCTTCTCTCCTGAAGCTGTCCACAAACCATACAGTCACGTTTATCCTTGCCTCCTCCAACCTCCTTTGAATACTTGATGTCTATAACCTTATTTTGTGTCCCTTAATCATTTATTCTTTAACAACATATTATTATTTTAAAGGCTATGTGTGTCTGTATTGTCTGTGCAATGATCCTATGAACAATGTGAAGGCTTGTACTACATCTTATACATGCTCTGTATCTCCTATGCCACCCAGGAAAGAGTGTGATGACAGAAAGATCATGACATGGAATGTTAACTAACAGATCAGAATGACAGGGTTATATTCAATACAAAACAATTCAAAGATAATGTGTTAGTTCTAAAAACAGAACTCAGAACCTTTAAACATCCCTAGTTTGTGATTTTATTGTGTACAAGAATGGAGGATAAATGCTAATTCTCACCTACAAACAGCCATCATTTGTATGAAATTTTGTGGAGTAACTTTGTTTACCTATACTTTTTTTTCTCTTTTTTTTTTTTTTTTTTTTTTTTTTTTTTATGTGGGATCTTCCCGGACCGGGGCATGAACCCGCGTCCCCTGCATCGGCAGGCGGACTCGCAACCACTGCGCCACCAGGGAAGCCCCTCTCTTTTTCTTTTTTGACCTGATCTGTGCTACTATTTAAATGAGATTCATAACATGGAAGTGACATGCCATGATTATCATTTAAAATTAAGGATTCCTTCTGTTTTTTCCAAATGATTTTATTTTTTATTTAAACTTTAAACTCTTCCATATAATTGAATTTCTCTTTCAAAAACATTTACATGAAGATTCATTGAAGGCTTTTATGTCATAATGCTATGAAAATGTTTTGATAATAAGCCAATAAATCTTCCAAAATATTATTTAAGCTAATCTCTATTTATTGAATGTTTGAGGATTTCCAACTTTTTAATATTGTAAATAACGCTCAGATAAATACATTGTACACTAAATATTTGTATACCTGAATACTTCCCTTGGATAGATTCCCAGATTTGGAATTAGAGTCAAAGAAATCAAACATTTAAAGATTTGGAGAAACAGTTTCAAATTGATTTTCATAAAGTTTGCAAGAATTTATGCTTTCATAACAGTGACTGAGTGTGTCCATTTCTGAACTCCTTGAAAGCACCTTTCTCTTGTATAATATTTAATCATGCCTAAATCATTGCTTATCAAGCATCTGCTATAAATCAGGAAATACTCAAAGTTCTGGGACTTGCCAAATGAACAATAGAAATATGTTCTCTGGCTTCATAGAACTTATCATCTAACTAGCAAACCAGATATTAATCAAGTCATAAGTAACCAACTAATTATAATTACGCTGAAACTTGTGAGGGAGGAATCAGGAAAGGCTTGCCTGAAGGATGTCATTTATGGAGGATGCTAGCCAGGGGAAAAGAGAAGCATAGAAGGAGTGTTCAAGACTGAGGGAACTACAGATGCCAAGATCACCATTGCAGCTTGGTGAGAGTCAGGTAGCAAATGTGCAGATGCCACATGTACTGAAGTGGATCATGAACTCATAACGCTGGAGAGTAAGGAATAGCCAGACCTTATAGGCCTTGTTAACTTTTAGAGGCTTTTTCCTAAGAAAAAATATAAAACTATACAAGATTTTGAACAATATTGTACAGAAAATGGACTTGCATAGGACAAATTTGTATAGAGAAGACAGAATAGTAGCCCAATGGAAAGTAATGGTGGCTTGGCTTAAGGTAGTAGAGAGAAGTGCAAAGAGGAATTTAGGAGTGAAATTGATAAAATATGATGATGACTTGGTTGTCCTGTGTGAAAGGAAGTGTCAGGGATGATGCCAGGTTTCTAGTATGAGAAACAGTGGGTTATAAAAGCAAACAGTGAGATTGGAAAGGCTAGCAAAAAAAATGATTGAGGAGAAATATCAAGATTTGAATTTTGCACAATCCAGATTTTTAGAAAAGTCTCCTTTTGCTATTGAGGTTAAAGATATTTTTCATTTGCTTATTAGTTATTTGCCTTTTAAATTTAAATTAATTAAGCAAATTATAAATTATCTGTGAAGGTTTTTTGGTCCACTAAGAAATTTTTCTGGAGTTTATATTCTCATTATTATAAGCAACATGTTAATAAACGTATTGAAATTTTACTTCTTAATTTCTACCAAGTAATATCTTTATCACATACTGCATATAAAGTATAATGTTTTAGATAAAATATTAAGCATAAATATTTTCAGATGTATGAAAAATATCCAAGTACTAATGTTTACCTTGAATTTTAAACTTGAAAGGGAAATACATTGCCAGAAAACTCTCAACACTTTGCAAATAGCTCTTACCATCTACAAATGGATATACTTCTGATAATGCTAGATTGATTAAAAAAATAATGATTTTGCCTAAAAGGTAAAGTACATCCTTGTATTTCTCTAAGGTCTATTAAATATTCTGAGAGTCTTTGTGGCCTAGATTTGTACTGCAGCCAGTATAATTCCATTCTTTTTTCCTGTATCTCAACATATATTCATGGCACTATTATAAAGGAATATTTCCTGAAAATCTCTAAGAAAAATGCCTTAAAAACCTTTTGTGGTGACTACAGTATAATGTTGAGACTCAAGTGGTATTCTGGAATTCAGCATTCCCCACCCAAATGCCACATGCATGTATCTGAAAACCCACACAATTTATAAGCTTAAGAGCAACCTTATATGCAGACTCAATACTCTGGGTGTGTGGTGTTTCCTGGTTTTGGTTTTTAATTCATTAGCTTTAAAAACGTTTTTAGAAAATCTGTTTCTGGCCATAGCTGAATAACTGGAACTGCACTATCTCTCCCCCTGTAAACAACTAGAAAACTAGACAGTATATGAAACAACTGTTCCCAGACACTGGACAACAGACAACTGTGATCCTTAAGAGGAGACCCAATGCTCTCTAAAATTACTTGACTTTCTGCCTGAAGATATTTAGCAGGCCCCACCACAGAGAGGGGGAACTCAAGCAGAGCACAGATAAAGAGGGCTTCAGCGAGATGAGGACACAGAGAATGGAGTTCAAACTGGCTAAGGCAGCTGGAATCTGCTTTATTGAGTACTGGAGAAGAGGGAGCAACACAGCGACGAGCTTCAAAATATTTCATAAGTTGACATAGTGTGAGGGACATAACCTAGAGGATTTCACTTATTTATGCTTCTGTGTAGAAACCTCTATCCTATTTATGCTGCAACAGCCTCCTTAAATACGCTCACTGTTTACACTTAACTATCAGCCCTATCATTTATCAGTTCATCTTACTGTCTGTCTTTGAGCCCTTAAAGTCTTTCGTTTCCACTTTTATGTCTCTCTTGGAGGTTACCTTAAACCTTACTGGTTGATGTAATGACCCAAGGGAAAGAAATGGGAATAACCAGGTACCTGGCAGGTAGAACACAGTAGAATTTTGATAGGACACAGGGAATATGGGCGGCGGGGGGGTAGTGTCAAGTGTATGCTATTTCACAATTATCTTTTTGTTTTCTATTACAGAAGTTAACTACCTTCTAATTCCTACAACACTATCCATTAATATCAAGCAGCATGGTATTACACCAAATATTGGCAACTTAAACTTCTACAACAGAATTTCTTAGAGCCACTCAAAAATAACTGTTTCATTTGTTTCATCCTTCATCTGTCAAAAATTTTTGTAGCAGAAACTATCATAGTAGTTTAAAGGAGAATGATCTGTTTACTTGCACTATTCTTTTAAAGTCTTGAGTTTCTATAAATCCTATAGTTAACTGATTATTACTAAATACTTAAGAAACATAATAAGTCTTTTTTCTTAAAAGTTCTGGTATTTTTCAAGGAAATGAAGTGAACCATTAACAAACAGAATGCATTTTTTTCTATGATACGGTAATTAGGAAAACCAACCAAAATACGAATATGATAAAAGTGAAAGAAAAAAATCTGCAAAGGTGTTCCTTTGAGCCTGAAACTAAATATTGTACTAAGTTGCAAATCAGTGGGGTGAAATTCTGCAAGGCTGGGAAAAGAGTAACTACCTAGGACCTGTAAACTGCATAACTACTGGAGCTTGCGTAGGGCTGGAAGACGTATGCATTCTATGCTATCAGAGTGAAGATATCTTACTGAACATACAGACTCTTCAGAGGAGAACCTAGAAAGGCTGCATACTAGAAATAAAGCTGGTCTAGTCCTAGAATAAAGGTTCCCTGAAAAGGGAGGGTAGGCACAAAAATTATTTGAAGATATAGTGTTCAAAATATTTCCAAATCTGATAAAAACCATAAACCTACAGATCTGAGAAGTACATTGGAACCCAAACAGGATAAGCATAAAGAAAGCCATACCAAAGCACAATACAATCAAACTGCTGGCACACAATGATAGGGAGAACAATCTTACTAGTGGCCATATTTAAAATAGATAACCAACAAGGACTTAACTGTATAGCACAGGGAAATCTACTCAATATTATCTACAACCTAAATGGGAAAGGAATTTGAAAAAGAATAAACACATGTATATGTATAACTGAATCACTTTGCTGTACACCTGAAACTAACACAACATTGTTAATCAACTATACACCAGTATAAAATAAAGTTAAAAAAAATAAAAGATAAAAAGCATGGAATCATAAAAAAAATAGTGGTCATAAAGGAAACAGGCATATTAGATATAGGGGAAAAAAGATTTAAGAATTCCCTGGATATACCATTACAACTAATGCAAGCCAGAAGACAATGAAACGTTACCTTAAAGTGAAAAAAACAAAACAAAGTAAAACAAAACAAAATAAAGAATTCTATATTCAGTGAAAATATCCTTCACATATGAAGGTGAAATAAATATACTGTCAGAGAAACAAAATCTGAGAAATTTGGCTGCCAGCAGACTTGTTCTACAAGAAGTATTAAAGGATGTTCTTCAGGCTAAAAGAACATGGCTCTAGATGGAAACAGGTGTCTATGTGAAGGCATGAAGAATACTGGTACTGGTAAATGTACAAAAATATCTAAGCAGGTCCTTATTAGTTGTCTATTTTATAAGGGCCTACTGTATAGCACAGGGAACTCTTCTCAATACTCTGTAATGACCTACATGGGAAAAGAATCTAAAAAAGAGTGGGTATATGTTTAACTGATTCACTTTGCTGTACATCAGAAACTAACACAACATTTTAAATCAACTATCCTTAAATAAAAATTTTTAAAAATTAAAAAATAAAATAAAAATATATGTAATTTTTTCATTAATAAGTTCTTTATAGTATAATTAACTATTTAAAGCATAAATAGTTACAAGGTATTTTGGTGCTTAAAGCATATGCAGAAATAAGTTGATTATATAAAATGTAGAAATAAAATGTATAATAGCACAAAGGAGGGGAAGGAGGAAAAGGGAACTAAACTGTTCTAAGGAACTTACATTACATGTAAAGTGGCACAATATAATCTGAAGGGAGACTATAATAAGTTAAAAACTCATACAGTAAAGCAATCAATGAAAATATAAAATATGAGCTATACATGGCTGATAAGCAAATAAAGGAGACTAATGGAATACTAAAAAAAAAAAAAATCCAACAGAAGCCAGATTAAGAGGAAAAAAGGAATAGAAAGGAATGAAATACATAGAAAAATTCAATATTCACATAATTATATTATGTTTAAATGTACTATGATATTAGTTAGGATAGATTATCAGCCAGAGGGCCAACTATATTCAATTTACAAGAATGTACTTAAAAAAAAAAAAAAAAGAATGTACTTTAAAAATGAAAGATAGAGAGATTAAACCTAAAAGGATAGAAAGAATTAAGCATGCAACACCAATCAAAAAAGATGTATTGGCTATATTAATATCAGATAGCATGGACTTCAGGTCAAGGAATATTCTAAGATCAAAAGAGGATAGATTATCAGGCCAGAGGGCCAACTATATTCAATTTACAAGAATGTACTTAAAAAAAAAAAAAAGAATGTACTTTAAAAATGAAAGATAGAGAGATTAAACCTAAAAGGATAGAAAGAATTAAGCATGCAACACCAATCAAAAAAGATGTATTGGCTATATTAATATCAGATAGCATGGACTTCAGGTCAAGGAATATTCTAAGATCAAAAGAGAATTTTTTAAAATGTCATTTAAATTTAAATTACTTTAAATGTAAAATCTCAAATGACATTTAAAATTTATTAAGGAGATAATAAAATCTTAAGTGTATAACAAAGTATCAAAATGCACAAAGCAAAACTAACATAATTGAAAGAAGATATAGAAAAATTCACAGTTTTAATCAGAGATTTCAATATTTCTCTTTCCTTAGATGATAAAAGAAAATCAATAAGAATATAGAACACTTGAACCAAATGGAGCCAAGTGATATTTAGAGAAGAGTCAGCAATTGCAGAATATAATTTTTTTTTCAAGTATAAATGAAACATTAACCAATATAAGCCATAGGGCATGAAACAAGTCTCAGTTGAAATCAGGCAGTACAGCTGACCCTTGAACATGTATGTGAACTGCGTGGGCCACTTTATACACGGATTTTTTTCAATGTTAAATACTTCACTACTACATGATCTCCCATCCCCACCTCCCCTGATGTTTGAATTCACAAATGCTGAACTGAATCGCACATAGCGAGAAACGGTATATATGGAGGAAGAGCCTATGTGGAGGTCTGACTATAAATTATACTAGGATTTTCAGCTGTATGGAGGGTAGCCGTCCCAAACCCCCATCTCGTTCAAGGATCAACTGCATATTCTCTTTCCACGAGATTTAAACTGGAAAAAAATAACAAAATATCTACTAGAAAATCTACAAATATTTGGAAATTAAACAATACAGTTACAAATAACCCATGAGTCAAAGTAGAAACCACAACGATAATTCAAAAATATTTTAAACAAAATGTATGACCTACAAAAATTGTGGAATGCAGCTAAAGCAGTGCTTAGAAAAACTGTCATATTAACAAAGAAGAAAGGACTAAAATCAATTACCTAAGTTTCTAATTTAAAATGGTATTTAAAAAATCGATTTAAACCTAAAGTAGGAAGAAAATAATAAAGACCAAAAGTCAATTGAATAGAAAGCAGATTAACAATAGATGCAATTAATGACACTAAAAGTTGGTTATTTAAAAGGATCAAAAATGGATAAAACTCTAGTTTGACTGATTAGGAAAAGAAAACAACAATTAACATCAGAAATGAGAGGAGAAATATTGCCATAGTGCATATAGACACTGTAGTGTTATAGGACATATTATAAACAACTTCAAGACAATAAACTTGATAAGTGAAATAGATAAGTTCTTTGAAGACACCAATTACCAAATCTGTCACAAGAATTAAAAGAATATGTGACTAGTTATAAACACACACACACACACACACACACACACACACACACACACACACACACACACACACACACAAAGAAATCAGGCTGGGATTCAAAAACCTTCCCAGAAAGAAAATACCAATGTTCAAACATTTAAGGAAAAACAGTACCAGTTTTATACAAAATTTACTAGCAAATAGAAGAGGAGGGGCACAAGGGTTCTTCAAATGTACTAAAAATGCTATTTTTCTTTTTTTTTTTAAATGTTATTTTTCTTAAGGTAGGTAATAAATATAAACATTTGTACTTTACTGTTTCCTTTATAACTAACTATTGGTTAAAAATATTTGTTTCTATCTATTAAATATTCATGAAAATTACATTTTTATATATTCTAGATACAAATTCTTTTCATGATAAATTTATTGCAAATATTTTTCTCTGAGACAATGGCTTGCCTTTTTATTTTCTTAATGATGTCTTTAAAAGAACATAGTTTATTTATCTATTTATTTAATTTGTATTCTATTATTTTTCAAATCCCACCTTCTCTTTTTTTTTTTTCAGTAGGTCTGTGTCTTTATTCCCGTTTTGCCTCTAGGTTCTTCATGACCATTTTTCTTTTTTTTTTAAGATTCCATATATATGTGTTAGCGTACGGTATTTGTTTTTCT
>NC_041221.1:126409565-126410842 GCF_002837175.3 Physeter macrocephalus | reverse complement strand
TTCATCAGGTCCCATTTGTTTACTTTTGTTTTTATTTCCATTTCTCTAGGAGGTGGGTCAAAAAGGATCTTGCTGTGATTTATGTCATACAGTGTTCTGCCTATGTTTTCCTCTAAGAGTTTGATAGTATCTGGCCTAACATTTAGGTCTTTAATCCATTTGGCGTTTATTTTCGTGTATGGTGTTAGGGAGTGTTCTCACTTCATTCTTTTACATGTAGCTGTCCAGTTTTCCCAGCACCACCTATTGAAGAGGCTGTCTTTTCTCCATTTTATATACTTGTCTCCTTTATCAAAGATAAGGTGACCATATGTGCGTGGGTTTATCTATGGGCTTTATATCCTGTTCCATTCCAGATCTATATTTCTGTTTTTGTGCGAGTACCATACTGTCTTGATTACTGTAGCTTTGTAGTATAGTCTGAAGTCTGGAAGCCTGATTCTTCCAGCTCCGTTTTTCTTGCTCAAGATTGCTTTGGCTATTCGGGGTCCTTTGTGTTTCCATACAAACTGTGAAATTTTTTGTTCTAGTTCTGTGAAAAATGTTAGTGGTAGTTTGATAGGGATTGCATTGAATCTGTAGATTGCTTTGCGTAGTAAAGTCATTTTCACAATGTTGATTCTTCAAATCCAAAAACATGGTATATCTCTCCATCTATTTTTATCATCTTTAATTTTTTTCATCAGTGTCTTATAATTTACTGCATACACGTCTTTTGTCTCCTTAGGTAGGTTTATACCTGGGTATTTTATTCTTTTTGTTGCAATGGTAAATGGGATTGTTTCCTTAATTTCTCTTTCTGATCTTTCGTTGTTAGTGTATAGGGATGCAAGAGATTTCTGTGCATTCATTTTGTATCCTGCAACTTTACCAAATTCATTGATTAGGTCTAGTAGTTTTCTGGTGGCATCTTTAGGATACTCTATGTATAGTATCATGTCATCTGCAAAAAGTGACAGTTTTACTTCATTTCTCCAATTTGTATTCCTTTTATTTCTTTTTCTTCTCTGATTGCCATGGTTGGACTTCCTAAACTATGTTGAATAATAGTGGTGAGAGTGGACATCCTTGTCTTGTTCCTGATCTTAGAGGAAATGCTTTCAGTTTTTCATCACTGAGAATGATGTTTGCTGTGGGTTTGTTGTATATGGCCTTTATTATGTTGAAGTAGGTTCCATCTATGCCCACTTTCTGGAGAGTTTTTATCATAAATAGGTGTTGAATTTTGTCAAAAGCTTTTTCTGCATCTATTGAGATGATCATATGGTTTTTATCTT
>NC_041221.1:126391901-126408787 GCF_002837175.3 Physeter macrocephalus | reverse complement strand
TTTATGATTTCTTTCCTTCTGCTAACTTTGGGGTTTTTTTGTTCTTCTTTCTCTAATTGCTTTAGGTGTAAGGTTAGGTTGTTTATTTGAAATGTTACTTGTTTCTTAAGGTAGGATTGTATTGCTATAAACTTCCCTCTTAGAACTGCTTTTGCTGCATCCCATAGGCTTTGGGTCATTGTGTTTTCATTGTTATTTGTTTCTAGGTATTTTTTGATTTCCTCTTTGATTTGTTCGGTGATCTCTTGGTTTTTAAGTATTGTATTGTTTAGCCTCCAAGTGTTTGTATTTTTTTTTTTTTTTTTTGCATTACGCAGGCCTCTCACTGCTGTGGCCCCTCCCACCGTGGAGCACAGGCTCCGGACGTGCAGGGCCATGGCCCACGGGCCCAGCCGCTCCTCGGCATGTGGGTTCCTCCTGGACCGGGGCACAAACCCATGTCCCATGCATTGGCAGGCGGACTCTCAACAACTGCACCACCAGTGAAGCCCATGTGTTTGTATTTTTTACAGATTTTTTCCTGTAATTGATATCTAGTCTCATAGCATTGTGGTCAGAAAAGATACTTGATATGATTTCAGTTTTCTTAAATATCAATTAAGTCCATGTTGTTTAATGTATCATTCAAAGCTTGTGTTTCCTTATTTATTTTCGCTTTGGATAATCTGTCCATTGGTGAAAGTGGGGTGTTAAAGTCCCCTACTATGATTCTGTTACTGTCGGTTTCCCCTTTTATGGCTGTTAGTATTTGTCTTATGTATTGAGGTGCTCCTATGATGGGTGAATAAATATTTACAATTGTCATATCTTCTTCTTGGATTGATCTCTTGATCATTATGTAGTGTCCTTCTTAGTCTCTTGTAATAGTCTTTGTTTTAAAGTCTACTTGGTCTGATATGAGAATTGCTACTCCAGGTTTCTTTGATTTCCATTTGCATGCAATATTTTTTTCCATCCCCTCACTTTGTTTGTATGTGTACCTAGGTCTGAAGTGGGTCTCTTGTAGACAGCATATATACAGGTCTTATTTTTGTATCCATTCAGCCAGTCTATGTCTTTTTCTTTTTTTGCGGTACACGGGCCTCTCACTGTTGTGGCCTCTCCCATTGCAGAACACAGGCTCTGGATGCACAGGCTTAGCGGCCATGGCTCACGGGCCTAGCTGCTCCGCGGCATGTGGGATCTTCCCAGACTGGGGAACGAACCCATGTCCCCTGCATTGGCAGGCGGTCTCTCAACCACTGCGCCACCAGGGAAGTCCCAGTCTATGTCTTTTGGTTGGAGCATTTAATCCATTTTCTTTTAAGATAATTATCGATATGTATGTTCCTATTACTATTTTCTTAATTGTTTTGGGTTTGTTATTGTAGGTCTTTTCCTTCTCTTGTGTTTCCCACCTAGAGAAGTTCCTTTAGCATTTGTTGTAAAGCTGGTTTGGTCGTACTGAATTCTCTTAGCTTTTGCTTGTCTGTAAAGTTTTTAAATTCTCCGTTGAATCTGAATGAGATCCCTGCTGGATAGAGTAATCTTGTTTGTAGGTTTTTCCCTTTCATCACTTCAGATAAGTCCTGCCACTCCCTTCTGGCTTGCAGAGTTTCTGCTGAAAGGTCAGCTCTTAACCTTATGGGGATTCCCTTGTATGTCATTTGTTGTTTTTCCCTTGATGTTTGTAATATATTTTCTTTGTATTTAATTTTTGATAGCTTGATTAATATGTGTCTTGGCATGTTTCTCCTTGGATTTGTCCTGTATGGGACTCTGTGTGTGTACCTAGGTCTGAAGTGGGTCTCTTGTAGACAGCATATATACAGGTCTTATTTTTGTATCCATTCAGCCAGTCTATGTCTTTTTCTTTTTTTGCGGTACACGGGCCTCTCACTGTTGTGGCCTCTCCCATTGCAGAACACAGGCTCTGGATGCACAGGCTTAGCGGCCATGGCTCACGGGCCTAGCTGCTCCGCGGCATGTGGGATCTTCCCAGACTGGGGAACGAACCCATGTCCCCTGCATTGGCAGGCGGTCTCTCAACCACTGCGCCACCAGGGAAGTCCCAGTCTATGTCTTTTGGTTGGAGCATTTAATCCATTTTCTTTTAAGATAATTATCGATATGTATGTTCCTATTACTATTTTCTTAATTGTTTTGGGTTTGTTATTGTAGGTCTTTTCCTTCTCTTGTGTTTCCCACCTAGAGAAGTTCCTTTAGCATTTGTTGTAAAGCTCCTTTGGTTTTACTGAATTCTCTTAGCTTTTGCTTGTCTGTAAAGTTTTTAAATTCTCCGTTGAATCTGAATGAGATCCTTGCTGGATAGAGTAATTTTATTTGTAGGTTTTTCCCTTTCATCACTTCAGATAAGTCCTGCCACTCCCTTCTGGCTTGCAGAGTTTCTGCTGAAAGGTCAGCTCTTAACCTTATGGGGATTCCCTTGTATGTCATTTGTTGTTTTTCCCTTGATGTTTGTAATATATTTTCTTTGTATTTAATTTTTGATCTCTTGATCATTATGTAGTGTCCTTCTTTGTCTCTTGTAATAGTCTTTGTTTTAAAGTCTACTTGGTCTGATATGAGAATTGCTACTCCAGGTTTCTATGATTTCCATTTGCATGCAATATTTTTTTCCATCCCCTCACTTTGTTTGTATGTGTACCTAGGTCTGAAGTGGGTCTCTTGTAGACAGCATATATACAGGTCTTATTTTTGTATCCATTCAGCCAGTCTATGTCTTTTTCTTTTTTTGCGGTACACGGGCCTCTCACTGTTGTGGCCTCTCCCATTGCAGAACACAGGCTCTGGATGCACAGGCTTAGCGGCCATGGCTCACGGGCCTAGCTGCTCCGCGGCATGTGGGATCTTCCCAGACTGGGGAACGAACCCATGTCCCCTGCATTGGCAGGCGGTCTCTCAACCACTGCGCCACCAGGGAAGTCCCAGTCTATGTCTTTTGGTTGGAGCATTTAATCCATTTTCTTTTAAGATAATTATCGATATGTATGTTCCTATTACTATTTTCTTAATTGTTTTGGGTTTGTTATTGTAGGTCTTTTCCTTCTCTTGTGTTTCCCACCTAGAGAAGTTCCTTTAGCATTTGTTGTAAAGCTCCTTTGGTTGTACTGAATTCTCTTAGCTTTTGCTTGTCTGTAAAGTTTTTAAATTCTCCGTTGAATCTGAATGAGATCCTTGCTGGATAGAGTAATTTTATTTGTAGGTTTTTCCCTTTCATCACTTCAGATAAGTCCTGCCACTCCCTTCTGGCTTGCAGAGTTTCTGCTGAAAGGTCAGCTCTTAACCTTATGGGGATTCCCTTGTATGTCATTTGTTGTTTTTCCCTTGATGTTTGTAATATATTTTCTTTGTATTTAATTTTTGATAGCTTGATTAATATGTGTCTTGGCATGTTTCTCCTTGGATTTGTCCTGTATGGGACTCTGTGCGCTTGCTGGACCTGATTATTTCCTTTCCCATATTAAGGAAGTTTTCAACTATAATCTCTTCAAATATTCTCTCAGTCCCTTTCTTTTTCTCTTCTTCTTCTGGGACCCCTATAATTCTAATGTTGGTGCATTTAATGTTGTCCCAGAGGTCTCTAAGACTGTCCTCAATTCTTTTCATTCTTTTTTCTTTATTCTGCTCTGCAGTAGTTAATTTCCACTACTTTATCTTCCAGGTCACTTATCCATCCTTTTGCCTCAGTCATTCTGCTATTGATTCCTTCTAGAGAATTTTAATTTCATTTTTTGAGTTGTTCATCATTGTTTGTTTGCTCTGTAGTTCTTCTAGGTCCTTTTTAAACGTTTCTTGTATTTTCTCCACTCTATTTCCAAGATTTTAGATCATCTTTACTATCATTACTCTGAATTATTTTTCAGGTAGCTGCCTATTTCCTCTTCATTTGTTTGGTCTGGTGGGTTTTTACCTTATTTTAGGCAGTCTCTCTGCTACTACGTGGGGTTGTGCTCCTGTCTTGCTAGTTGTTTGGCATAGGGTGTCCAGCAATGTAGCTTGCTTTTTGCCTCAGTCATTCTGCTATTGATTCCTTCTAGAGAATTGTAATTTCATTTTTTGAGTTGTTCATCATTGTTTGTTTGCTCTGTAGTTCTTCTAGGTCCTTTTTAAACGTTTCTTGTATTTTCTCCACTCTATTTCCAAGATTTTAGATCATCTTTACTATCATTACTCTGAATTATTTTTCAGGTAGCTGCCTATTTCCTCTTCATTTGTTTGGTCTGGTGGGTTTTTACCTTGCTCCTTCAACCGCTGTGTGTTTCTCTGTCTTCTCATTTTGCTTAACTTAATGTGTTTGGGGTCTCCTTTTTGCAGGCTGCAGGTTCAGAGTTCACATTTTTTGTGGTGTCTGCCCCTGGTGGCTAAGGTTGGTTCAGTGTGTTGTGTAGCTTTCTGGTGGAGGGGAGTAGTGCCTGTGTTCTGGTGGATGAGGCTGGATCTTGTCTTTTTGGTGGGCAGGTCCACGTCTGGTGGTATGTTTTGGGGTGTCTGTGGCCTTAGTATGATTTTAGGCAGTCTCTCTGCTACTACGTGGGGTTGTGCTCCTGTCTTGCTAGTTGTTTGGCATAGGGTGTCCAGCAATGTAGCTTGCTGGTCATTGAGTGGAGCTGGGTCTTGGTGTTGAGATGGAGATCTCTTGGAGATATTCGCCATATGATATTACGTGGAGCTGGGAGGTCTCTGGTGGACTAATGTCCTGAACTTGGCTCTCCCACCTCAGAGACACAGCCCTGACGCCTGGCTGGAGCACCAGGTGTCCTGAACTTGGCTCTCCCACCTCAGAGACACAGCCCTGATGCCTGGCTGGAGCACCAGGAGCCTCTCATCCACAGGGCTCAGAATAAAAGGGAGAACGAAAGAAAGAAAAAGATAAAATAAAATAAAAGTTATTAAAATAAAAAACAAAAAATAATTTAAAAAAATTTTAAGTAATTAAAAAGAAAGAAAGAACAACCAAAAAACAAATTCACCAATGACAACAAGCACTGAAAACTATACTAAAAACAACAAAAACAGACAGGCAGAACCTTAGGACAAATGGTAAAAGCAAAGCTATACAGACAAAATCACACACAGAAGCATACACATACACACTCACAAAAAGAGAAAAGGGAAAAAAAATGTATATCATTGCTCCCAAAGTCCACCTCCTCAGTTTGGGATGATTCATTGTCTATTCAGGTATTTCACAGATGCAGGGTACATCGAGTTGATTGTGGAGATTTAATCCTCTGCTCCTGAGGCTGCTGGGAGAAATTTCCCTTTCTCTCTTTGTTCGCACAGCTCCTGGGGCTCAGCTTTGGATTTGGCCCCACCTCTGCATGTAGGTCACCTGAGGGCATCTGTTCTTCGCTCAGACAGGATGGG
Source organism: Physeter macrocephalus (assembly GCF_002837175.3). Taxonomy (NCBI): domain Eukaryota; kingdom Metazoa; phylum Chordata; class Mammalia; order Artiodactyla; family Physeteridae; genus Physeter; species Physeter macrocephalus. The sequence goes on along the minus strand of NC_041221.1, from coordinate 126,403,417 downwards.
GTTAAAGGAGCAGCTGTAGGGGGATGTGGCTCTCTCAGGCCAGGGGGAGGGAGGGGTATGGAGTGCATTGTGAGCCTGCAGTGGCAGAGGCTGGTGTGACGTTGCAACAACCTGAGGCGCACCATGTGTTCTCCTGGGGACGTTGTCCCTGGATCACGGGACCCTGGCAGTTGTGGGCTGCACAGGCTCCCAGGAGCGGAGGTGTGTATAGTGACCTGTGCTTGCACACAGGCTTGTTGGTGGCTACAGCAGCAGCCTTAGTGTCTCATGCCCGTCTCTGGGGTCCACACTGATAGCCGCGGCTCATGCCCATCTCTGGAGCTCCTTTAAGCAGTGCTCTTAATCCCTTCTCCTCATGCGCAGGGAAACAAAGAGGCAAGATAAAGTCTCTTGCCTCTTCGGCAGTTCCAGACCTTTTCCCGGACTCCCTCCTGGCTAGCTGTGGCGCACTAACCCCTTCAGGCTGTGTTCACGCAGCCAACCCCAGTCCTCTCGTAGTTTTATTTTTGATGAAATCCAATATATGCCTTTTTGGTGGAAAAGTTGGTATTTTTGCACATCCATTGTAAAGAAAGCTTTGCTTACCACAATGTCATGAATATGTTTCTATTATGTTTTTTGTTATAAGTTTCAGAGTTTTAGCTTCTTTGTTTAGATTTCTAATCCGTTTTGAGTTAATTTTTGTGTATGTTGTAAGGTTGGGGCCAAGTTTTAATTTTCTTCGTCATATAAATATCAAGTTATTCCAGCATTATTTGTTTAAAGAGTACTTTTTCTCTGTGTATTACCTTAACATTTTGGTTGGAAGTCAGTTTACTCCATATTTGTGTGTTTAATTTCATGATGATGATGAATTTGTCAATTTTTCTTGGTCAATTTTTGCTTTAAAGCTTTGAAGCTATATTCCTGGGTTCATATAATTTAAAATTATGTTTGTGATAAACTGGATTCTTTTATAATTATTTTGTGAACTTTTTAATCTCAAGTAATGCATTTTTCTTTAAAATGAGTTTTGACTTATATTACTATGGCTATATCGGTATTCTTCTGATTCATATTTTTGTGGTACCGTTTCCATTCTTTGATTTTTAATTTTTGTGACTCATGTTTTACATATATTTCTTATGAATACAATATATGTGAATTATTTGTAAAATCCAGTCTGATAATTTTCATCTTTTAACTACAGATTTTAGTTTTTAAATGTTTATTAAGATTGTTGGTATCTTTTGATTTCCTGCTTGTTGTATGTTTTTGTTGTTTTTCTCTTATCTTGTTTTCTACTGACTGATTGAGCTTTTAAAATTTCATTTTAAAAATTGTATTTGGTTCTATATGTTTTCAGTCAATTTTTGTTTATTTTTAAATCTCTCTTTTATATATTTTCTGCATCTGATACAAATATATATGTCTGGTTCTGCTCTCCCTTAGTTTTACTGTTTTGTTTATAGTGTCTATTTCTGTGTTTTCTGAATTTTTTTTACTATAAAATTATATTTGTTGAACTTTATAGAATTCTTTTGAGGCCTGGTTTAAAGGTGACTTACCTTCAAGAAGGATTTGAATTTGCATATACCAGCCACTTTGGCAGCCTCATTAAAATAAATATCTTGAGGGTTCTGGACTTATAGAATAGACTGGTGCTGAAAATCCATAGAAGCATTTGCATTTGGTTGCAGATTCTCGGGGAAGTGGATTTTCTACCTCCACCTAGTACCAAAATTAATACAGACACATTTTCTGTCTTTCTCCTTTTATGGTGCAAATGCAACACATGTACTACTATGTCTTCTCACACTGAGCTTGTAGGTTCTTTGGGGTCCCACTTTACGTAGGGGTCTTGAATCTCCACTTCGTAAAGGTCTTAGGCTTTATTTTCTGTCCAGTTCCCCTTGGCTCTCAGGTCTAAACTGGTCATCAGGATTAAGCATAAGTGGGGCTTCAGTTAGCCTAATACTCTGGCTTCCCGTTCTCACTTCGTTTTTGACATGTGAGGAATCCTTAACTTCTTTCCTGTTCAGAGGTAAATATAAAAAGTGTTCTTTTTTTCTCCTTTTGTATTTTGCTCAACATTTTAAACTGTTTTCATTGGGAATTCTTCCCACAGTGGGTTACATGTACAGCTGCAGGCAAGGTTAAGTTGACCCATACAACCTCATTTAGATTTTTAAAAATCATAAACTATAATGGTTTTGTAAAGAGATGACCTACCTGAACTACTCTCCATTTTATACTTTTTGAAAAATTATTAACAAATTAATAAAGCCATGATCTTCAGAAAAGCATATAATAATTGCAAATGGGAATACAACTCAAAGAGAGAGTAACGAAAAAGAATAACTGTACTGGGAGGGTACTAAATGTCTTCTGTGAGATAACATCTAGTTTGATGTAGATAAGTTACTTCATTAAAGAATGACCAGTTTGCCAAGAATGATTTATTTTTCTTTCTTTCTGCTAAAGCTATTTCAGCTGAAGATTTTCAATGACTATGACTTCCTTCCAATGCCTGAAAGAGCTTTTAGGAAATGTGATTTATGATATTTATTCTCTGCTATTCTTTAGGCAGAGAACACATATCACAAGCTTGAAATCTAGAATTTTAGGTTTGAAATCTAGGATTTTAATACTCTATCATTTCTTTTTAATTTTTTTTTCAAACTTGCCCCTCATCCATGTGCCTTATCTCAGTAAATTCCATTATTATTTGTCAAGTTAAGCCAGAATTCTTGAATTTTTCTCTTCTATCAGTACTCACAGCGATTTTCTAACAAGTTTCATCAGCTAACTTCTTCAATGTCTGTAGAAGCACTTGGGTTTTTCTTATTCCTGTTCTCTTGATAGAATCCTGCAACTGATCTCCTTGTCTTCATTCTTGAACCTTTCCAACAGGAGAATTGTTTTTTCCTCAGTTAAGCAAGTAAGGAAACTTAGTAGGTTCTTGAATAAACATGGTAACATATTAATATTTTCAATAATGATTTAATCTCAAGTAGTATTCAGGATGTTTAGAAGCACTAATGCCATTTCCTTACACAAGTAAAAGACCCTAGTAACTTAGGCCTGATGTTAAGCACAAGGAAAACTGACAATAATAAGGCCAGGCACTTAACACAGATATATAATTTCCTTTTTAAATTGAATGGTCTTCTAACAAGAAAAAGTGATTGAAGATCTATGCTTAAAGATTTGCACCAAGGAAAGAAAATGGGGTCTGGTAAACTTGGAGGTACTAATTGAAGAAAAAAAATAGTCGTTTCAAGATTTGTATTCCCTTCCATTAATTGTATACAACAAAATTGATCACATTAGTTAAGAAACGGGGAAAAAGGGGGAATTTGGGAGAAGTTCAAGGAAAATTTCTTCATATGTGACATGTACTTTAAAATCACAAGTGTTGCATAGAAGCCAATGATAAAAAAGAAAAAAATAAAAGACAGTATGAATCAGATACTGTGGCCACACTTCTTGGGTTTAAATCCAGGATCATAACTTTTTAAGATTTGTGACCATGGGAAACAAATTTATTCTCTGTTCCTCTATTCTCTGATTTTAAAAACTGGAAGTTAGAAGTTCCTACTTCATAAAGTTGATGTGAGGACTTTTAACAAATATATTTATGCACTAACCCATGCTAATCACTATACAAGTGTGAATCATCTTTTCTTAATTAAAATTCACTGAAAAATCCTTTATTAATTCCTGTGTGACAGACTCTGTTTTAGTTACTGCAGATATGGCTCTGAGCAAAATGATCCCTGCTTTCAAGAATTAACAATGGAGATAGATAATATAAAGCATGCATGTAAACAAGACAATTCAAACAGCGATAAACTCTACAAAGGTAATAAAGCAGGACCATGTAATAGGGAGTGGCCTGGGTAGGGGTCACAGTTGACATGGAGGAAAGGTGATACATTTGAATAACTGAGAGGACTTGCTGATGTACTGTATTAGAATGGTAAAGAGAGTTATCAAAGAGAACTCCTAGTTTTGGTGTAAACTACTGCATAGAAATTAGTGACTGTGGTAGGATGAATAATGGACCCCCCCCCCCCGCCACCCATCCATGCCCTAAAAGATAGATATCATACAAAGTATCTTCTCTGACCACAGTGAGATGAAGTTCGCAATCAGTAACAGAAGGCAAATTGGAAAATTCACAACTTTGTGGAAATGAAACTACACACTCAAACAACCAATGGATCAAAGAAGAAATCACAAGGTAAATTAGAAAATGTCTTGAGACAAATGAAATAAAAACACAATGTACCAAAACTTACAGGACACAGTGAAAGCAGTGCTATGGGTGGGGGGTGGGTTGGGATTTATAGCTATAAACACTTACATTGAAAAAGAAGAAACATCCCAAATTAACAACCTAACTTTACAACTTCAGAAAGTGGAAAAAGAACAAACTAAACCCAAAGCTACAAGAAGAAAAATAATAATAATAAAGATTAAAGCAGACATAAATGAAATATAAAATAGAGAAAATCAACAAAGCTAGAAGTTAGTTCTTTGAAAAGATCAACAAAGTTGACAAACCTTTAGCTATCTGGCTAAAAAAGAATGAAAAAAAGACAACTAAAAAAATAAAGACAGAAATGAAAGTGGGGACATTACAACTGATGCTAAAGAAATAAAAAGGATTATAAGAAAGTACTATGAACAATTGTATGCTAACACACTGGAAAATCTAAATGAAATGAACAAATATTTAGAAACACAAAGCCTACCAAGTCTGAATCACAAAGCAATAGAAATCCTATAAGTATACCTATAACTACTAAGGAGACTGAATCAGTAATCAAAAATATCCCCCCAAAGAAAAGCACTGGACCTTATGGCTTCACTGGTAAACTCTACCAAACATTTAAAGATCTAACACAAATCCTTAAATTTTAAAAATAATCAAAGTGGAGGGAATACTTCCTAACTCATTCTATGAGGCCAGCATTTCCCATATATCAAACCTAGACTAAGACATTACAAAAAAAGAAAACTACAGATCAATTTCCCTTATGAACAATGATGTAAAATCCTCAACAAAATACTAGCAAACTGAATCCAGGAGCACAAAAGACATCTAAATCAGAAAGGAAGAAGTAAAATTATTTTTGTTTGCAGATGATATGATCTTATATGTAGAAAACAATAAAGGTTTTACAAAAAGCCCAGTAGAACTAATAAATAAATTCAGCAAAGTAGCAGGATATAAAGTCAACACTCAAAAAGCAATTCAATTTCTATACACTAATAATGAATGATCTGCAAAGGAAATTAAGAAAACATTTTTATTTACAATAGCATGGCATCAAAAAGAATTAAATACTTGGGAATTAACAAAGGAGGTGAAAGACTTATACAATGAAAGCAACAAAACATTTCTGAAAGAAATTAAAGAAGATGTAAATAAATGGAAACACATTCCAGGTTCATGAATTGGAAGAGTTAATATTGTTAAGATGTCAATATTATCCAAAGTGCCCTACAAATTGAATGGAATCCTTATCAAAATTCCAATGGCCTTTCGTGCAGAAATGAAAAAAAAAACCTATCGTAAAATTTATAGGGAATCTCAGGAGACCATGAATAGCCAAAATAATCTTGAAAAACAGGAACAAAGCTGGAGACTCACACTTCCTGGTTTCAAAACTTACTAGAAAGCTACAGTAATCAAAACCCTGTGCTACTGGAATGAAAACAGACATATAAACCAAGGGAATAGAACAGAGATCCCAGAAATAAACATTTGCAAATATGGCCAAATGATTTTCGACATGGGTGCCAAGATCATTCAATGGAGAAAGGACAGTCTTTCAACCAGTAGTCCTGGGAAAACTGAGTATCCACATGCAGAAAACTGAAGTTGGACCCGTAACTAATACCACATATAAAATTTAACTCCAAATGGATCAAAGATCTAAATGTCAGACCTAAAACTATAAAACTCTTAGAATAAAATAATATGCAAAAGCTCCACAACTTTGAATTTGACAATGATTTCTTGGACATTGCACCAAAGGCACAGATTATAAAAGAAAAATAGACAAGTTTCATGAAAACTTAAAACTTTTGTACATTAAAAGACATTACTAACAGAGTAAAAACCTACAGAATGGGACAAAATATTTGAAAATCAATCTGATAAGGGATTAGAATCCAGAATATATAAAGAACTCCTAAAAACTCATGAACAAAAAAATCAAACAACCTAATTAAAAAATGGGCAAAGGACCTGAAGAGATATGTCTCCAAAGAAGTTATACAAAACCAACAAGCACATGAAAAGATGCTCAATATCACTAATCATTAGAGAAATGCAAATCAAATCCATAATGAGATATCACCTCATAGCCATTAGGATGGCTACATTCAAAATAAACAGAAAACAAGTGTTGGTGAGGATATAGTGAAACTGGAACCCTTGCACCCTGTTGGTAGGAATGGAAAATGGTACAGCAACTGTGGGAAATGTTACGCAGTTCCTCAAAAAATTAAAAATAGAATTAGTCTATCATCCAGTAATTCTACTTCTAGGTATATACTCAAGAGAATGAAAAGCCAGGTCTTGAAGAGATATTTGTATACCCAAATTCATAGCAGCATTATTCACAAAAGCTACAATGTGGAAGCAACCTAAGGATCCATGGATGAATGAATAGATAGCAAAAGGTGTTATACACATACATTGGAATACTAAAAGCCTTTAAAAGGAAGGGAATGCTGACATATGCTACAGTATGGATAAATCTTGAGGACATTATTATAAGAGATATGTCAATCATAAAAGGACAGTAGTTACTGTATGATTCCATAAACATGAGGTATGCAGAGTGGTCAAATTCATGGAGATAGAAAGACTAATGGAGGTTACCAGAGGATGGGAGGAGGGGGGAATGGCGAGTTCCTATTAATGGATACAGAGTTTCAGTTTTACAAGATGAAAAGAGTTCTGGAGAAGGATGGTGGTGGTTGAGCACCAAAGTGAACGTACTCAGTGCTATCAAACTGTACACTTAATATAGTTAAGGTGGTAAATACCATGTTACGTGTATTCTACCACAGTGTAAAAAAAAGTTTTGAAGGGGAATAAAGATACCAACATCTGAATCCCTGGAACATACGAATGCTATCTTATATGGCAAATAAATACCTTTGCAAATATGATTAAATTAAGGATCTTGAGATGGGGAGATTATCCTGGATTACCCAAGTGGGCCTAAAATACAATCATATGTAGCCTATAAGAGGTAGGAAGAGAGTGGTCTGAACACAGAAAAAGAAGAGAAGGCAATGACACTAAGGAGGCAGATGTGGTAGTGTTGTGGTCACAAGCAAAAGAATGTTGGTAGCCACCAGAATCTGGAAGAAGCCAGGAATGGATGACACCTTAGGGACTCCAGAGAGAGCACAGCTTTGCAGACACCTTAATCTCTGGTCCAGTAAAACTGATTATGGCCTCCAGAACTGTGGGACAATACATTCCTGTTGTTTTATACCACCAGCTTTGTGGTAATCGTCACTACAGTCATAGGACACTAATACAGTGACATTTACTATAGTGGGGAAAACTAAGAAGAGGTTTCAGCACAGATAAAAATAAAGTTTTTGATTTAGACATTATTTCGGAGGCACATATGTGAATCTGATAATTTACATCAAACAAAAATGTAAAGCAAAGGAGCCAAATGTGATTCCCTAGGGAGAGAGCAGAGCAGAGCAGAGAGCAGGGTCCAGGCTTGAGCTCCACAGTATGGGAACACTGGAAAACCATGTAGAGATTGAGAGTCCAACAAAAGAGGGCATTTGTTGTCCTTGACAAATGTAGTTATTATCAAGGAGAGACAAAAACAAGACAGGATTGGTTGAAGACCCTGGTTAGTAAGGAATTAGAGGGAGCATGGAGCTGTCAAATTTGTAAAAATGGTAGGTGTATTTAGCCACATTTGCTAGGGTATTGAAAATCAGAGCACAATGTGGAGTTTTGCAGAATTTGAGAAAACTCCATTTGAGACACCTATATTCCTTTCCAGCTTGGAAAAAAGAAAACATATTCCCAAATATAATTGCCAATTGTCTACTATTAAACGAATGTATTAAAACTGTCTCAATTTTACACAGCATCTCCAAAAATGGGTATTAATCTGAATTTGGATATATGGGATGATTTACTTGCATTTCAAATGTATTTAAAAACCATAGCAGGTTAAAATAGATAAAATTTATATATTAATAATTACTGACTAATGAGTGTGTCACATGATAAAAAATTTCTTGGGTTTCCCTGGTGGTGCAGTGGTTAAGAATCCACCTGCCAATGCAGGGGACATGGGTTCAATCCCTGGCCCAGGAAGATCCCACATGCCACGGAGCAACTAAGCCCGTGCACCACAACTACTAAGCCTGTGCTCTAGAGCCCATGAGACACAACTACTGAACCCACGTGCCACAACTAGTGAAGCCCATGCACCTAAGGCCTGTGCTCTGCAACAAGAGAAGCCACAACAATGAGAAGCCTGTGCACTGCAACGAAGAGTAGCCCCCACTCGCCGCAACTAGTGAAAGCCCGTGCACAGCAACGAAGACCCAACACAGCCAACAAACAAACAAATAAATAAATAAATAAATTTCTTGTATTGTCCCCTTTCCTCAAATTTTCCTACTCCTAGAAAGCAAATCCTAATGTGAAAAATGATTTGATCCAAGTATAGACCATTTTTAATTTTACAGAGCAGAAACAATCATGTAACAATATTGGGTTATTTTTTCAGGTACAAAGTGTTTCCCTACTGGGACATTATTTCTGATTTGAGAAAGAATAAGGAGGAAATAATTTTGTTAAGAAGGAAAAAAGACATAAAGGTTTTCTCTAAAGATAATATAAATACGGTGTTCATGGCTTTTGATTTGTTGAATGCAGAGAGACAGCCACAGAATTTTAAGGATGCTGGTCTTCACATCCCCCTTTCTTATCACCCGGGGAGGAGACAGAACAGTGTAAATTTAACACTGGCTTAAACAGCTACACACCTGCAGTGGACAGAAACTGAAGCTGAATTTCTTTCATAGGAGCCTGGGAATTAAAGCTTTTGTGTATAGCTGAATTTTGCTGAAGCAGTGAGTGCTGATTAAGGCAGTCAAATGAATAAAGGACATCATTAAGAGTGACCTGTGGAAGACCTGTTAATGAGCCTAATTTTTTGATAAACAGATTTTTAGGTTGGAGACAAGATGGCTGAGTAGAAGAACTAGAGTGCAACTCCTCTCAAGAAAGCACCAAAGTCACAATAAACTGTTCAATAACCATTGACAAAAATGAGGGGATTCTACCAAAAAAGATTTTCTACATCTAAAGACAAAGAAGAAATCCCAGCGAGATGGGGGCAGACACAAGAAGCAAGAGGAGCTACAACCCTGCAGCCTATGGAACAGAAATGGTAATCACAGAAAGTTAGACAAAATGAGACAACAAAGGAATATGTGCCAGACAAAAGAACAAGATAAAACCCCAGAAGAACAATGAAGTGAACTGGAGATAGGCAATCTACCCAAAAAATAATACAGAGTAATGATAGTAAAGATGAGCCAAGATCTCGGAAAAAGAATGGAGGCACAGACTGAGAAGATACAAGAAATGTTTAACAAAGAGCTAGAAGACATAAAGAATAAACAAACAGAAATGAACAATATAATAACTGAAATGAAAAACACACTAGAAGGAATCAATAGCAGAATAAATGAGGCAGAAGAACAGATAAGTGAGCTGGAAGACAGAATGGTGGAAATCACTGCCGTGGAACAGAATAAAGAAAAAAGAATGAAAAGAAATGAAGACAGCTTAAGAGACCTCTGGGACAACATGAAACACACCAATATTTACATTATGTGGGTCCCAGAAGGAGACAAGAGAGAGAAAGGACCTGAGAAAATATCTGAAGAGACAATAGCTGAAACTTCCTTAACATGGGAAAGGGAACAGTCACCCAAGTCCAAGAAGTGCAGAGTTCCATACAGGATAAACCCAAGGAGGAACACACTGAGACACATATTAAATTGATAAAAATTAAAGACAAAGAGAAAATATTAAAAGCAACACTTGAAAAGCAACAAATAAAATACAAGGGACTCCCCATAAGGTTATCAGCTGATTTTTCAGCAAAAACTCTGCAGGACAGAAGGGAATTGCACGATATATTTAAAGTGATGAAAAGGAAAAATCTGCAACCAAGAATACTCTACCCAGCAAGGCTCTCATTCAGATTCAATGGAGAAATCAAAAGATTTCCAAACAAGTAAAAGCTAAGAGAATTTAGCACCACCAAACCAGCTTTACAGCAAATACTAAAGGAACTCCTCTAGGCAGAAAAGAAAAGGCCACAACTAGAAAGAAGAAAAACACGAATGGGAAAGCTCACAGGTAGAGGCAAACACAGAGTAAAGGTAGGAAATCATCCACACACAAATATGATATCAAAACCAGCAACTGTGAGGAAAGTACCAATGCAGGATATTAGTAATGCATTTGAAAGTGAGACCAGCAACTTAAGACAATCTTGTCTATATACAGACTGCTATATCAAAAGCTCACGGTAACCATAAACCAAATATCTACAATAGCTATACACATAAAAAAGAAAAAGGAATCCAAACACAACACTAAAGATAGTCATCAAATAGCAAGAGAAGATAATAAAAGAGGAATGGAAGAAAAAAGACCTACGAAAACAAATCCAAAACAATTAACAAAATGGCAATAAGAACATACATATTGATAATTACCTTAAATGTAAATGGATTAAATGTTCCAACCAAAAGACATAGAGTGGATGAATGGATATGAAAAGAAGATTCGTATATATGCTGTCCACAAGAGACCCACCTCAGATCTAGGGACACGTAACAGATTGAAAGTGAGAAGATGGAAAAAGGTATTCCATGCAAACGGAAATCAAAAGAAAGCTGGAGTGGTAATACTCATGTCAGACAAAAGAGGCTTTAAAATAAAGGCTGTTACATGAGACAAAGAAGGACACTACATAATGATCAACGGATCAATCCAAGAAGAAGATATAACAATTGTAAATATATATGCACCCAACACAGAAGCACCTCAATATATAAGGCAAATGCTAATAGCCATAAAAGGAGAAATCAACAGTAACACAATCATAGTGGGGGACTATAACACTCCACTTACATCAGTGCACAGATCTTCCAGACAGAAAATGAATAAGGACACATGGGCCTTAAATGACACATTAGACCTGATGGACTTAATTAATATTGATAGAACATTTGATCCAAAAGCAGCAGAATACACATTCTTTTCACGTGCACATGGAACATTCCCCAGGATAGATCACATGCTGCTGGGCCATAAAGCAAGTCTCAATAAATTAAAAAAAACTGATATCATATTAAGCATCTTTTCTAAAAACAACGCTATGAGATTAGAAATCAACTGCAAGAAAAAAATTGCAAAAAAACACAAACAGGGCTTCCCTGGTGGC
>NC_041221.1:126387869-126391633 GCF_002837175.3 Physeter macrocephalus | reverse complement strand
ACACAAACAGGGCTTCCCTGGTGGCACAGTGGTTGGGAGTCCGCCTGCTGATGCAGAGGATACGGGTTCGTGCCCCGGTCCGGGAAGATCCCACGTGCCGCGGAGCGGCTGGGCCCGCGAGTCACGGCCGCTGGGCCTGCGCGTCCGGAGCCTGTGCTCCGCAGCGGGAGAGGCCGCGGCAGTGAGAGGCCCGCGTGCCGCAAAAAAAAAAAACAACACACAAACACATGGAGGCTAAACAATATGTTACTAAATAATTAATCACTCGCTGAAGAAATCAAAGAGGAAATCAAGAAATATCTAGAGACAAATGAAAATGAAAACATGACGAAACAAAACCTATGGGATGTGGCAAAAGCAGTTTTAAGAGGGAAGTTTATAACAATACAATCTTACCTCAGGTAACAAAAAAAAATTTATTTCCTTAAAATAAATGGAATAGAGATGAAGAAAACAATAGAAAAGATCAATGAAACTAAAAGTTGGTTCATTGAAAAGATAAACAAAATTGATAAACCTTTAGGCAGACTCATCAAGAAAAAAGGAAGAAAGCCCAAATCAATAAAACTAGAAATGAAAAAGGAAAAGTTATGACACCACAGAAATAAAAAGGATCATAAGAGACTACTGTAAGCAAGTATTTGCCAATAAAATGGACAACCTAGAAGAAATGGACAAATTCTTAGAAAGGTACAATCTTCCAAGATTGAACCAGGAAGAAATAGAAAATATGAACAGACCAATCACAAGTACTGAAATTGAAACTGTGATTTAAAAATTCCCAACAAACAAAAGTCCAGGACTTTTGCTGGCTTTACAGATAAATTCTATCAAACATTTAGAGAAGAGTTAACAACCATTGTTCTAAAACTATTCCAAAAAATTGCAGAGAAAGGAATACTTACAAACTCATTCTATGAGGCCACCATCACCCTGATACCAAAACCAGACAAAGTGGATGAATGGATATGAAAAGAAGATTCGTATATATGCTGTCCACAAGAGACCCACCTCAGATCTAGGGACACGTAACAGATTGAAAGTGAGAAGATGGAAAAAGGTATTCCATGCAAACGGAAATCAAAAGAAAGCTGGAGTGGTAATACTCATGTCAGACAAAAGAGGCTTTAAAATAAAGGCTGTTACATGAGACAAAGAAGGACACTACATAATGATCAACGGATCAATCCAAGAAGAAGATATAACAATTGTAAATATATATGCACCCAACACAGAAGCACCTCAATATATAAGGCAAATGCTAATAGCCATAAAAGGAGAAATCAACAGTAACACAATCATAGTGGGGGACTATAACACTCCACTTACATCAGTGCACAGATCTTCCAGACAGAAAATGAATAAGGACACATGGGCCTTAAATGACACATTAGACCTGATGGACTTAATTAATATTGATAGAACATTTGATCCAAAAGCAGCAGAATACACATTCTTTTCACGTGCACATGGAACATTCCCCAGGATAGATCACATGCTGCTGGGCCATAAAGCAAGTCTCAATAAATTAAAAAAAACTGATATCATATTAAGCATCTTTTCTAAAAACAACGCTATGAGATTAGAAATCAACTGCAAGAAAAAAATTGCAAAAAAACACAAACAGGGCTTCCCTGGTGGCACAGTGGTTGGGAGTCCGCCTGCTGATGCAGAGGATACGGGTTCGTGCCCCGGTCCGGGAAGATCCCACGTGCCGCGGAGCGGCTGGGCCCGCGAGTCACGGCCGCTGGGCCTGCGCGTCCGGAGCCTGTGCTCCGCAGCGGGAGAGGCCGCGGCAGTGAGAGGCCCGCGTGCCGCAAAAAAAAAAACAAAAACCAAAAAACAAAAAACACCCAGTATGTGCCAGCATTCTTCTGGGGAACTTAATTTTAACATGTTATTTTTCACAACCCTGTAAAGTAGTAACTATCATGCTGATTTTACACATTCAGAAGGTTGTTTCCTTAAATTAAACATTACTTTATTAAGTAATATATGTACATTGTGGGAAAAATCTCAACTATACTTAAAATCAAATAGGCTAATAAAAAAATAGCAACCCTATAACCCACCCCATCAAAGGCATTCCTTCTTTTAATTTTTAGCCTTGTCTTTTGGTATTTATCTCAACATTTCTAAATAAAACCTAGTGGTATAAGAATATTATTTAGATATATTGAGATTAAATTGAGAAGGCCCTAAAAGCCTTCTATCCTCTTACCCCAGTTTGGACTGGACACTCTCTCAGCCAACCACATGGATGCCATCCCAGGACATCCCTTCACCAGTATTCTGGGGATTCCCTTTGTCTTTTTCTTGTCCTTTTGGATTTATCCCTTCTGTTACTTGACAGATCATTTAGCTTGGAATACAATTTCAGTTTAGAGTCATGTTCGCTTGGAACTTTAATAGCACTACTCCATGGTCTTACCCTCTAACATTGCTGTCAAGAACTCAGACGCCACTCTTATTCGAATCCCTGAAACCAAAACCAGACAAAGATACCACAAAAAAAGAAAATTACAGATCAATATCACTGATGAACATAGACGCAAAAATACTAGCAAACCGAATCCAACAATACATTAAAAGGATCATACACCATGATTAAGTGGGATTATCCCAGGTATGCAAGAATTTTTCAGTCTCCACAAATCAATTAGTACGATACATGACATTAACAAATTGAAGAATAAAAACCATATAATCATCTCAATAGGTGCAGAAAAATCTTTTGACAAAGTTCAACACCCATTAATGATAAAAACTGTGACAAAAGCAAGTGGGCATAGAGGGAAAATTCCTCAACATAATAAAAGCCATATATGAAAAACCCACAGCTAACATCATACTCTACGGTGAAAAGCTGAAAGGATTTCCTCTAAGATCAGGAACAAGACAAGGATGTGCGCTCCTGCCACTTTTATTCAACATAGTTCTGGAAGGCCTACCCACGGCAATCAGAGGAAAAAAGGAGTAAAAGAAATCCAAATTGGAAAAGAAGTAAAACTGTCACCGTCTGCAGATGATATGGTACCATATATAGAAAATCCTAAAGATGCTACCAGAAACCTTCTAGAGCTCATCAATGAATGTGGTAAAGTTGCAGGACGCAAAATTAATACACAGATTTCTGTTGCATTTCTATACAATAACAATGAAAGATCAGAAAGAGAAATTAAGGAAGCCGCAAAAAAAAAAAACAACACACAAACACATGGAGGCTGAACAATATGTTACTAAATAATTAATCACTCGCTGAAGAAATCAAAGAGGAAATCAAGAAATATCTAGAGACAAATGAAAATGAAAACATGACGAAACAAAACCTATGGGATGTGGCAAAAGCAGTTTTAAGAGGGAAGTTTATAACAATACAATCTTACCTCAGGTAACAAAAAAAAATTTATTTCCTTAAAATAAATGGAATAGAGATGAAGAAAACAATAGAAAAGATCAATGAAACTAAAAGTTGGTTCATTGAAAAGATAAACAAAATTGATAAACCTTTAGGCAGACTCATCAAGAAAAAAGGAAGAAAGCCCAAATCAATAAAACTAGAAATGAAAAAGGAAAAGTTATGACACCACAGAAATAAAAAGGATCATAAGAGACTACTGTAAGCAAGTATTTGCCAATAAAATGGACAACCTAGAAGAAATGGACAAATTCTTAGAAAGGTACAATCTTCCAAGATTGAACCAGGAAGAAATAGAAAATATGAACAGACCAATCACAAGCACTGAAATTGAAACTGTGATTTA